>NC_143384.1:14219828-14530296 GCF_980474605.1 Leiobunum rupestre | reverse complement strand
TTGATTATTTCCGCTACATTTTGAAGATTTTTTCAATCGTATTTGAGTGTTTTCAGAATTGGTTTGATTATTTCCATCATATTTTGAAGATTTTTTTCAATAGTATTTAAGTATTTTCAGAGTTGGTTTGATTATTTCCGCTACATTTTGAAGATTTTTTCAATCGTATTTAAGTGTTTTCAGAATTGGTTTGATTATTTCCATCACATTTTGAAGATTTTTTCAATCGTATTTAAGTGTTTCCCGAATTGGTTTGATTATTTCCATCATATTTTGAAGATTTTTTTCAATCGTATTTAAGTATTTTCAGAGTTGGTTTGATTATTTCCACTACATTTTGAAGATTTTTTCAATAGTATTTAAGTATTTTCAGAGTTGGTTTGAATATTTCCACTACATTTTGAAGATTTTTTCAATCGTATTTAAGTGTTTTTAGAATTGGTTTGATTATTTCCATCATATTTTGAAGATTTTTTTCAATAGTATTTAAGTATTTTCAGAGTTGGTTTGATTATTTCCGCTACATTTTGAAGATTTTTTCAATCGTATTTAAGTGTTTTCAGAATTGGTTTGATTATTTCCATCATATTTTGAAGATTTTTTTCAATAGTATTTAAGTATTTTCAGAGTTGGTTTGATTATTTCCGCTACATTTTGAAGATTTTTTCAATCGTATTTGAGTGTTTTCAGAATTGGTTTGATTATTTCCATCATATTTTGAAGATTTTTTTCAATAGTATTTAAGTATTTTCAGAGTTGGTTTGATTATTTCCATCACATTTTGAAGATTTTTTCAATCGTATTTAAGTGTTTCCAGAATTGGTTTGATTATTTCCATCATATTTTGAAGATTTTTTTCAATCGTATTTAAGTATTTTCAGAGTTGGTTTGATTATTTCCACTACATTTTGAAGATTTTTTCAATAGTATTTAAGTATTTTCAGAGTTGGTTTGAATATTTCCACTACATTTTGAAGATTTTTTCAATCGTATTTAAGTGTTTTCAGAATTGGTTTGATTATTTCCATCATATTTTGAAGATTTTTTTCAATAGTATTTAAGTATTTTCAGAGTTGGTTTGATTATTTCCGCTACATTTTGAAGATTTTTTCAATCGTATTTAAGTGTTTTCAGAATTGGTTTGATTATTTCCATCATATTTTGAAGATTTTTTTCAATAGTATTTAAGTATTTTCAGAGTTGGTTTGATTATTTCCACTACATTTTGAAGATTTTTTCAATCGTATTTAAGTGTTTTCAGAATTGGTTTGATTATTTCCATCACATTTTGAAGATTTTTTATAACAGGTTTCATGATTTTCCTGGTTGATTTGATTATTTCCACTGGAATTTTAAAATTTTCTTACATTCAATTTCATTACATTCCGAGTTGATTTGAAAATGTACATTTCATTGTCTTAAACTTTGGTATTCCAAACATATTTTTTAAATAGAGAAAAAAAAACATTGAACGTACCCCCCAAAAACCCTTTTAAAGTTAATTTGAATTTTCTTTCGTTTATTTATATACAATAAAAAAACTTTTAAACGTCAATTGGAGGTACAAAACTGCGCAAAAATATTTTCTAGAGATTTGGAATATTTTCGCTGTTTTGAATTTTCCCCTGGCACTTAAAGGCCTAGGTTTTCTTATGCCTGTCACCCTTTAAATTCACTTTACTTCCAAACAAATACCCTGGTGGTAAGAAAAGTAAATTTAAAGGGTAACAGGCAGAAGAAACCCTAGGCCTTTAAAAAACCAATTCCTCTGATTATCAGATAGATTAACTTAAGGGAACATTTCTTACAATAATTTTCGAAGATTTAGTTTTTAATTTTCGAAGATTTAGTTTTTAATTTTCAAAGATTTAGTTTTTAATTTTCGAAGATTTAGTTTTTAATCACGCAATTAAGGATATTTTAATTTTTTAAGAAATATTTTTTTCTAAACATGGGCCGAATAATTTGTGAAGCTATTTTGAATCTCCCCCCCCCCCCGCATAAACGAGCAGCGCAGATTCTTTCATTCGAAATGTAAAATATCCCCCTAAATTCCTAGATGGCGCCAGATGTCATCACCTATTTTGGGTGAGTTCGAGGGAGAAATGCTTGAAACGAGAGGGCGCCTCTTTCGTTCGCTTTTCTTTCCTGATTAAGGGAGCAGAGAATGATCCCTCATTCGTTTCCCTAAAGTTAAAATAACAAGATGCCAAAGGCCAAAATATAATACGGTGCTTAAATCGCCCTCTACAATCGGGAAAATTTATGTTTCGTCAGAAAAGGACAGTAAAAATATTTTAAAATATTTTAATGTTATTAGTTTAATTAAATTAATATAATTGAACGTTATTAGTTCAAATAAATTAATATAATTGAATGTTATTAGTTAAAATAAATTAAAATAATTGAATGTTATTAGTTCAATTAAATTAAAATAATTGAATGTTATTAGTTTAATTAAATTAAAATAATGCACGTTATTAGTTTAATTAAATTAAAATAATTGAATGTTATTAGTTTAATTAAATTACAATAATGAACGTTATTAATTTAATTTAATTAAAATAATTTAATGTTATTAGTTTAATTTAAAAAAATATTTAATATAATTTAATATAATTTAATATTATTTAATTTAATTTAATTTAATTTAATTAATTCTTAATATTTATTTCATTCATAATATTTATTTAATATTACTTTCATTCTTAATTTCAATTTAATATTAATTTCAGTCTTAATTTTAATTTAATATTAATTTCAGTCTTAATTTTAATTTAATATTAATTTCATTCTTAATTTTAATTTAATATTAATTTCATTCTTAATTTTAATTTAATATTAATTTCATTCTCAATTTTAATTTAATATTAATTTCATTCTTAATTATCACGGTTATAAATTTACTTCCAGCCCCATAAGATAGAGGGCTTCATATTTCGAGAACAGACAGCGACGAAGCCCTTTATATACTCTCTCTATATATACCCTGGGAGCCATTTTGCGAATATCCGACCAGGGTCTTAATTAGTTTTACCAAATTTGTCCATTTATCAGAGTATAATTCTTGCGCCATCAATTATGCGCCGCACTGAAAAAAGGGGGAGGAAATTACAGTAGCCGAAGACGTATTCTCTCGCGCCGGTATAGTTAAAACTGGGAAAAAGCAGGGGGGGGAGTGGAAATTATTTTTGTTTTTTTTTGCTCCACTTTGGAAATTCGCACAAGTTTTGTATTAAAATTTAATTGAAAACTTTACGAAAAATTCAAACTGTGTTTATATTTTGTAAATTGCATTAATCAAACCCTACTTTCTTGCCTTTTTCGCGAATCTGTAAATCCGGAAACGTTCTTGCAATTTTCTATTCCAAACAATTAGCCTTAATTTTAAAAAGTTTATGTATAAGCAAGCGGAAACTTATCTTGCTAATTCGCCATACTTATACTTTGTAACTCTATTAGTTATATCTAACAAATTTATGGCTTTTTGACAAACGGCGGTAATAAGCGCTTTTAAAGTCAGATAGCGGCCGTAGGTAACACTGTTGAGATAAACTTATAAACTAGTTCCAACTCCCTGCTTATAACTCTACTCCAGCGTACTTAACGAGGCGCCGCGAGTTCTACTTCATCCCAATTTCGCCGAGTCGCGCTAAACAAATTTGCAGTGGATGGGCATTTTTGATAAACAGCTGCTCAGCTTTATATCCCCTCGCGTTCGCTCTTTTTTAGCAGTGAAAGTTTCGTTCAACTCTTTTCGCTTTTTTTGAGCGGTGAAAATGTTGCTTCTCCCTTTTCGCTTGTTTTGAGCCGTGAAAATTTCTTTCATCTCTTTTCGCTTGTTTTGAGCCGTGAAAATTTCGTTCAACTCTTTTTTCGCTTGTTTTGGCTGGTGACAATTTCGCTTCTCTCTTTTCGCTTGTTTTGAGCAGAGAAAATTTCGCTCATCTCTTGTAGCTTGTTTTGAGTGGTGAAAATTTCACTTCTCTCTTTTCGCTTGTTTTGAGCGGTGAAAATTTCGCTCATCTCTTGTAGCTTGTTTTGAGTGGTGAAAATTTCACTTCTCTCTTTTCGCTTGTTTTGAGCGGTGAAAATTTCGCTCATCTCTTGTAGCTTGTTTTGAGTGGTGAAAATTTCACTTCTCTCTTTTCGCTTGTTTTGAGCGGTGAAAATTTTGCTTATCTCTTTTCGCTTGTCTTGAGCCGTGAAAATTTCGTTCATCTCTTTTCGCTTGTTTGAAGCCGTGAAAATTTCGTTCATCTCTTTTCGCTTGTTTGAAGCCGTGAAAATTTCGTTCATCTCTTTTCGCTTGTTTGAAGCCGTGAAAATTTCGTTCATCTCTTTTCGCTTGTTTGAAGCCGTGAAAATTTCGTTCATCTCTTTTCGCTTGTTAAGCGTGGCTTATTTTTTCCCTTATTTTTGAAAGGTGGAACTTTCACTCATCTCTTTTCGGTATTATTTGAACGGTGATATCTAAGCTCATTTTGTTAAATTGGCGCTCCACTATGTTCACACTTTTTTGAGCGGTGGAACTTTTGGTCCTCATTTTGGTTTCGCCCTCTATTAAAACAATAGGTGGTTTCTTTTCGCCTGTTCTCGGACTAAAAGTGTACTCTTTTTACCCTAAAACGTTTTATTCGCCTGTTCCGGGGATGATAATAACTCCGGCACATAAACTATTCGCTTGTTCCGGAGTATTAGGTCTACTCTATTTACTCCTTCTGGAAAGGAGGTGTAAAGGAGTAAATTGGATTTTGTCATCTGCTAGCCAGAATTTATCTTCCAAAAAGGCCCCAGGCAGCCATTTTGGAAAAACATTTCTACTCCGACTCAAAATATTCGCCACCACAGAATCGGAGTAAAATGACGTCATAGCCTTACTCTTCTTACCCTACTCCGAAATCCCGGAACAAGCGAAAATAAACCACCTAATATTGCGCCGCTGAATTTCGCTAAAATGACAAAACAGCTCACAAATGAGTGAGCATGCCCATCACTGAGATTTGGGTCATACCCGCTTCTAGAATCTCTGTATAACTCGGTTAAAATAACCCACACCTGATCAAGTCTGCTATATTTGAAGATTAGACATAGGCAGAACAAGCCTTTTGAATATTTGATGACAGTTCGTCTAGGTTCTAACTTCTAATGTCGATATAATAAAAGATTTGTTCGACGACTACAGATGACGCGGCGAAATTAATTAACATTACCTCTAGGAATTAGCAATAGAGGCTCGGCTTAGTTATTTGAGATAGCGGTTGTTCATTTACTAAATTTCATTGGATATGCTAGTTGGCTCAAGCTGCTTAAAAAAATTAAGTTCAAACATTTACTTAAGGTGTGTTGAGTGTTCTCTTTACAGTTTTCTGCTTTATTACTTTTAACAGGAATCCATACTTTTACTTGGAATGCTTATCGCGGCAGATTTTCGTCTCGATGTGGCTGACGGTTTTTTTGACGTCACTTTGTTAACTTAACAAACAACAACGTGAGAGGGGAGCGCGCGAAGAGGGGATTTTTTTTATCGTAGGCGGGGCCAAAGCCGTCAGAGTGATCTTACCATACGTGGTACGGCAATATAAGAGTTCTTGTTTTTAATAACAGAGGTGGGGTTGCAGAGTGATTAGCGCTTTCGCCTCGCAATAAGAGGAGTAGGGTTCGGTACTAGCTTCTGGTACTCGGATGCCTCCTTAAATTAAATTTTGATTGGCCCCCACATTCCCCCTCAATTTAATCCATTCCCCCTCAAAGAATATTCTCTGCCCCTTCATCTCTATTAGTTTTTTAAACTTCTATTCGTTGAAATTTTCCTTTAGGTCCACTGGTCTTTGTCTAAGATTAAGATCGTTATTTATAGGAAAATATTTCTTAATAAAATTCAAGTTGTAGAATGGTCTGCTTCAGAAAGCAAGCTTTTTTTTGTTGAACACCAAAAACATTTCAAGGCGCCACTTATGTTAATTTTCGAAATTAGGTAACGAAAACAATGTGCCCCTCACAAAAAGCTACTGGCCCCTTAACGAAATTTTTATGGCTACGGGTTTCATATTTTTATGTTATACATTCTTCTTAGAAAATGTACATCATTGATTTATTCACATGAATTTTTACTTTAAAATTATCCCCTTTTTAGTGCACTTCTTCCAATATGAATTCCCATTGAGCCTTGTCGCCATCTATCGTTGCGAAAGTGGATTTTCACACAGAATATGAACTTAAATCCATGATCTTAAGTAATTTTCCACAAATACCAAATATCTAAGCGGTGATAGGGTAAACCAAACCATTCCCAAAACCTTAAAACGTTATTTCAGACAATTCTAATTTTTCATCTTACGACGTCATAAGATGAACTGCGGTGCGGAAAGACTAAATCGAGGCTACCAGACGTACAATAATGACAAACGGTTTTTTAACTTAATTCCGTCTCGTTATTATTTAACCTAATACCTTTTAATTAGGTATTCACTATTCAAGCACTATTGTAAATGGTTTTAAATTAATTAATTAATGTATTATATTATGCAAATTTATAATCTAAAGTTCGAATGCGTTCTCAGGACTTACAATAAGACCTATATAAGGACTTAAAATTAATATGTAAATGATCATAAAAAAATTAAACATTATATAAGGCTATTTATTTATCTAATTGAAAAACATTTAAATTATTCGTAAGAAAATAAATTTAGCAATTTAAGACCTAATTCAGGGATAAAATACATTTTTAAACGTGTACTTTTATTGAATTGAAGGGAGCGTAGCGAGCGAAGCTTCCTTGTAGCAAGACCCAAATATCAGACTTTTATTGTTTTATTTTTTAAATTGGGCTAGTTCCGCTTACAGTTATGTCGGTTATGTATTTAAAACAGAAAGCGAAATATGTGAACTTCTATTCGAGCCAAGACTTACCGTCGAATCAACGTCGTGTTTGGCGTACCACGGCGCGAGAATATTAACTGTAAGCCATTCTCATTTTTATGAGAATAATAATAAAGGCCCTACATTGACATTCTAACAAGGGGAGTACCCGAGGTGTTTATTGCCGATTTTGTTCAAAGTCGGGCGTAACGAGATATGAAATTTCCCAAAAGGAGACGTTGCACTACCCATTTGTCATGGCAGCCGATAATGTTTTTGACCACTTAATTTAGGGTTGCTCGTCTTGCTTCAATTTAGGGTTGCTCGCTTTGCTTTAATTTAGGGTTGTTCGCTTTGCTTTAATTTTGGATTGTTCGCTTTGCTTTAATTTTGGATTGTTCGCTTCGCTTCAGTCCCGGATCACTCATTTCACTTCAGTTTGGGGTCACTTGCTTCGCTTTAGTTTCTGGTCGCTAACATCGCTTCATTATCGGATCACTCGCTTCGCTTCAGTCTTGGGTTATATTTCGGAGTGATATTTACATTTTAAAAATGTAAATTGTTTCACTGTTCAAAAATTGATCATATCGAAACTACTTTAATATGCGACGGAAATTCCGTCTAGTTTGAAATTAATAATTACGTATTCTGAAACTGAGATAAAAATAAAATGTTTTTAGCTCTTCAATTTAGTAAGTATATCCAGTTAATTTATCTCGACGATAAGTAAATAAATTTGCCTAATTGCAAATTAGTTTTATTGAGTTCGAGGAGTTTGCAAATTATCATCCCACTGGTTAAAGGGGGTTTCCCACGAGTTCGTTGGTTTCCCCTTTCCATACAAACTTGTGGAGGTTAACGGTAATAGTGAATGTAGGGAGCTGTTGGCTCGCGTGGCATGAAGGGCTTGCTACCACCCTCCTACGCGTTGTAACCCGGCCACCTGAACTAATGGCATTAAAAGTCTCTTGGTGAATTGAGTATTAGCCTAACTGATTATTATTATTATTATTACTATTATATCTTACCTTTTAAAGGCAATCAAATCGGCATGGTGTCTCAATGGTTCCCTCAAACCTCCGACCACCTACCACAGGAAGTACTCGCATTAAGGGGGAAGAATACAGTAAAAGCCTCTTTTTCGTTCAAGCTGAACGTTTCTGTTTTAACAATTACATAATTGAATTATCTTTTTCTTATTAGGCTGAACCTTCCTCTAGTGCTTAAAATAATTTGGATAATTATAATATTAATAGTTAACGAGATATAAGGTCCTAACTAAAGGGTAGTTTGGGCGCTTGCCCAACTTGTTCAGCTCCGGGGGTCCGAATTAAAACGTAATAACTTAATTATTTTTAAATTTAAAATTGTCAAAATTATCTTAAGCACTAAACAAGAGGCTGTTCTACACTTAAATATTAATTTTATAAGTTAAAATACAAAATTAAAAGAGTTCAACTTGAAATAGAGCGAAAGTAGACAATGGCCACTGTAGTCTCCCCCCTTAACCTCGAAAAACAGGTGTCTCAAAAGTGATGCGTCTTTTTTACAGCAAACAGAAAGTTAAAATAAAAAGTCGTGTGTGAACCAGCTTCTACAATATATGTTTTATTATCGCCAGGAATTAATTAATGAATATTTATTCGCTCTTTGTAAACTTCCAAATCCCTTCTACAACAGGGAGAAAACCATTATTTGGTTCCACGAGTACACTATAACATTAACTGTTCATTGACATTTACCGAAACCTAACTATTTCCTAACTATTTTAAAGGAAATATAACCTCAGGTTTTAGGTGTGGAACACCAAACTTCGAATATTTCCCGCTCCCTCCTATGACTTAAGATATTTTTGGCGCTGTTTAGTGACTTCCCGCCTAAATTGCTTACATAAAAAAGCATAAAAAACATAAAAAAACGACTTGAGGTTATATTCCCTTTAAAGGACACTATGTTTGGCAAATTTTAGAACAAAAAACACATATTAAAATTAAATGAATTGGCTATTTACAGTATATACATATAATACATACAGCATAAAAACTTGCTGAGGTTAACGGTAATAGTTATTGTAAGGAGCGTGGCATGAAGGGCTTGCCACCACCCTCCTACGCATTGTAACCCGGCCACCTGTTACTTGATCACGCACAAGCAACATTGCTTATGTGGTCGAAGGTGGTGCCTTGGGTATTAGCTCTATTTAAAAAAAAAAGATGGCGCGCTATGAAAAAGAGACAAAAATTCTGAAATTCCTACCAGCGATACATGTCCCTGCTCGGGGTAGGTGGTCTGTGCTCAAAAAGTGGCTAATAAAGAAAATTGGAATTTAATAGCTTAAAATGGTAATTGGAATTAAATTTTAAAGACGTTAATGGTAAAAAATGTTTAAGTTTACACTGAACTTACAGTATTGGAATTAATTATTCCAAAAAAATTAACAGAATATTCTAATGTTAATCAGAATCTGACCATTCCTATGCCTTAAGTAGCCCAAATATGAAATTTCTTGGTTCAAATATTTTTTATTATTATTTTAAAATTTCCTGTGATAAAAATATTAATTGGCCACTTTTGGCCAGAATAACCACCAAATTCACTTTTGTCCAGGCCGGAATTTTCCACGGTTTTCCACACTATACATAGTTTGCATCCCTACGTCATCAATGACGCAGTTCCAAGTATAGATATAAGAACCAAGAATAAATATTTAATTTGAGCAAGAATGAACGGTTCTTTGCCGCCATTTTGAAGGTGTAGATTTCTTAGTAAAACTGGAGGGTTAACAGTTTCAATCGTCTGTTTGCGGATTTTAATTATTTTCAAATGATTAAGGAATTATTTTCACGTTAAAAATGGTTATCTGCCTGGTTAAAAATTGTTCGAGTAGTTCAATTACCAAGGGAGAGCGAAAATTGTTTATTTTATTCGATAGTGAAGGTAATTGTAAAAAGGATGACCTCAAAGGCCTAACTTTGATAAGCTTTGTTAACTTCTTTTCGTAGATATTTCGGTCGTAATTTGATATTTTATTTAAATAACCCGGCCTTAGAATCTTATCTGGCTTTGTTTAGGGCCCATTTAAAATTTTAAAGCATAAATCTAATACGTTTTGTAGCTTTGACGAGATTACCAACAAAATGGCTACCTATTTAGTAGCAACGCGCGAAATGGTTTGAATTTTTGATCGCCCTCCCAGTTTCCTTGGAGACCATAGGCCCCTCCCTTCGGTGCAAACTATGAATTAGCTACCTGGCATTTTCAACGTCGGAACACTGCTCTGGAGGCTTTTTAATTTAACTTAAAAATTAGATTAGTGACACGATTTCTAGTTAGTGTATGACCCCTATATTCCGCTTTCACCGCGTGACTAACCTCGACTTCAAATTGATCTTTCGTTCAGTGGATGAACTTCTCTTTTGGTAGAAAGAGCAGACCTCGAAACGGACGATGTAGTCATCGTGGTTTGGGTGACTCTTTTCGATTTTGCGCGAAATCAAACACACCAAAAAGGAAAAAAAACCCCGAGAAACGCGTGTCCTAACCAAGCCGCAAGTGTGTCCACCCCCGCCAAGAACTTTCTGGTCAACACTGGTCCTTCAGACCCCTCCCCGCCAGACCCTGGTACCTTTCAGGCCCCTAATAAGCGAGCGGGGTATCACCGAATTTATACTTTCTGATCGCGATAGCTTCGAAAGATGTAAAATTTCTTCTGTTTTGATATTGATCAAGAACTGGGGGATGTTAAAAATTATCCCCCCCCCCCACTATTTCCACCGACATTTTTATCTAGTCGTCGTACCGCGCAAACTCAACCCTATCGTCGCCTTTGACCTTAAATGGCAGGTGATTTTCGTCTTCCGATATAGGCTTGATTGCCTGTCCCCTACTTTATATTCCTCCCCCCCCCCACGGTTTGGTTGGTCAAATAGAGCTGGGTTAGCAAAGAAGGGGCGATACGAAGTTGGAAAAAAGCTCGATGAGGGCGCCACCCTGCGCTAAGAAAGTTTAATATCCTATTTTGATTGTAGATGGCGTTAGGAGTCCGCGCCTTTCCTTTATTCACCGTACGTTCCGCACTGGGTTTGCGGTAGGATTAAGGGATCGCTAACTTCGTCTGTCTGACTTTATTTTTCAAAGTGCCGTATGTAAACTGTCGTGGTATTGATATGATTTCTATTTAGAAACCCATTTGCTTTAAATCGTACGAAATCAATGAAAAATGCAATTAAAATTTAATTTAAATATAAAATGTCTTATAATTGTTTGGCTTAGAAATTAATTATTAATTTGAAGGTAAAAGTCATTATTAACTTTGCAAGACATCAAAATTTATTACACAGCGGCCGATATTTTACGATAAAGCAGGATACATGACGCGAAATAATAAAACCTGGACTGTAGTCCTACGAACTTTTCACCATTGCTGAAGTATATGAGTATCTTATAACGTCAGACCATCTTCGCGAACCAGCATTACGAAACAAGGTTTAAACAAGGTAACTTTGTTACTCATTTTGATCACACGATGCCCGAAAGCGGTTAAAAACTAGTTAGTGCTGTTTATCTCATATAAATTATCCGTCACGATACCGTTGTTACATTTCTGCCAGAATATTCTGAATAGACATAGCGACGCAATTGCGACGCCCATTGCTGTAGTATCGTCCAACCTCTGGTCCAACCACCTTCGTGTACCCTGATTTACCACGAAATCTAGCAATATGAGTACCTTATAACGTCAAACCATCTTCGCGAAAGAGCATTACAAAACCAGGGTTAAACAAGTAACTTTATTACTCATTTTGATCCCACGATTACCGAAAGCGGTGAAAAACTAGTTAGTGCTGTTTTCCTCATATAAATTATCCGTCGCGATACCGTTGTTACATTTCTGCCAGAATATTCTGAATAGACATAGCGACGCAATTGCGACCCCATTGCTGTAGTATCGTCCAACCTCTGGTCCAACCACCTTCGTGTACCCTGATTTACCACGAAATCTAGCAATATGAGTACCTTATAACGTCAAACCATCTTCGCGAAAGAGCATTACAAAACCAGGGTTAAACAAGTAACTTTATTACTCATTTTGATCCCACGATTACCGAAAGCGGTGAAAAACTAGTTAGTGCTGTTTTCCTCATATAAATTATCCGTCGCGATACCGTGGTTACATTTCTACAAGAATACTCTGGATAGACATAGCGACGCCTATTGCTGTAGTATCATCCAGCCTCTGGTCCTACCTCCTTCGTGCACCCTGATTTACCACGAAATCTAGCAATAACGTCAGACCATCTTCGCGAACCAGCATTACGAAACAAGGTTTAAACAAGTAAGTTTGTTACTCATTTTGATCCCACGATGACCGAAAGCGGTTAAAAACTAGTTAGTGCTGTTTATCTCATATAAATTATCCGTCTCGAGACCGTGGTTACATTTCTGCAAGAATAGTCTGTCTGAATAGACATAGCGACGCAATCGCGACGCGGTGTTTGCATAGCGCACCTTGGAGCTGGTATATTTCAATCCCCCCTCCCTGTATGGAGAAAGAGAGAGCTTTCCACCCCCCCCCCCTCTTCGTTCGCCCGAGCTCAGTCCATTCGAAATTGAAGCCTTATCCCCCCGCGCAGTATGATCTCCCCCCCCTCGCCGCGATCGGGCGCTGTTGAGAGAGAGGCTTCCACCCCTGTTGACGCAATAGGAACGTCCCTGGTTTCAAACGACGTTCTTCTGCGGAGCGGCCGTTCTCCCCATTCGATCAGTACGCTTCGGCTTCGACTCTCGTCCTTTCTCATTCTGTCTCTCGCTACGTTCGTGTTTTATCGCCGAGGTCTACTACGGTACAGTAGGCCATCTCTCTATCGCCGTTATGTCAGCCTGTCGAATGGACGCTTTTTGAAAACGGGAGCTACCGGACCTTCGAAAATTATCGCCGTCGTCTCTAAAGCGAATGCCCGTTTCGTCCGCGGAGGGCTTGACCGTTCGCGAGCGCGGCAGTTGTCGGTCACTTCCGAGAATTCGTTCTTATTTTCGAACCTCATCGAGAATTTAAGTCTCGATTTGACGCGATTGTCAGGCGACTGGTATCGCTGAAACGCTGTGTGGATTTTTTTGAATGATTGAAGATAAATAAAACTGTAAAACTGTATCGCGAAGGGTTGATATTTTCGAGTTTGGACAGTTCTTCTCACGACGCTGTTTGAGTTCGCGTCTAAAGGTACGGATTTCTTATGTATTTTTATGGGGGGCTGTTTGATTGGTTTGATAATTAGTTTTTAGTAAGTGCTAATTCATAAGCATTTTGTGATACTAATTTAAAATAACCGATGTAATTTTTATCTTTTGGAGGGAAATTATGGTAGTTATTGCTTGAAGACAGATTACCCGAAGTTTGACAACGAAACTATTAGATTTTATACAACAATTATTTAATTTCTACTCGATTCTAGAGTGCCAAGTATTGTAAATTGAAATAATTTTAAATATTTTAATATGACGTATTTTCAATGAATGATTTAAAATCTATAAATATTGAATTTGGTAAAAGGCAAATGCATCTGAAATACGATTAATATTATTTATACAATGTATGCAAAATTTATCAGATTTTCATTTTAACTTGCCAATGTTATTTGGCCTATAGCTTCTACGATTAATTATATTAAATTCTAATAAGTTCGTAAATCATTTAACGGGTTAACGTTAAAGGGATTTTTAAATTAAAATTTTTCATTTGATTTCTTCGCCTTTCTACAAATCTAAGTTAAACTTATTAAGCCTTAAATTCTTGGTAAGCGCTGAAAAAAGTTTTTCCGGTTTTCTTTTTCAAGTTTATTCACCTCTTTTCATTTCTTTTTTTTAAATTTAAGATTTTAATTCTTTTGCTAAAGTTAACCATTCTTTAAGAATAAATTATTCAACTCTTTTGTAAACTTTGGCAATTCCGTTAAAAATTAAAGTCTTTGAATCTGTGAAAACCTTTTGTAGGGAAAAACAGATTAAACATTTAGACCAAACTAAACATAAAATATTAGAAAATTTATACACAAAATATAGTAAACGGATAATAACGCGCTATATTTTTCATTTACGTTATTTACCAAAAAAATGCAATCATTTAGAAACAACGTCAAACCTTCAAAGCCGTCAATTTGTTATTTATTTATACAATAATAGTATTGGTACGGTTGGACTCATAAAAGCAGATTTAAGATTCCGACTCAACTAATCAGAAAAAAATGTATACAGAAGATAATGTATACTGTTATTAACATGGTATACTTTGTTATGGACATGTTTACAAAAGAAATGCTTTTATTTGGAAACGACGTCAATTCAAAGACGTCAATTTGCCTTTGATGTAATTAATAAACCTATTGGTAGTACAGCACTCGCGACGAACAGATTAAACAAAGCGTAAAATATCAAAATATAAGAAGTTTTATTCACTTAGTATTGTCAAAGAGCTTTTCTCACGCTATATTTCTTTCGCTGACTTATTTTTTATAAACACCTTCAAAGGTTCAAAGGCTTAAATTATCCATAAATTGTTGAATAAAAATATTGGTACTAAAGAGCTCGCGAAGAACGGATTAAAAGCTTAGACTTAACTAAAAATGCCAAAGCGTCCTTCAAAAATGTAAGAAAATTATATAGGTTATAAACACGTTATATTTTTTCAAAATAATTTCGTTAAATTTATATTTCTACCCTTACGCCGTTGATTTAAGAAAGTATAAAACATCACGAATTATTGCGTTAAAACCATTTTCCCGATACGCAAAATGTCTTCTCATCGTCATTTATTTACTTTATTTATCAAAATCGTAAACGCTCTTCACATAAGCAACGTTTAACAATTCTGCCCATTTAAAAGACCATTAGACGAGGAAACAAAGCACGATATTTATAATTTAAATTCTCTAACACCCCTTTGCCTTTAAACAAAATTAAGTGATCTTTAACACCCTTAATTTTAAAACTGGCGTTAACCCATTTCGACAATTGAATCGGGGCAAAACTTAATTTGGTCACTTGTGAGTAGAGTGACATCAAGTCTAATCTGAAATGAAGGGGAGAGACCCCCTATTTAACCTATTTTTCCCAAATTTAACTTTAAACTTTAGACGAGTGATAACTGAAAGCTATCCTCGGCCCGCCTCGTAGGGCTGACTTTGGGCTTTGTTTACTAGCGCCATCTTTCGGTCGTACAATTTCGCACGCGTTTCGGCGATCTCCAGGATTCCCGAATTTAATTAGTCAGCCCAGTCGGCGTTCGTAGCTCCGGTGCCCGCATTATAAATTTAATCTCCTTCTAGAGTGCTAATCCACTTTGTCAACGCTGGTGCGCGTCTAGCTGCCGACGGAAAGGGTCATTTTTGCTTTTAGCAGCGCCATCTGGTGCCTCGACGCGCGAACTCTTGTCGCCCCGAGTTTGGGCGAAATGTCGCCTTAATTGATATCAGCGCCCGACCGACCCTGCCCCGCCTTCTCTCAGGACACTGTCTCTCTCACTTTTAAAGTCTCAACGACACTGTCTCCGGCTGCTGAACCCTTTATTGGATGGGACGGTTTTAATCAAAATATAACTGACCACTTGACCGCCTATTTTAAAAGTATTAACTCGACGCGCAATTTTCGAACCCACCGTTGTTTCGGCGTTTCAAGCGTTGATTTTAGTTCCGCGTATTCTATAGTGATAGGTTCACCTTTAAAGTGAAAGCGACAGGAGAAAATTTTAAATTTAAATTTGGGGTCTTACCGTTTTTTTATTGTATAATTGGTTATATTATTAATGATTTTTCAATTCATAATTTCATGAAATTTATTATTAAATAAAATAATAATAAATTAATATTAAGTAGGTATTAAAGGCATTTAGAACCAGCTTGATCGTCTAATATAGTCTAATATATTTCATACACGTACACTAGTATCATTTTAATCGCGTTGTACGAAAACTATTCATTAATTCATTAATAAAAATAAATATTATACGAAATACACAGCGTTTATAATTACATATTAAATCATAATCCTAATCCTATAATATACGGTTATTTTTCGGAATATTTTATTGTCTCAACAAAGCACATTTTTTAAGTCATTTTCACAAAAGCCAACATTTTTGGCGATTTAAAAAATACAGCTTGTTTTATGTACTTTAAAATTAATCGTTTAGTAAATTCTAAAACTAGTTTAGTCTCTTCCTGATGGTCTACCTTACCACATTACATAGCTATCTGTTAATGCTTAAGTATAATTATTTTATTTCATTTAAAAACTTGTATTACCGCTTGTTTTATCCTCTTTAAATATATCGCTTAGAGATGTCTAAAACTAATTTTGTCCCGTCAGGTGTCCCACCTTACTTTTCCATTCACACGCTCCACCAAAAGTTCGCTGATATTTCGTTAACGGGCGAAGCAAAGTACCCCTCATTCTTAAAATAATACCTCTCGTACAAAAAATACGTTGATTTACATTAATAAAGATGGACGATATTAATATTTTCGTTTATTTTGGTTCAATCAAAAGAATGTGTAGGGAAATGATTAATTTTCTATTTTGTGCCTAGGACTCGGTCCTCCAAAAAAGTCCGATTTTTAATCCTAAAAATCTATAAGAAATCTCGCGAATCGCGTGAAGAGTTGTTGAAATTATTGCAAAAATAGAACTCGACCCAAGTACATTTTTCGACCTTTAGATTTTTGTTCTAGACCTTATCTTTTTTAACCCTTTAACAATCGGGCCCCAGAAATTATCGAAAGTCTTCTCATCGATTATAGTTTGGTGGCTCCTACCTTGGTCCCTCTTTTAATCTTATTCTTAGCAAAATAAAAAAGGAATACCAAGTGGTTAGCGATTTCGCCTCGCAGCAAGAGGAGCCGGGTTCGATCCCAGCTTGTGGCACTGGGTGAAAACTCGGAACAACTCCTTCTGCGTTGAGTTTGCAAGTTCTCTCCCCACTGGTTTAAGGGGTTTTCCCCCGAGTTCTTCGGTTTCCCCTTCCATAAAAAACTTGTCGAGGTTAACGGTAATAGTTAGTGTAGGGAGCTGTTGGCTCGATCTCGTGGCACGCAGGGCTTGCCACCACCCTCCTACGCATTGTAACCCGGCCACCTGAATTAATGGCTTCAAAAGTCGCTTGATGACTTAGGCCTAAGGTGGTGCCTTGGGTATTAGCCTAGCTGATTATTAACTAAGGTTTATACCTCTGAAAATCATTTCAGTAATTATTTTGGTTAGTGGTCACACTTATATTTATGTAACTTATGTACCTACCAATGCCAATGTGTTCTTAAATGACAACTAAAGTTTCTATGATCAAATCAGCTATTGTAAAATTTCTACCAAGCCTTTCAAAGACCAAATAACATAGTTATTCGAATAACTATGTTATTCGGTCTCTTCACTGGAAGCTGGCTGGCTGCATTACACGTGTGCTACGAGAGCAGCCCACTTCCAGTGAAAATACAGAATAAACCAAACATCTATGCATAGACCACCTACCCCAAGAAGGACTCGCATCAACCTCGAAAAAAAATGTCTCAAAAGTAACATTCGGTTCCCAGAAAATTCTTCGCATCGATTATTATGGTCCCTCTTTTAAACTTATTCTTAGCAAGAAAAAGAAAGTAATAAAAAATAAAGACTTTCAACTGAAGAAGGAGGTCGAATGGATCCTTTCGAAGCGAGAAGGGCTATTTCGACCGGAGCTCGACCTTTTTCTGCTACCTATTCTATCGCCATTTCTTTTACTGCACATCGTCTAGTTCTTCTTCCACGGGTCGTTCTCTTCGTTTTCCTTTTTCCCTTTTTTGGAAAATTGTCTCTCTGGCCATAACCCCGCCCCCCCTCGCATCCCCCTTTTCTTTTGGCCGGAGTTATAATCGGTCGCGGTCGACGCAACTTTGTAACCGATCTCCAACTGAAATTGGAAGCTAACAGGGGGACTGTTGTTAAATGACCTCGACCCTAATTTTATGTCATTTTTTTACAGAAGGGATAATGACTCGGTCCAGTGTCCAAATTTTGGGTCCAATTGGTTTTAAATAATTTTGATCAAATCGGAATGAAGTTGAATTTTATGCAATAAGCGTTTCTATAAAGTCATTACGCTAAGGAGGATGAAATATTTCTTGCGTTTGGACATTTTATGTATCGCCAGGGCCCCCAGAGGTCCTATAATTCCTATAAAATCCTATATTTTCAAAAATGTCCTATAACATCCTATATTTTTAGCAAATTCCCTGAAAAGTCCTCTAAAATCCTATAATTTTTATATTTTACCCATTTCAAATCCCGCCACTGTGTTAAATTGCTAGATTTAGCTATAGGCTAAATTTCTATACCAAGTCACTCCAGTCTTTACTTTTGTTATTGTTAACATGGTTAGCTACTAGTATATTTTTGTGATAAAATGGTTAAATAGTTTCTATTTTTCTAGTGAAAATCAAAGATTTATTTCACTAAATATAGATTTTGTTTTTTAAATGCATAAAGTTAGTAAATGAAATAGCATATTTAATAATATAAAATCCTATAATTTAAAAAATAGTCCTATAAAGTCCTATATTTTTAGAAATATAATCCTATTTTTCTTATGAAAAATTTGAAGATTGGAGTGGGGGCCCTGTATCGCACGCCCTACCTCTTGCGTGCGTGCGGCAATTAAAAAATCAAAGGCTGATTTATAGTAGTAAAAATTAAAAATTATTCTCTAGTTTTGGAGTAATTTTTAGGAAATAGTGAGCAACTTCGAAATACAGTTTGTCTGTTTTTGTACGGGGGAATTTGGTAGTTTGGGGTAGAAGGTGTACTCTTTTCGTCCCAAAGCGAGCGAATAGTTCTGGCCTAGTCTCTCCTAGGTTTGCGAAGCGCCCCCTTTTGGCCTAAAAATTTCCGAAAAACTTAGTTAAATTAACTTTAGAAAGTTAACTTTTTTGCGGTAGATATGGTAATTAATGGGCCACACCGGGGGTTGAAAAAATTCGACCGGATTTAGCACGTGGTAGCAGATACGACCAATCATATTCTGGAAACAAGCGCGTGAAACTGGTTAAATTCAAAGAACGGTGTGTCCCTTTAATTGTAATATGGAATCGTAAGCAAAATCCCATTACTCAAATGGCATCGCCGGTCAGCGCTACCTATCGAGAGAATAGCGAACTGTTTCTAATCAGATTCATAGTACGTATCTAAAAACGTTTGATGTAACGGCGTTAATATATTGTTTATATATTTGGGTGGAAATGTTTCCAATATCAGACACCGTGGCGTCACAAGCGGAGCTGTTCTTAAAGTAAGCAAGCGCTCAATCTAGATTCGGGTCCAGTAGTTTATTCGTCCAAAATTGCATTACACGTATAGAATTAGCGTACTAAACAATTTTCGATTTGAAGATCAAATCGAATTATTTGTTGACCCCCTTTTGACTTTAAATGAATTTGGTGGTCTTTTTTTCCCGGTCTTCGAAGCTTATAGAAACTTTCATACCCACCTTAAGTAACATAAGAGCCAATAAGTATGACGGTTCATATTGTTTATGTATTGCCAATTTTCTTACCGAACCTTTTTCGAGCAGCTCCAACCGAACTGGTCCTATGTTCAGTGATACCTTTTGCTAGTTTCCATACTTATTGTTATTTGTTACTTATGTACCTACCATTTTTAGTTTGGACTAAACTAGCAACAAAGGTTTATATCTCTGAAATTCATTTCAATAATTATTTTGGTTAGTTGGCAGCATACTTATATTTATGTTACTTATGTACCTCCCAATGCCAATATGGTCTTAAATAAAAACTAAGGGTTCTATGACCGAATTGGCGATTGTAAAATTTCTACGAAACCCTTCAAAGACCAAATAACTATGTTGTTCGGTCTCTTCACTGGAAGCTAGCTGGCTGCATTACACATGCGCTACGCGAGCAGCCCACTTCCAGTGCAAATACAGAATAGACCACCTACCCCCAGAAGGACTGGTATCAACCTCGGAAAAATCTGTCTCAAAAGTGATGCGGCTTTTTCTTATAGCAAGCGTAAAATTCTTTATTTTACGTGCTCGGTTTTGTGCCTTCAAAACTGCCTTTAATTGCCAGGAACGAATGAATTTGTAAATTACCAAATCCCTTTTACAACAGGGAGGAAACCATTAATTGGTTCCACGAGTACGCTACATAACATTTACTGTTCATTGTCATTTACGGAAACATATTTCGTAACTATTTTAAAGGACACTATGTTTGGAAAATTTTAGAACAAAATTGGCTATTTACAATATATACCTATAATAGATACAGCACTATAAAAAAAGATGCATCAGATTCGCAGTGTTCCGAAGTGGTAAATGTCAGGTGTTAAATAATGTGGCAAAAAGTGGTGCATACCGACATGGCGAATGATACTTTGGCTGGCTAATATGCCAAATAGGGGCCAATAATAAAAATTTTAACAAAAATTTTAATAAAAATTAAAAACATACTAAACAAAAAATATATTAGGATTAGTTGCCAGGTTTTGGGCTAGAAACTCAATTATAGCCCAATCTAGTTATTTCTTTTTGGCTATTTTTCAACGATTTTTCCTGAGTTTAAATTCGTCATCTATATATCTTTAAGGTATTTTTAATGGTTCTTTTCTGAAAAAATTAAACATTATCTCACATGAAAGTGATGCTACATATCTGAAATGCATTTACTGATTTTTAGTCACTATTTGCCACTTTTTGCCACATTTACCACTTTTTGCCACCGACACGGACTTTATTCTAAAAAAGTGACATTTAGGTAACACTGCACATTCGAGAAATAAAAATATTTAAATTCCGACAAGCGATACATGTCCCTCTTATTGTAGGTAGTCTGTGGTCTATGAAAATCGGCCTTTAAATTTGTAGAAGCTGTGGAGAAGCTCGCTTACGGGGGTCGTTTGTTTCCCCATTTCCATTTATGGTCGACCCCCGAAAGCATTAGGACGGGTGGTACCTTTTCTGGGGAAATATACCACTGCCAAAAAAAGGAGACGTAATTGTTGATGCAAATGAAGCGAGGAAATAATCGGCGACGAAGTTGTTTCCGATTTCTCTCTCTCCTCCTCTTCCTCTTCCATCCACGGCTCTCTCTTTTTTCGCCTCTCGCGCTTCTTTCATCTTCATCCTTATCCTCATCTTGAGCTTCTTCTCTTCATCCCTCGTTACTTTTCCGTACTTACTTTTTGCCCTTTTTTCCGCGGGGTTTTTGGAGGGGAGTAACCCGCCCTCTCTGATCAATTAAAGTAGATTACTCTTTCAGTACCGGAGCCCAACCCTCAGGACCCCCCCATCCGTTCCACCAAAATTTCTTCCCCCCCCCCTCCACGCTCTATAAGTTGTCGGTGCTGAGATAGAATTGGTCGATCCAAGCGAGAATAAGATGGAATGGTGAAGGTAGCGTTCTGATTAGCGGATTCGGCCCGTGGTTGGCCGGGATTGAAATATGGCTATGGTAGGGATAATCACCGGGTTCGAACGAAACCTTTCTTCGCCCCCCCCCCCCGCCACACGCGATCTTAAGGTGTAGTAATTAAAAGTGTTTGAAAATTTTCCGACGTGGAGGTAAGAATATCGAATGAAAATTGATAGTTCGGCCCATACTCCGGATCGCGTAGTGGCCATTAATTTTATACCTGGAATCTGGGAACACGGAATAACCTTTAACCAGGGAAAAAAGTCCACTCTGCTATTAATTGCTTTTCTATACGCCTCTTTAATTTGGATATTGATCGGCTTGCAATTTCAAGTTGTCAAACCTCCCTGAGGTATTGGACAAAGTCTTCGTTTTCAAACGAATTAGGATCAACGTGAATTTCGTTAGCAGTAGGGTGCTCTCGCGGCCATGGACTGTTTTGTCACCTGTCCGGGTTGTGGACGCTGGCGTAGGGCACTATAAAGAGACTACCGGTGATATAAGACGATATGATATCCCAGGTTCACCGCTATGTAAGTACTGACCAGGAATCCATACCTCTACTTGGAACGCTTATCCTGGCGTATCGCGTATGGTAAAATCCCTCTGACGGCTTTGGCCCCGCCTACGAGATAAAAAATTCCCCCCTTCGCGCTCTCCCCTCTCACGTTGTTGTTTGTTAAATTAACACAGTGACGTCAAAAAAAAAACCGTCAGCCACATCGAGACGAAAATCTGCCGGGATAAGCATTCCAAGTAGAGGTATGGATTCCTGGTTCTGACCCAATGATAGCTTGTGGTGGCGGAGGGGCTAGCACTTTCGCGTCGCAGCAAAAGGAGCCGGGTTCGTTTCCAGCTTGTGGCATTGTAACCCGGCCACCTGAATCAAAGCCATAAAAAGTTGCTCGATGACTTGGGCCTAAGGTTGTGCCTTCGCTATTAGCATAGCTAATTATTATTATTATTACAACTTTGAATCGGGAATAGTTTTTCGAATCGAACAAGATCATTACCCCGAATGTACTCTGATTAGTTTCCATGACAACGGTACCTCAATAATAACGTAGTTTTTTATTATTGTGTTTCCATGGCAACATAATAATATATGGATGGATATAATATTTGTTGCTGCGTTTCTAAATAACTCTTCTCTTCAAGTTTTTTACGTCGATAATGTATTTGTTTATACTGTAGAGAAAAAGACTACGTGTACATTATGGTCTAATTAAAAGTTAATGAGGCGGCACTTGTACATAAAAATAAGTTAAACTAAGTAAAAAAACCATTTATTGTTTTGTTTTTACTTAGTTTAACCTAGGAGCAACAAACACAAGGAGAACGCAGCTAGCCTTTAAACACGCTAACGAAGTGTTGTGTACAAATTTCATTGGACGAGCCTTTACGCTGAACGTTTTACGGTTGGTGGAGGAAGACAATTTCCGAATTTTGCCCTTCTAACCAATGAAAAATGTACACAAGAAAATGCACGACTTTTGACGGGTTGCGTTCTCCTTGTGTGGGGTGCTGTGTTTGTTGCTCCTTGGTTTAACTAATCACGGTATAATTTAGACCCCACCACGAATAGAGGGCAAGGAAATACGTCATCAGCGTCGCTTCCATCGCGTCATTTTTATTTAACCAATGAGAGACCGAGCTGATTTGATTGAAATGGAAGGGGAGGAGAATACTGTTAACAAAAAAATTGCTAAAAATTATCTCAACATTGTAATAGAAATAAATACATTATATTTTATATAATAACCAGATTCTGGAAAATATTAAAGCCATATTAACAAAATTGTAATAGGTTATTTCTAAAAAAGAATTATTTGTATCCTTTACCAGCGGCGAGAGTCTATTTTCCGTGTAACATATAAAGCGAAGGTCCCCCCAGACCCGGCCCGCTTTTATAGGCGCTCTCGAAAAACTAATTAGTGTTGGGGTCCCCGCACGAAGCGTTTTATTTCTGGCACGTGCTACTTCCTTTTCCCGTCGTCGGAGGGCGCGACGTGCCGCTACCAACAATCCCCGCTCATCAAAAATACCAAAGGAAGGAAATCGAGGCGAGGGGGGAAATGACCGTCGCGTCTGCCCCCCCCCTCCAAGACGGACACGTTTATTGGTGGGATTGTAATCGGAGAGTGCATTATATCCTAGGGTTTTAGATTTCAATATGGCAGGGTTTTTATTTTCGATCTATTTTTTTGTCTCCTTAAGATTTAAGAAAGATAAATTTAGGGATGGACCGATATGGGTACAGCCGTTATATCGGTGGTAATATGGCGATATATCGGCAGTAATATCGGAGATAATATCGGATGATATATTGACGGTAGTATCGGACGATATATCGACGGTAGTATCGGATGATATATAGTCGGTAATATCGGACGATATATCGACGGTAGTATCGGACGATATATCGACGGTAGTATCGGACGATATATCGACGGTAGTATCGGACGATATATCGACGGTAGTATCGGACGATATATCGACGGTAGTATCGGACGATATATCGACGATAGTATTGGACGATATATAGTCGGTAGTATCGGACGATACATCGGCGGTAATATCGGACGATTTTTACAAAGTTATCTATCATAACAGTAGTTTATATGATAAAATCATTATAAAAGACGGTTCAGTACACTGTCATACCATATAATTCTAATTTTTCATGAAAAAAGTTCGCAAAAGCGTATGTTTCTTTTCATTTTACGAGATACATATTTTCTTTCACAAATCGAATATCGTTGTTTGTTTTTTGGTTTACACTCGTCTAAAAAAAGTCTGGCGTACGTGGCGCGGCTAATCAAATGTTTTTCTGAAAATATTTTTCTAATACCGGTATCGCCCAATATCGGCTTCGCTTAAGCCGAGATAGGCCGATACCGATATTACAAAGATAGGCCGATATATCGGTGCATCCCTAAATATATTATTTTGTTGCGAAATATTAACGCCGAACCATATCAACGTTGGACTTATCTCTAGACACGGTCACACGGCGGTTAAAACCAAGTAATAAACTAGTTATTTACCTATTTCGGCTCGGGGTTTGGATAAGAAATATCCATTTTATTTGTTGTTATCCATGACAGAAAATTATCTGAATAAAAACTAATTTTTTGCATATGAAAACGTTTTATAACCGCGAATAATATCCATAAATAGACAGTTAACCGAAATTTTTATGAATAATCGAAATTTTGGCGGTTAATTTATCTGTTCTGCCGAGCTCTAATTAAAACTAACTATTGAAAACGGTTTCGATTCTATAGTTTATTCGAAGAAGTTCACAGGGGCCTTACATAGCAACTAGTTTTAATCTTTATGGCTTGTATGTATTTTTTAATAAAGCAGGATACACGACGATAAGTATTAAAGCATAGACTGCAGTCCAATGGGCTTTAATTTACCATGGTTGTAGTTTCGTCCAATCACTTCATGTACCCTGGTTTATCGGAAAAATGTAGACACAAAATGCTTAATCCTTCAAAACTACCCGTCGAAACTAGCGTAGTTGAACCGAGTTTACGACAGATAGTCTTAGAACACCACTAGTATTAGTCAGGATACCATATTTATATGTTTTTGATGAAGTAGGATACACGAAGACGAAATAATAGGCGTGATCTGCGGTTCGATGGGGCTTTTTACTATTGGTGTAGCTACGTCCATTCGCTTTTTACGTTTTCACGTACCCTGCTCTAACGCAAAACTAACAAGGAAATGCTCTATCCATCAGAACTATCCATCGAACCCTCTTCGCGTCCTTAAAGTTTTCTGAGTGAGGCTATCGTGTGATTAAAACGACTTGCTTTGTTTACCCGGTTCATCTACGTTGGTTTGATAAGCAACACTAAGCGGATTTGATGAGTAGTTCTGACTAATTTTGTAGTAAAGTAGGGTTGACGATGAATATTAGTGATTGGACGATACTACAACAAAGGTAACATATGTTAGATAAAAATATTTTGGTAGTAAAGTAGAGTTGACGACGAATATAAAAGTGATTGGACGACACTACAACAGAGGTAAAATATTCGTAGGACCGCAGTTCATTTTTATGAATTGATCATCGTGTACCCTGCTTTATCAAAAAATACTTAAAGAATAACATTGGTTTTCTGAGGCTAGTGTGAACTACTTAGAATAAAACGAAACCTTTGGTCAATAACAAAGTTTTATACGTGGTATTGAACCTATTTAATTCGTCGAGTGTCTGTGGCTACATTCACTAATTTCCAAAGTGTCGAAAATAAAGAGCGGTAAATAGTCCGTGATTCGACCCCAAACCAAACCAGAAAAAAACCTAATATAAACCACAATCGCCAGGTTTGATTGCGTTTGCTTTTCCCATTCAAATACAAATTAGGACTTTGGGGCCCTCCGCACAACAACCGGACGAACGCAACAAGAAAGCCGCCGCATTCGATCTTGACGTAAAAGTCCAGCCTTGACCACTGGCCAAAAAAGAAGAGCCGAGAAAACCCGTCGGGTAATTGTTTTGTCCACAAGAGCCCTCGACAAAACATCGACGCTGAAATTGGAATAGAAGGAAAGAAGGGAGGATAGAATAGGGTCCGTAAATTCGGGATTTATTCCCGGACCGGCCACCAGGGGGACAAAAGGGAGAAACAACAAGCGACCCCTATCGATTGCCCTCGGCACTAGTGGCGGAAATAACCCGCCATAACCTGATACCGTTATCCAAGCCTAAACATCCCTGTTCCCTTTTATATCGTTATTCTCAGATAACTTCCGTTTTTAGTCTAGGTTTTCTCTTTTTTTTCCTTTGTTTTCGTCGTGAGTCCCGCGGTACTCCGATGTTTACTACCGCGGCGGTCTATTCGTTTACTAAAAATCCCGATTCGCGCGCGCTGTCGTACGCAAACGGTACCCCTTTCCCCAGCCTTACGCCGCGCTTACTAGATACTAATCCTAACTGGTACTCTATAAGGCATCGTGATAATAGTACATTCGGAAACGTAGGTTTGTAACGATATCTGGCCACACATGGCCTTAAACCTCATTCAAATGCAAATTATCCGACGAGCAGGGCGATCAGAATAGGAACCTAAAGGATAGCTCCCTTCAAAGAGTATGTATTATCATTCTAAACACGTCGTCTGCTTTTCCCTTTCGTTCTTAAAAAAAATAAAAGTAACCCCATTCTCCCTAGCCCCTCCTGAAAGAGAAAAGGGAACTAGGACCCTTTTTTATTGTTATTTGGGGATGAGGGGGGGTTAACTCCGATACAACCTTTTTACGTCATTACGAGCGTTGTTAAAAAAAGCGAGCCGGAAAGGCGCGGAGGATTGTACGATGCCCTTAGCCTCTTTACCCGTTCCTTCTCCCGTCCGTAATATTTGACTGCGAAATTGAAGCCGTTTTTTTATCCTCGTTTTTTTATCCCGGTTTTGTTCTAATTTAATCCATTCCAGCGTAATCTTTGCTTTTATTTACTTATTTTACAATTGTATTTTTCCTCTTTTAAATTTTCAATACATTTGGTAACATCAAATAATTCGATCGGATACAAAATCAAATAATGTGGTCGAATATTAAATCAAATAATGTGGTCGAATATTAAATCAAATAATGTGGTCGAATATTAAATCAAATAATGTGGTCGAATATTAAATCAAATAATGTGGTCGAATATTAAATCAAATAATGTGGTCGAATATTAAATCAAATAATGTGGTCGAATATTAAATCAAATAATGTGGTCGAATATTAAATCAAATAATGTGGTCGAATATTAAATCAAATAATGTGGTCGAATATTAAATCAAATAATGTGGTCGAATATTAAATCAAATAATGTGGTCGAATACCAATTCCAATAAAATTATCCAATATCAAATCAATTAATACCATAGAATACCAAATTAAATGATTCTATCGAATACCAAATTAAATGATTCTATCGATTTAAAATTCATAGTAAATTAAGGTAATTTTAAGAGCTAATGAAAAAGTCTTGGAATTGGAAAATGGGTCCGAAATTCAGCGAAAGTCAAGGAATTTGAAAATGGGCCCGAAATTCAGCGAAAACTCTGGGAATTTGAAAATGGGTCCAAATTTCAGCGAAATTCAAGGAATTTGAAAATGGGTCCGAAATTCAGCGAAAGTCCAGGAATTTGAAAATGGATAAAAAATTCAGCGAAAAATCAGGGAATTTAAATATCTAGCAAAAAGTCAAGTAATTTAATTTTCGTTTCAAATGGAAAACATTCTACCAAATATATAGGTTATAAATTGCAAATTTTTGGGTTTAAAAAAAGTCGGGTAAAATCTCCGGAAAAGATCGGAGGAAACCTCTAAAAGTCAGCGAATTTGAATCTGCAAAAATCTGAGGCAACCCTATTCAGCCCTTCGATTTACGCCGGAGTCTAATGCCGACGTAAGCCGCATCGCCAAAGGCTTTATCAAAATTTAACAAACGCTTACGTTAAAAATAATCATTTGGGTTCTGTCCATTGCCAGATATCCCCAAACTATTATAGCTTAAAGTCTCCCGAGAGAGGCAAAACCTTAAATTTGGAGCGAACTATCGCCTCTTTTCATCGCTAAATATTTTATCTGCATCGTTTACTCCATAATCTGCTTGGAAGCCGTTTTCAGCTTTTACCACTCTTTCTTATCAGTAATTCTAGCTTTTCTAATACTAAGCGAAAAAGCGCTTATTTCGAGCTTATGGCTTTTGTGCTGGCGCGAATCAGGCGTTTGGTTCCGACCGATTTGAGTTACCTTCCGTTCATTGATTCCGTACGCCGCGCCGCTAAACATTCCGCAAAACTCTCACTACATTATTTACTCAAACCTTAAGCCTCGCCTACGCGATTGTCTTCTCCCCATTTTTCCACTCGTCTCACCTACTTCGCTTTTCAAATAGACGTGCCTAGGCTTAGCTGACCCGTGTTTCATCCCTTTTTTTAAAAGAGAGCAGACTTTACCTTCTTCTCCCAGCTTTGATCTCTGAAATTCTTCCGGCTGCCGCGCCCTTTGCTGGCCCATTAGATCACATGGTGCACCTCCACCGTTTTTCGCCTCTTTAAAAAAAATACTATTTTGGCTGGAATTCTTCTCGCAGGTTTATTTCGAATACTGGAGCAGGTGTAGTAGATACCGCGAAATAGATTACGCGTGAAAATGCGATTGAAATGCTTTAAGTTTGGGCCCGTACTTTTAAAAGTAGAGTTTTTAATTTTCCGGAAAAATAAAATGCGGAAAAATAAAAAATTGAAACATAAATTACTTTTTAGGGTTTTTAATGTTTTTAACTTTTTATCGATATTAGATGTCTAACAACAGTAAACATACTACAAAACATTAATAGTGTTACATTGTCAATCAGTTTAAACTAGTCTAGAGGTTTAGTTTTACTTTTAGATTCGAAAAAATGGGGCAAAAATGCCGCTTCATTTAAATTTGCTAACAATATTAGACTAATCGTGGAATTAAAATTTTTTTGATTTTTTTCTGAAAAATACGGAAAATTTTCCGACTTAAAACACTATTTAAAAGTATTTTAAAAGTCGCCGGGTATTTCGGTCGTGCATATTAAAAAAGGCGAATTCGATGATAAATATGTTAAAGTTTTAATGATAGTTTTCCTTCTATTCTGGGAGTCGCTATAGTCCTGTATATGGGGAGGGACGCAAGGGGATGCTCAGCACCCCCAAATGAATACTTGAGCATTCCCAACCCGACCGACCCCTAAAAACATCGATTGCACAACTACCAACTAATATCATATAACATCGGTTATGTATTTTTAATAAAATATATTGTTTTCAACGAAGTCGAAATTCATAATATAAAAAAAATAAATAAAGCCCATTTCGGTATATTTACTAATTTCAAGAGTGGGAGTTAAAAATTATGATTTTTAGTATCAAGGCATTGGCGCCCCTCAAGTTTTGACGGCTGGTTACGGGCCTGAGTCGCTAGTCGCTACGCTTATTGAGATGTGAAGTTCTCGATATCCTTGGTTTATTTCGTTGGTGGCGCCCATTGATGTTTCACTAACAAACTTGAAATTTAGGTGTGGTGGTGTAGTAGTTAGCAATTAGCCGGGTTCGATCCCAGATTGTGGCACTGGGTGAAAAATTGGAATTACTCCTTCTGAGTAGTGTTTGAAAGTGCCCTTCCCACTGATTAAAGGGGTTTTTCCCCGAGTTCTTCGTTTCGTTTTTCGATCAAACCTTGTTGCGGTTATCGGTAATAGTGAGTGCAGGGAGCTGTTGGCTCGCGTGGCATGAAGGGCTTGACACCACCCTCCAACGCATTGTCACCCGGCCCCCTGATTTAGGCCCTAAATGGGTTAGAGTGTGCAATAACTGGTGGCTTTACCGGGGAGTCGGGGTCCGGCTCTTGTAACCCATAAGGGCGGTGGCGCACTGGGAGATGTTAGCTCTGATCAAATGGTCCTATCTCCACCTCCAACTTCGGACAGGTTTGGGCTGGATACTGAACTTCGGTTCAGGCTAACGGAGAGGGTCCAGGCAAACTGGCCGCCTCGGCGGATTGGGTAGCCTGCTGTGGGGCGGCGGGCCTCCACATGCGGGCACGGCGGTCCTGTTTCCCGGCCTTTTGGGGCCCACCGGGATCTCCGGTGCCAGCTGTGCCGGGTTACTTGGACTGCTGTGTGCTCGTCGTTCCCTTTTAGGAGCTCTCTCCAAAGGGTTTGGCTCCTTACCTACGTAGGTAGGGTGTCGGCTGGATTTGCTACAGTATCCACTCTTAGTCCCACTGCTGTGTGCGAAGTGGGGATTGGTCCACCCATTGCTGCACCTTCTGCTGGGTTGAGTGGCTTGCGTCAAAGGTGTGACCATCAGTAGTAGGGTTCTGCTACCCATGCTGGATTTGTCACCTGTCCGGGCTAGGGGGACGCTGGCGTAGGGCACTATGATGATAGGCCTCCGGTGGTATGGTCTTTGTTACTAGGTACACCGGGCTATAAATTCTGACACACTGCCCCCTGATTTAATAGCTTTAAAAGTCATTTGATGACTTGGGCCTAATTTGATGCCTTGGGTATTACAGATAATTATTATTATTAAACTACAACTTTTTAATAAAAAATATAGAGTTGTAAGTCGGAAAATTTTCCTGAAAATGATGGAGGCCTTTTTCCGAAAAAATTTCCGTATTTCTCCGAAAAAGATGAAAAAAAAAGTTTTCATTCCATGATTAACCTAATATTGTTCTCGTATTTAAACTTCGTGACATTTTCGCCTCATTTTTCAAATCCAAAGTAAAACTAAACCTTTAGACTAGTCTAGAATTAAAACCCTTAAAAAGTAATTGATGTTTCCATTTTTTATTTTTTCCGATTTGCGGAAAATTTACCCGGAAATTTTCCGCATTTAATTTTTACGGAAAATCAACAACTCTAAAAAAATACCAACATATTTGTAAGCAGCAGTAAGCCTGGAATAAAAGTATAGCGTTTAAATAATTTTATATTATTGATCTAATTTAGTAACAACAAAAGGTTTGTAATTTTATTTAACAATAACATTGTACGGTTCATTTGTTACCACACGAAAATGTAAAAGAGTCTTTAATTAAGTCTCTGGCATGTTTTTAATATCCAGAGGAAGATAAACCTCCTCCAGAAAACATTAACTTAATAGTCTCTTAATATAAGGGCAAAATCTCATTTGAACTAAATGATGCCACAACACGCGAACCAAACGGTTCTCTATCCGTTTATTTACTTCTATATATACGTACACACTGTAAATTAAAGCGGAAAGGATTAAACGCTTCGACGAAAATCGTCGTGCTTATTATTTTATTTCGTGGAAATTTGTGGGATGAACTATTTTAATATCGATCTTCTTTAACTATCAGTTTCGTCCTGACCAGATCCAATTTAAGCCAGGGTTCGCACATGACCTGGAATACCTGGATAAGTCAGGAAATTTTAAATGGGTTCGAAAACGTCAGGGAAAAGTCGGGGAATTTTAAAATGGTTCGAAAACGTCAGGGAAAAGTCAGGAAATTTTAAAATGGTTCGAAAACGTCAGGGAAAAGTCGGGGAATTTTAAAATGGTTCGAAAACGTCAGGGAAAAGTCGAGAAATTTTAAAATGGTTCGAAAACGTCATGGAAAAGTTGGGAAATTTTAAATGGGTTCGAAAACGTCAGGGAAAAGTCGGGGAATTTTAAAATGGATCGAAAATGTCAGGGAAAAGTCAGGAAATTTTAAAATTGTTCGAAAACGTCAGGGAAAAGTCGGGAAATTTTAAAATGGTTCGAAAATGTCAGGGAAAAGTCAGGAAATTTTAAAATTGTTCGAAAACGTCAGGGAAAAGTCGGGAAATTTTAAAATGGTTCGAAAACGTCATGGAAAAGTTGGGAAATTTTAAATGGGTTCGAAAACGTCAGGGAAAAGTCGGGGAATTTTAAAATGGTTCGAAAACGTCAGGGAAAAGTCGAGAAATTTTAAAATGGTTCGAAAACGTCATGGAAAAGTTGGGAAATTTTAAATGGGTTCGAAAACGTCAGGGAAAAGTCGGGGAATTTTAAAATGGATCGAAAATGTCAGGGAAAAGTCAGGAAATTTTAAAATTGTTCGAAAACGTCAGGGAAAAGTCGGGAAATTTTAAAATGGTTCGAAAATGTCAGGGAAAAGTCAGGAAATTTTAAAATTGTTCGAAAACGTCAGGGAAAAGTCGGGAAATTTTAAAATGGTTCGAAAACGTCATGGAAAAGTTGGGAAATTTTAAATGGGTTCGAAAACGTCAGGGAAAAGTCGGGGAATTTTAAAATGGTTCGAAAACGTCAGGGAAAAGTCAGGAAATTTTAAAATGGTTCGAAAACGTCAGGGAAAAGTCGGGGAATTTTAAAATGGTTCGAAAACGTCAGGGAAAAGTCAGGAAATTTTAAAATGGTTCGAAAACGTCATGGAAAAGTTGGGAAATTTTAAATGGGTTCGAAAACGTCAGGGAAAAGTCGGGGAATTTTAAAATGGATCGAAAATGTCAGGGAAAAGTCTGGAAATTTTAAAATGGTTCGAAAATGTCAGGGAAAAGTCGGGAAATTTTAAAATGGTTCGAAAACGCCAGGGGAAAGTAGGGGAATTTTAAAATGGTTTGAAAACGGGGTTTTTTCGAGTAATAAGGCAAAGCATCCTTAAGATTTTAATTTGAAGCCGTCAACTTTCTTAAGAAGTATTTAATTTAAAATGATGTTTCGTTATTTTAATTTATTTTACATGTTTTTTAAATAGTTTTTTATTTATTTTCTTATTTATTTTCTTATTTATTTGTTTATTTATTTTCTTATGTATTTATTTGTTTGTTTGTTTTCTCATTTATTTGTTTGTTTATTTTATTTATTTATTTTCTAATTCATTTGTTCATTTATTGATTTTCTAATTCATTTGTTCATTTATTGATTTTCTAATTCATTTGTTCATTTATTGATTTTCTAATTCATTTGATCATTTATTGATTTTCTAATTCATTTGTTCATTTATTGATTTTCTAATTCATTTGTTCATTTATTGATTTTCTAATTCATTTGTTCATTTATTGATTTTCTAATTCATTTGTTCATTTATTGATTTTCTAATTCATTTGTTCATTTATTGATTTTCTAATTAATCTGTTCATTTATGGATTTATTTGTTTATATGTTTATTTATTTATTCTATTATTTTAAATATTTATCAATGACTTTCATCGAGTTCATTTTCTATTTAAATATCGCTTAAAAAATGAAATCAATACTTTTAGTACCTCTACGGAAAAACTGCATCTAAATTTCCATTAGAAATAAAAATTCTTGAAAGCTCCAGAAACAATACATCGGCATAAATATCCGAAATTATGCTGTGTCGGATTTTGGAATATTTTTAACTTCCTTTTTTTGTTTCTCCCGAAGAAAAACTCCGTATTTATAAAGATTTATTCTCGCAAATTGATGAAGGATAAAAAGAGTAAAATATGAATTTTAAATTCCAAATAATATTTTCATACCATTTTTTCGCGACAAAAAAATGGTTGCGACTTATTTTAATGGCTTCGACTTTTTTAAAAGCATTTTAATATAATACATTGTGAGTTCGTATTAAAAGCTTTTTCAAAGCCCGTCTCAAAGTGTTCGATAACACATCTGTAAACGTAAAAGAGACTATTTGAATTTTGAATTAGTTAAAAGTAAAGACGATGTCGTTAAGATTGTATTCCAGGCCCGTAGCGAGTCAGGGGGTCCCTCAAAAATAATTTTGGCCCACCTCAAAAAAATTTTAGAGTGCTTCCTTAAAATATCATTGTGCCCCTAGAAAAATATCAAAGTAAGTAAACAAAATAAAAAAATCATATTCACATATTATATAAACAGTTCAAACTATGTGATTTAAGTTCGTGTAACTTGCTTTATTATATTATTATCACTTCCACCATTTGAAGTTGAAAGTTTTAGCTGTAACAAAAACAGTAATATGGCACGTAATCAAGTAGAAATATTGATTGGACTATACTACGGTTAATTTTCCGTAGAACTATAGTCTATATCCTATTGTGCGGTGTCGTCGTTTATTCAGCTTTACCCACGTATACTAACTGCGGCTTATTTCACTTTATTCCCTCCGCGTAGTGACGTTATATGGTTCACAACAATAGAACGTTGTCAATTTGTTCTCAGTTTACGCCAATTTAGTTTCGCTATCGGCTCCCATGAGATTAATCAAGTCATTGTTTGTCAAGGTATGGATAAATGTTTGGTAAAAACACAAAGAAATAAAGAACAAACTAAGGTGATTGGAAATTCAACTTCGATTTGCGTGTGAACCTTTATGCTCATTTTAAAGTAGTCTTAGCCTCATAACTCTTAGGAAAGATATTGATTTTTAAGGGTGCCCCTTAACTGAAATCTCCTAGCCTCTGTTTTCATGATCCCGGGCTATTCTGTAAAAATAAAAAATTACCAAAAAAATCATGATCCGTCAAAAATGACAATTCGCGTGTGCAGAAGACGCTGCTAATTTTAGTATATCTGCTCGTATTATCTAAATTCTTAGAAAATAAATACAAAATGTTATTTCTAACTAGCGATTTTTGTATTATTTAAAAAATAGTTAAACTAAAATGCGTTTTTAACATTACAGGGTTCGTACAGAACCTGGATAAGTCAGGGATCTGTAAAATGAAGGAAAAATGTCAGGGAGAAGTCAGGAATTTAAATAACTTTGTAGAAAGTCAGGGATAAGTCAGGAATTTTAGTTAGTCAACCAAACCACAAATTAACAAAGATTTTTTGACCTAAACTAATACACTCTTTTACGAGCGTATCGACCCCCCTTTACAATCTCCCATGTGGCGGCCGCCACCGCCGTGCTACCTCGGCCTCCACTATTGAATTTTTTCCCCCTAACGGGTCCCCTCCCCATGTAGTCAAGCTATGGATTCCCCCACGAATATTCTCCATAAAAGAATCTATAAAAACAAATGTCCAAAAATATAACCAAAAATGTCAGGAATATTGGCAAAAATCGGTCAGGGATAACCTGGAAAAGTCAGGGATTTTAGATCAGAAATTTCCGTACGAACCCTGCATTAATACTAAAATTTTCAAATTAATAGATACCAAAAGTATCTCTAGAATTTCCACCGTAACCCTATGAGTTGAGACCATTATCAGGCTATGACGTTGGCTAAAAGGTCAATTCGGTGGGGGAACCGTTGAAACCCTCCCCCAGTACCACCAGAGTTCGCCACCAGAGCTCGCCACCCGGTACAATGCGCTAGGAATACATTTCGTCAGAAATCCCTCATCAATCCGTAGGATGGAAGGCGGATAACGAATTCAGCCCATTCTTGGGCCCATCGACAGGTCCTTGACGGGTGACCAAGTCCGTGCCTTCGAATTAATTTCTGAGAGGAGCGTCCAACCTCCGAACCCCCGCAGCGAGATTGCCTCTGTCCATCCGGGGGCCTCCCAAATTTCAAATCATTCTCAGTTAGTGTTACATCGTCTTTCACCACTATTTCCACCCTTATCTCTTCGGGGGGTTGGGGGCTAGTTAAGCCCCCGTTCCTTTTTAAAGACATCCGGGGGGAGGGCGAACCCCACGGGGGATCCGACCCCTCCTTTAAATCTCCCTGACCATTCGGAAACTCAATATCTACATACGGACTAGACATTCGGGGGGTGTAGCGCTGGTCAGTTCGGGAATTGTGATATCTTATTACTTTATACGGTCACCCTGGACACCGCCTGGTCAAGAAGAGGGAATTGCCCCTCGCGGTGGAAAAATGTGGACTCTTTTCGTAGGGGGGGGGGGGGATGATGATATCTGGGGAAACGACCGTTTACATTTGAGTTCGTGCGCGGACATAATTTGGCGTATAAGATAAACGGGAGGCGATTAGCTTTGACGCTGATCGAATAGGCCTTCGTGTCCTTGTATCAGAATGAATGGCCCCACTAGATCTACGTCCCCCGCTCTCCACTGTTTGACAAGTTCAGACCCGCTGCTTAACTCCAACCGTCAGATTAAATTGGCAGTGTGGTGATTTATGTACGGGATGTTAATCGCACTGTATATATTTACCTTAGCGGATGGAAGTAAATTACGCTATTTTAGGTTGACGATTGCGAAACTCCCTTCCGCCGTCGGATAAATTTGGAAAAAGGCGATCTACGCTTGGAGCGTTATTAGGCCCGTTCGTTTCTCTATAGCGGATGAAAATAGTACGCTGACAAATTTAACTGACGTTAACCGATAGAATCGTCCAGACTAATTTGACACAACGTTGTTCGATGAAAGGTAGTTATTCGAACTATCCGGTCTGTATGGCGGTTGAAAGTAGAACGTGGCAAATTAAATTGACGGTATTTATCGACGGGGACGTAACGAAGTTAGGAAACCTTCCCTTCATTCAGTTACAAATGAGATTTTTGGAGGTCTGTCTGGTCCGAGTTGCCTTTTGAGGGCCGGCGATTGGCGGTGCATATTAAACACCTATTATGGAAAGGAATTGGTTCGTCAATGACCACTGGCCGCCGCTGGTCAACTTGTACGCTATCCGATTTCTGGACAGGGGAGAAGCGTTGTAATATATAATACCGCGAGACTGGCGTGTATGATAAACTCGATATCATACTCCGGTACTGGTCGGCTGAAATGGTAATTTGGAGGCAATCGAAATATATTGGTTTACGCTTTATCAATTTTGTAGTCGTATGTACGTCGCTCTAGGCTCTATCCCCCCCCCCCCCCCCGTTCGTTCCGCTGGCCCTGCCTTTGATATTCAAATAACCTTGTCATTGATTTGGAATGTTCGCTTTGCTGAGCTTACTTGTACGCCAGGTTTTGGAGTGGGGGATATTGGAGGGGAAATTTAGTTAGAATTACAGAGTCAAATTTGCAGATTTAACCACGTTTATCCGGCTGTGTTGGTACGACTTCTGGAGGTATCCGACTTATATTAGTTATTTGATCATTTTTATTATTTCAAGAGATGGGAGTACAGGTAAAGGATAAATTTACGAAACATTTACACAAGCTAAGGTTGTCACAGGGCCGGGAAATGTCAAGAAATTTGAAAATAGACTTACAAAGTCAGGGAAAAGCTAGATAATTTAAATTTTTATGGAAACCAAGCCCGTATTTACCATGATGCACCTTAGGCATAGTGTTTAGGGTCTACGAAAGTTTTAGGGTCTACGAAGGTATTTAGGACCGATGAAGGTATTTAGGGCTGACGTAGGGCTTAGGGCCGACGTAGGTATTTAGGGCTGACATTGGGTTTAGGGCCTACTAACGTCTTAAGGCCGACGAAGGTCTTAGGGCCGACGAAGGTATTTAGGGCTGACGTAGGGTTTACGGCTGACAAATGTCTTAGGGCCCACAAAGGTTTTAGGGCTCACATTTTTACGATACTTTTAACAAAGTTTTCGGAAATAGGTATTTAAGGCCTACGAATACGAACCTGCTTGAAATTTTTATGAAGTTAATTTTACTATAGTTCTGTGATAAGTTATCTGATTATTATTTAGTTCCTTAAACAAAATTATTATTTTTTAAATGTTGACATAAAATGTTTTTTTAGTTAAAACCTAACCTTTATACTGAAAAATAAATGAAAGTAAATTCATTACCTTTTAATTAAGTAATTCATAAAGATATAAATTGTCTTAGTTTGACCAAGAATTTATTTATTTATACTCAGGGAGAATGAATATGTCGAGACTATCGGCGGACACGTTGAGCCCCTAACCCCGTCGCTCTAAGGGGTGGGGAGGGAAAAAGGAGGCGGTCTTATTTTTTGCGTCCTCGCTGCAGCGTTAATCGCGTCGAAAAACGTAATTTTTAAGAACCAATGAGATTGCAGTATTATTTGATTTTATTAAAGTGGAGGAGCATACCGGGGGCCCCAACGGGTGGAATTGGAGAAACGCTAAAAATAATCTCGACATATTCATTCTCCCTAGGTATAAATAAATACATTCTTGGTTTGACCTTTAAAAGAAAGATCAGAGAAAAACTCTGATAATTGTCTGGGTAAACAGGGAATTCAGGGAATTTGAATTTAAAAATATTATTCATACCGTAAGCCACTGTTTCATAATTCATAATTATAATTTACTTCTTTATAATTTCCGTGCTATCTTAAATAATGAATATCCAATTAACATTTTCCGAGGGTAAATTTTGAAAGAAAAATATTACGAATTCCAAGAAGTTAAGAATTTTCTTAAGCAGTCAATCCCGAATTCTAAGAATTTAACGGACTTTCTAGTACCTGGAAGAACTCGAAGAGGTTTACTAGCAAACTTTAGATGTGCAAACTTTAAATAAATTTAATATCAGTCGATTTAAATCAAGGTTTAATATAAATCGATTTAAACCACGATTTGATTTAAATAGATTTAAATCGGGATTGAAATCAAAGTATTTCTTTAAAACATTCAGCTATTATACCTTCAATCAGGAATCCATACTTTTACTTGGAATGCTTATCCGGTCTTATCGCGTATAGTAAGATAACTCTGACGGCTTTGACCCCGCCTACGAGATAAAAAAAAATCCCTCTGCGCGAGCTCCCCTCTCACGTGGTGGTTTGTTAAGTTAACATAGTGACGTCAAATAAACCGTCAGCCACATCGAGACGAAAATCTGCCGCGATAAGCATTCCAAGTAGAGGTATGGATTCCTGCTTCAATGTATTTTCTAAAATGTGCAAAAAATAATAAAACTAGTAGCTGAATTACAAGTAGTAATTAAATTTAATTAATTAATAAAAATCTATTTAAAATTTTTTAATTTTTAATTTAGTTTACATTACCGTTGCACGCCAATTATTAGTTAATTTGTAAATAAAAATGTGCGTAATATGTTAAAAATCAATAAATTTAAAAAATAAAATCAAGAATCATCCAATTTAAATCAAATAAATAAACAACCATTGCGGGGCAAACGATGAAAAAGAACTGGTAGAAAATTATAAAAATAGTGTGTTTAACAATGACAATTCAGAAAAAAACTAAATTTCAATTAGTAATTAAGTCAACAATGTATTTTTTTCTACTTCGGTAGAATTACGAACCGTAAGCTTCTCTCCCCCCCCCCTTTCATGCCAGGTATAAAAATTCGACCATCAAATAAAATATGTCAGATTTATATCAAATCAATTTTTTTAATTTATTATAATATCAACAACCCCGCTAAAAATCAATAAAATAAAATCAAGTCAAATAAAAAATGTCAAATTTATATCAAATAGATTTTTTAAATTTAAAAAAACAACCCCACTGAAAATCAATAAAATAAAACCAATAAAACAATATCAGATTTATATCAAATTAATTTTTAAATTTAAAATAAAATCAACAACTCCGCTAAAAACCAAAAAATAAAAAACAATAAAACAATAGCACATTTATATCAATTTCATTTTTTTTAATTTTAACTAAAATCAACAACACCGCTAAAATATCAATAAAACCAATAAAAAATGTCAGATTTATATCAAATAGATTTTTTAAATTTAAAATAAAATCAACAGCCCCGCTAAAAATCAATAAAATAAAACCAATAAAACAATATCAGATTTATATCAAATTAATTTTTAAATTTAAAATAAAATCAACAACTCCGCTAAAAACCAAAAAATAAAAAACAATAAAACAATAGCACATTTATATCAATTTCATTTTTTTTAATTTTAACTAAAATCAACAACACCGCTAAAAAATCAATAAAACCAATAAAAAATGTCAGATTTATATCAAATAGATTTTTTAAATTTAAAATAAAATCAACAGCCCCGCTAAAAATCAATAAAATAAAACCAATAAAACAATATCAGATTTATATCAAATTAATTTTTAAATTTAAAATAAAATCAACAACTCCGCTAAAAACCAAAAAATAAAAAACAATAAAACAATAGCACATTTATATCAATTTCATTTTTTTTAATTTTAACTAAAATCAACAACACCGCTAAAAAATCAATAAAACCAATAAAAAATGTCAGATTTATATCAAATAGATTTTTTAAATTTAAAATAAAATCAACAGCCCCGCTAAAAATCAATAAAATAAAACCAATAAAACAATATCAGATTTATATCAAATTAATTTTTAAATTTAAAATAAAATCAACAACTCCGCTAAAAACCAAAAAATAAAAAACAATAAAACAATAGCACATTTATATCAATTTAATTTTTTTAAATTTTAACTAAAATCAACAACACCGCTAAAAAATCAATAAAACCAATAAAAAATGTCAGATTTATATCAAATAGATTTTTTAAATTTAAAATAAAATCAACAGCCCCGCTAAAAATCAATAAAATAAAACCAATAAAACAATATCAGATTTATATCAAATTAATTTTTAAATTTAAAATAAAATCAACAACTCCGCTAAAAACCAAAAAATAAAAAACAATAAAACAATAGCACATTTATATCAATTTCATTTTTTTTAATTTTAACTAAAATCAACAACACCGCTAAAAAATCAATAAAACCAATAAAAAATGTCAGATTTATATCAAATAGATTTTTTAAATTTAAAATAAAATCAACAGCCCCGCTAAAAATCAATAAAATAAAACCAATAAAACAATATCAGATTTATATCAAATTAATTTTTAAATTTAAAATAAAATCAACAACTCCGCTAAAAACCAAAAAATAAAAAACAATAAAACAATAGCACATTTATATCAATTTAATTTTTTTAAATTTTAACTAAAATCAACAACACCGCTAAAAAATCAATAAAACCAATAAAAAATGTCAGATTTATAGCAAATAGATTTTTTAAATTTAAAATAAAATCAACAGCCCCGCTAAAAATCAATAAAATAAAACCAATAAAACAATATCAGATTTATATCAAATTAATTTTTAAATTTAAAATAAAATCAACAACTCCGCTAAAAACCAAAAAATAAAAAACAATAAAACAATAGCACATTTATATCAATTTCATTTTTTTTAATTTTAACTAAAATCAACAACACCGCTAAAAAATCAATAAAACCAATAAAAAATGTCAGATTTATATCAAATAGATTTTTTAAATTTAAAATAAAATCAACAGCCCCGCTAAAAATCAATAAAATAAAACCAATAAAACAATATCAGATTTATATCAAATTAATTTTTAAATTTAAAATAAAATCAACAACTCCGCTAAAAACCAAAAAATAAAAAACAATAAAACAATAGCACATTTATATCAATTTCATTTTTTTTAATTTTAACTAAAATCAACAACACCGCTAAAAAATCAATAAAACCAATAAAAAATGTCAGATTTATATCAAATAGATTTTTTAAATTTAAAATAAAATCAACAGCCCCGCTAAAAATCAATAAAATAAAACCAATAAAACAATATCAGATTTATATCAAATTAATTTTTAAATTTAAAATAAAATCAACAACTCCGCTAAAAACCAAAAAATAAAAAACAATAAAACAATAGCACATTTATATCAATTTCATTTTTTTTAATTTTAACTAAAATCAACAACACCGCTAAAAAATCAATAAAACCAATAAAAAATGTCAGATTTATATCAAATAGATTTTTTAAATTTAAAATAAAATCAACAGCCCCGCTAAAAATCAATAAAATAAAACCAATAAAACAATATCAGATTTATATCAAATTAATTTTTAAATTTAAAATAAAATCAACAACTCCGCTAAAAACCAAAAAATAAAAAACAATAAAACAATAGCACATTTATATCAATTTCATTTTTTTTAATTTTAACTAAAATCAACAACACCGCTAAAAAATCAATAAAACCAATAAAAAATGTCAGATTTATATCAAATAGATTTTTTAAATTTAAAATAAAATCAACAGCCCCGCTAAAAATCAATAAAATAAAACCAATAAAACAATATCAGATTTATATCAAATTAATTTTTAAATTTAAAATAAAATCAACAACTCCGCTAAAAACCAAAAAATAAAAAACAATAAAACAATAGCACATTTATATCAATTTCATTTTTTTTAATTTTAACTAAAATCAACAACACCGCTAAAAAATCAATAAAACCAATAAAAAATGTCAGATTTATATCAAATAGATTTTTTAAATTTAAAATAAAATCAACAGCCCCGCTAAAAATCAATAAAATAAAACCAATAAAACAATATCAGATTTATATCAAATTAATTTTTAAATTTAAAATAAAATCAACCCCGCTAAAAACCAAAAAATAAAAAACAATAAAACAATAGCACATTTATATCAATTTCATTTTTTTTAATTTTAACTAAAATCAACAACACCGCTAAAAAATCAATAAAACCAATACAAAATGTCAGATTTATAGCAAATAGATTTTTTAAATCTAAAATAAAATCAACAGCCCCGCTAAAAATCAATAAAATAAAACCAATAAAACAATATCAGATTTATATCAAATTAATTTTTAAATTTAAAATAAAATCAACAACTCCGCTAAAAACCAAAAAATAAAAAACAATAAAACAATAGCACATTTATATCAATTTCATTTTTTTAAATTTTAACTAAAATCAACAACACCGCTAAAAAATCAATAAAACCAATAAAAAATGTCAGATTTATATCAAATAGATTTTTTAAATTTAAAATAAATCAACAACCCCACTGAAAATCAATAAAATCAAGTCAAATAAAATAATATCAGATTTATATCAATTTAATTTTTAAATTTAAAATAAAAACAACCCCGCTAAAAATCAGTAAAATAATTTTACAAATAAAATAATATCATATTTATATCAATTTAATTTTTAAATTTAAAATAAAAACAACCCCGCTAAAAATCAGTAAAATAAAAACAAATAAAATAATATCAGATTTATATCAAATTAATTTTTTAAATTTAAACTAAAATCAACAACCCCGCTAAAAATCAATAAAACCAATAAAACAATATCAGATTTATATCAAATCAACAACCCCGGGGGCTGGGAAAGCGACGAATCAACAAAGCGATCACAGCTATATCTCGCTGGCTGAAAAATAGTTGAAGGAAAGTGTCTGTTGGCATTCGCTTTATCACGAAGGTGGACGTGTCGTTCGACGCTTTTATACGGAAGCCAATGTGTGTGTGTTATATGGAAGAATGGCACATTTCAATTTATCGGCAAAAAACAAATGAAGTAAAAATGATCTTTTGAAGTAGGCGCTGGAGCGCTTTCAATAATAGTCGGCTGGAGTGCCGCCGGAGAATGTATTGTGAAGAGAAGGGAAGTTGATATGCCAGCTAGGGAACCCTTATAAAAAGAGACTCCGCATCGTTCAATGGAGGCGCTAAACAAGACGGACACTAGGATATATACTTTATTTCACCTAGTGGTAGAGTTGTTGATTTTGTTTTGCTTTCCAAAAAATTGTTATTGGATTTAAATCGGGTTTTGTTTGATTTTAATTCGTTTTATGCCATTTTCCTTTTATATTTGATAATTTGCATATAATTGGTAATGAATACGTTAATTTCAATTAATTTCAATTAAATTATTTTTTTAATTGGATTTTATTTGATTTTGCTTGATTGGTTTAGATTATTTAATTTTTTAAGAGTTGATGGCTTTTTTCCGTGGAATAATGATCCGGTATTTGCATACATTTTTAATAAAAACTTAATTTTAAATTAATTTGAATAAATTTTTTAATAGGATTTTATTGGATTTTTTTACTTTAATCTTTAAACAATTTTGGCCATTTTCCTTGGGAAATTTGTTGATTATTTACATGCATTGGTAATGCAAACTTTTAATTTAAAGTAATTGGAATTAAATAATTTTTTTAATAAGATTTTATTTGATTTGTATTTTAAATAATTTTTAAACAATCTATGCCTTTTTCCTGGGAAAATGTATTTAATATTTGCATACATTGGTAATGCAAGCTTTAATTTAAATTAAATTGTTTAGGTTGGATTTTATTTGATTTGTTTAGTTCCTAATTTTCTAGTATAATTTCTATTTCTGAAATAGAATTCCAATTAAAACAAAATTCCGTGGACTGTGGTACATTTGGTTTTTAGTCGATTGTGACGTGTGGGACAATTCAGTCCTCTCGTCCATTTGATTAATCAGGGCGAGATGTGTGTAACGGCCAGGGCCGCGTCAAAATGCTGAGAAGGAATTCTTCTCTTGACAAGAGTTCTTCGTGAGAATTTTTCTCCCCGGGAAAACTCGCTAAAATGCGTCAAATGTAAAATGATTCTTCTAAAGATGGCGGCTTACAAAGTTACGATAATCCCACGAACGTAATAAACTAAGCCTTTGACAATTAATATTATTTTTACAGAATCTCACGACAATATATGAAGGAAGGAAAGATTTTATTTATAATTTAAAAGGAAAGGTTTCATAGGAAATTTAACTAACCATTCTATATTCTCTGAAATTAATAATCGTCCACAAAATTATCATAATGTTTATTTTCTTCAGCATCAAGCCATCAACTTATTAGAATATTAGCTGCCATTTTTATTTGTAATTTGACCGAGTGAGAATGCTCAAACGGCCATCCACAAACTCTGCCTCCTAACCGTGGTACATTCTTTTAGAATTAACCAAATTAGAGCAGTATATAAAAAGAGTTAAGTTGAGATAACAAAACCTAGTAAACGCTTATTTGGAAAATTTAAATTTAGAAATAAATTCGAGTATTTATTGCGAATTGTACACCTACTGTAACAAATGCAGCCCTCATAATAAAATTCGTCGATGAGAGATACCAATAAGTACCACACTTACGTTACCACAACTAGTAATGTAAAATAAAATACTTAATTTTCTCGAATTTGCCAGATTTTGTCGTGAACAAGCTTAGTACAAAATATTCCCTCTTAAGCCTTATTTCCTTTGAAGTTGAATGGTCAAGCTTTAACCAGTTAGATAGCCCTATAGCCCATTAAAAACTAAAATTTATGGCGAAAACCGCATCAAAAAATATTGAGTGATTAATTTTTCAAAAAATTAAAAAATTTCGGGAAATCGAAAAGCGCGCGTCCGCCGCGACACCTGGTGAGAAGTCGGTGAGACGGAAAAACAACGTAGAAGCGCGCGCTGCTGAATAGGCAAAAAATTTGTTTTTCACGCGCGGCGCGTTCCAGTTATAAGAGACTTAAGCCAAAATTGCGCGATTTTAAAAGTTACGCTAGTTCGCAAATCGCTCATACGGGGTTAGGGGCGCTGGCGGCAGCCCCTAAGATGGCGGCGAAAATTCAAACCCAAACACCTGGCGTTAATTTTTCGTTTCAACTTTTTGGGCCAAAAGCTATTTTGTCAAGACAAAAAAGGTACGTGTTAGTATATTGAACGTCTTGTTAATCTTTTGATACGGAAATAAGGCCATATTTGGAAAAGCTTGGCCGTTCCCCTTTAAAACCATCCTTTACGTTACGCTAAAAAATAACTAAGTTTAAAATCTTTGACTAGTAATCAGCGGTTTTTACTAGGTTCTGTAATAGAACAACCGTCTTCTGACAGGCGGAAACACTCGTTCACCAACTTAAACCTCAATTCCATAACCTCACCTCTTACGTTACGTTAAGAAAGAGTAAAGTTTAAAGGCCTAGTATTTCTTCTGCCTGTTTTCCTTTAAGTTTAGTTCCCGCCGCGCAAATATCCTGGTGGTAGGCCAGCCGCAGAACACGTTGGCCTACCACCAGGATATTTGCGCGGCGGGAAGTAAACTTAAAGGAAAACAGGCAGAAGAAATACTAGGCCTTTAAGATCGTTCACTAGTAATCCTCTGACAGCGGTTTTTACTAGGTTCCGTCATGAAACACTCGTTCACCAACTTAAACCTCAATTCCATAACCTCACCTCTTACGTTTCGTCAACACGAGGGTGTTAGGGTAAAAGAAACCACCTTCCTTTTTTCTGTGTGTGTGTGTGTGTGTGTGTGTGTGTGTGTGTGTGTGTGTGTGTGTGTGTGTGTGTGTGTGTGTGTGTGGAGGGAGCGGAGAAGGGGTGAAAATAAAACAGAGAATCGATAGGTATATAGTTGGACAGGCATTCTCGCTCTTAGTCTGAGGAATGGAAAGTGACGTCTATTATAAGTGAAAGGCTGCACTCACTCTATGACGGTCGACGACGGTCGAAATCGATGGGGAGTGGAGCCACTAAAAAACACGGAAAGAAGGAAATGTGGCAGCCCCAGCGTTGCCTAATGATCTGAAACGCTTCGCTCGGCCATTCCCGACGCGACTTGCCAAGAGAGAGTGCGTAAAACGAGGTTCCAGAATATCCGACGATGCCAAAAGATGCGACCAGAAAGAGAGACCCAAGAAAACGAGCGAAAAAATCTATCAGAGGAAGCTCAAATCGAGTGGATACGAATACGACGGGTTTTTTGGAAGGGGTTCGCGTTAGTCTCCTCCCCTCCTGTCTCCCTCGTGAGGTCCTCAAGAAGATCGCAGTCCCAGCTCCTCTCTATACGTACGAAGAAGAGACGACTTACGTATTTGGATGGTTTGCTCCGCAAAAATGCCGCTGCGATTGGGCAAATATTATGAAGTACTACTACTACCATCTACTTTAGGGGCTCCTTCTACGTCCAGAAGAACGGACTATTCTGGACTAGTGCTTCAACGAAATCGACTGGGAAGGTCATTTTTCGGATCGGACGGCTGACTACGCTTCTTTCTCCTCCTTCTTAATACGCACTCCTTTCGTTTCGTTTTCTCCTCCTCCTCAATGAGCACTCCTTTCTTTTCGTCAATGCTCAAGTGGCTTAGCTCGCGTTGGATCTCGGATTAAAGAAAGAGTTAAGTTGGCGGTTATCCATTTTCTTTCTGAATTTACAATTTCAGAAGATCCACATTTTGAAGGTCGAGATAAACGTTTATCAAGGTCGAGATACACGTTTCTCAAGGTCAAAATGACCTTTTACAAGGTCGAGATAAGCCTTTTGAAGGTCGAGATAAGCCTTTTTAAGGTCGAGATAAGCCTTTTGAAGGTCGAGATAAGCCTTTTGAAGGTCAAGATAAGTCTTTGCAAGGTCGAGATAAACCTTCTGCAAGGTCGAGATAAACCTTCTGCAAGGTCGAGATAAACCTTCTGCAAGGTCGAGATTTCCTTTTGAAGGTCGAGATAAACGTTTATCAAGGTCGAGATACACGTTTCTCAAGGTCGAGATACACGTTTCTCAAGGTCAAAATGACCTTTTACAAGGTCGAGATAAGCCTTTTGAAGGTCGAGATAAGCCTTTTGAAGGTCGAGATAAGCCTTTTGGAGGTCGAGATAAACCTTCTGAAAGGTCGAGATAAACCTTCTGCAAGGTCGAGATTTCCTTTTGAAGGTTGAGATAAACGTTTCTCAAGGTCAAGATTTCCTTTTTCAAGGTCGAGATAAGCCTTTTTCAAGGTTAAGATAAGCCTTTTTCAAGGTTAAGATGTCCCTTTGAAGGTCGAGGTAAGCGTTTCTTCAGGTCGAGATAACTATTTGAAGTTCGAGATGACCTTGATCGTGATGCCTTGTTTATGTTACTTATTTTGAATTAAACGATTTTAGTATTATTTCGAGATAAGCCTTTTTGAAGGTCGAAATCTCCATTAAGTGTAGATCGCCTATTTGGGTACCCCATACTTAAATACTCTTAAGCCAGGTTCACACTTACCCCTAAAATCGCTTGGTTTCAGATAACTAGTTTAGAAAACCAGCGTGAGAAATCGCTTCGTGTTGGTTCGGGAAGCAACTCGTCCAAGTCGGTTTTCTAGGAATCGCTTTCAAAACGACAAGGCGGGGAAGTAACATTGCTTGTATTTTCCAAAATAATGCGAATAAAATTCTAAATAATGCCCAATAATATTACTGTACGTATAGTAAACACGATTATCTAATTGTTTTGGGATACATTTCAGTATTTTCAAATTTCTTGTCATAATTTGAAATGACGTTAAGCCTTGGCTATAAGTGAACCGGGGTGAAGTGATTTTGCACCAAGAATTATCGTTGGCGGTCAAAACTGGCATTCAGACCGACCTAAACTGGGTTTTAAGCTTAAGTGTTTAGAGTTTTGACTGATTAGATGCTTTTTAATTAGACAAATGACGCCAAAGCCATCTAAAATTGAAAGTTTTTCTTACTGGTTTATATTTTATTTACGTTGAGCGAATGTAGACCATTTTCGTAATACCTTGACGATGGTCGTATTTTCATCCGGGGGGGGGGGGTAATATTAACCCCTTCTTGAGAAGAAAAGCCCTAAAACAAAAATAAAACAATTTGGGGGTGTAGGGGATGCCTTTAACCCCACCTCTCCATCTAGCCAAATTAGCGGGAATACATTTGCCCGTACATAACCAGCTTTCCATCTCTCCCGACCTCACTCTCGGGAATTCCCTCGGGGGCCCGCGAAACCCCAGATAACACGGGGGATGAGCCCCGAGCAACCTCACCCTCCGCATGGCGCGGGGGTTTATCTTGCCCGCCACTGCCTCCTCCCAACCGCCAGCGCAACGCGAAGAAGCGTGTATTGCTCACAATATGCCTTTTTCTATGGCCGCAACGCTGTAAGTTCGGCGCAGCTGCCACGCTTTCTTAATCTGCCCAGATCCGTCTTATTGCTGTTTCTCAGCGGTTGCTAGCTGCTCTAAGCGCATCACCGACAAATCTTAGGTAAGCGCGATTGCGTCCAGCCAGCGACTGCGTAAAAAGAAGAGGAAGAAGTATGTAAGAAAAAATGCGCTTTTCTTAATCCGCCTTTGAGAACATCCATTATCAGTGATGAGTAATCGATGGCTACCCAAACTACGTCGAGATAACGTCCCAGTACGGTGGATGCGGTAAGGCGTTACCTTCCACGACGCCGTACGTCACTAGCACGTTACCTTGTCGTTAGGAAATCGGGCCCCTCATCTCGGGTGTGGGGAAATGAAAAATTTAAATTTTAAGAGGAGAGCGTAATTTTTAGTGCTCCGGGTGTGATAAGCCTAATTATAAGGGATGGTACGGGGGAAAACTTAGCCCTGCTGGGTTAAACCTAGGTCTTGTACTTTGAATTTAACTTGGTTGTGTTAGGTTAGGTCTTTGGTACTAAAAAAACTTATGTAGGCGAGAGGGGGGTTGGAAAATGCAAAACTTCTTTTGTGCGGGCTGTGGTACACAACTTGACGGTGTTGAGGCGTTCTGTTCTTCTTAAAGACAAAATAATGTGAAAATCATTTAGGAGCGCGGTTGGGGGATGCGTTTGCTCAATTTGCATATTGGATAGTTTTAGCTTGCCCAACGTTTTTCTTTTCCGCCGTTTTCTATTGTATATGGACAACGGAAGGAAAAAAATCTTCTGAAAAAGTTGGGAAAAAAATATTTCTGTGGTTTTCTAAAAGAATGTTTGTGCTAATATTTTCCAATATAATGGACAAAGTTTTTCGCGTTTTAACGATATATTGGACTATCATTTGTGGTTTCTTTTTCAGAAACATTTTAAAAAGTATTTTTTTCCTTAAATATTTATATATTTTTTTTCTGATATAAACGCCTATTTTGTTTGGTATAGCTTCTCCCTGAACACCGGTTTGCTGCGGTTGGAACACTTCTACAGGGGCTAGTAGATCAAAAATATACTTTTATTTGTATTGCAAGAAGTGTTTCAATAAAGTAAAATTGTTATACGTTAGGCAACGGGACATACCACTCTAGACTCCTATTTAGTCTTTTAATTTTTAGTCTTTCTGATATTTGGCAGGGCTACCAGGCGATAATACCGTGAGTAATTGTGTCGTCTACTTACTCTACAAAGCAGTCGAAGTGCCTAGGAGTAGCGTTTTTATTATTGTTAGGCGATTAAGTTGGTTTTTAAGATCGATAAATAATATATAGACCGAGAGGTATTACGTGTTGTATTCCAAATTGTTTTAGCAATACAATGTCTTCAAAAGATATAAGCTTTCATCAGTTTCCTAAGGAAGAAATGATAATCAGCTAATCAGCTAGGCTAATACCCAAGGAACCACCTTAGGCCTAAGTCATCAAGCGACTTTTAAAGAGATTAGTTGGTTAGGAGAATACTATACATGCAGCGTTTGGGTGTGTTGATAACGTCCCACATGTTAATAGAAATCAAGCGCTATAGATTATTAAATAATACGTAATTAATTAGCATTATAAAGTAAGTCATTAAATAAAAAATATTTTTACGTTTTGGACTTTAAAACAGGTAAATAGTAAACACAGGAAAGACCCGTTAAGCCAAGGCCTACCTTCTACCGAAGATTTTACTGCTGGAGACACTCGTATCTAGTGTTGTTAATTTTCCGGAAAAAGTTCCAGAAAACTTTCCGGATTGCGGAAAATTTTACGTAAATCGTAAAAATAAAAAATCGAAACATAAATTACTTTTTAAGGGTTTTTAATGTGTGTCACTTTTTATCGATATAAAATGTCTAATATCAGTAAACATACTTTAAAACATTAATAGTGTTACATTGTTAATCAGTTTAAACTAGTCTAGAGGTTTAGTTTTACTTTCAGATTCGAAAAAATTAGGCGAATATGCCGCTTTATTTAAATTTGCAAACAATATATTAGACGGAAAAAGGCCTCGGTAATTTTCCAGGGCCGAGTGCGAACTTTTCCGACTTACAACACTACTCGTATCCCATCATTCCCTGGAATTCCAAAAAGCACATGCGCAGTTCAGTCACCTTATGTCCGTATTTTTCCATCGCATTTTAGTAGGGGGGCCAATCAGAGAGGTAATTTTTCATCACTAATTAAAATACAATAAAAATAATTAGAATAAGAGCCTAGGGTTCGCATTTACATAGATAAATAGTAGTACATTTTTATCGTAACTTTTTCGACGATTCCAAACATAATATTAGCGTTTGTGGCACTGTAATAATACGACCACACTTAGTAAAAGCGTCGGAAATTCCTACCAGCAGATGTAGTACTATACAGGTCAGATAACCAAATACAAACCCGATGTAAACCCTATGAACAATCCAACGTAGCTTTTACCCCATTGTCCACTTTTAACCAGGAAGTGAGTTGAGTATTGTCCTTCGTTCGCTTATCGACTATCGGTGGATCGTCCCGTTGCCGACCACGGAATACTAATCAGTCTTTTAGGAAGGCCCCTATTGGGATCCGGGTTTGTGTCAACAAACGTAGAGAGAGGGGGGGGGCACACACTTTGGCCGGGCCGTGGTCAAGCTGAGGGCCTTCGCGGCTGACCTCAGAGTTTTCGCCGCTCGGACTCGGTGGGACCAGCTCGCTTGCTTTTGTTGTTTTAACCCTTTTCCCATTTCCCTACCCTGCCATCCGTCCACGGACACACTCTCTCCATCTTCTTCCATTTGGGAGGCGCAATATAAACATCCCAGTGCCAGAAATGGGCTTTATTTTCGCTAGGGACTTTCTGCGGACCATCCATTTTCGTCCATCTTGCTTACACAAACTGATTTTTTTTGCTTACGAGAGAACCTTCTTCATGTAGAAGTTATGTTTATTGTACGGATGTTTGCCTATTTTATGATGTATTTATTACGTTGGTAAAGTAAAAATCAGAACATCAGGGAAGAAATTTATCGGATTAAAAACCCGGAAGATACGATATCCTTTATCGGTCTATTCGTGGTTTTATTAAATCCTTGGACAATTCGATGGGAAACGGATTTGTAGAAATATTTAAAAAAACCTGAAATTGCTTTTAAAAAATCCGAGGCTATATAACAAAAAGAGTATAAAAATCTGTTGAAAATTAGAAATCAGTATATGGAAATCTATAGTAAATTAGAAATCAGTATATAGAAATCTATAGAAAATTAGAAATCAGTATATAGAAATCTATAGAAAATTAGAAATCAGTATATAGAAATCTATAGAAAATTAGAAATTAGTATATAGAAATCTATAGAAAATTAGAAATCAGTATATAGAAATCTATAGAAAAGTAGAAATCAGGATATAGAAATCTATAGAAAATTACAAATCAGGATATAGAAATCTATAGAAAATTAGAATCAGGATATAGAAATCTATAGAAAATTAGAAATTAGGATATAGAAATCTGTAGAAAATTAGAAATTAGGATATAGAAATCTGTAGAAAATTAGAAATCAGGAATAAAAATCTGTTGAAAATTAGAAATCGAGTTTTAAAATCGATAGAAATTATGAAATCGAGTTTTAAAATCTATAGAAATTTAGAAATCGGGAATAAAACATCTAAAGAATATTAGAAATTAAGTATAAAAATCTGAAGAAAATTAGAAATAGGTATTAGAAATCTATAGAAAATTAAAAAGAAATATTAAAAAATATAGAAATCAGATTTTCATATTTACAAATCCGGAAATAAAAAATCTATTCTAAAATCTCGAAATTCTTTTAAAAACTTTTAATTCGAGCCTCAGGCATTTACAAAAAAAATCTGGATTTCAAATCCCCTTTAGAAAATAGGGAAATGCCTGAGATATCACGTTTGTACGATAAATCACCATTTATTTAAATTTTTATCAAATTCGGTTAGTAAATTTCCTCGGGTATATCGTCCCTGAATCACGATAGCCCCATCCCTTAAGAACGACCCTGTATGAGTTTGACCTTTAGAACCGCGTTACCGGGGGAAAACCCCCTGCCGTAACCCAGAGTTTAAAAAATACAGTGAAGCGATAAATCGGAAATGTAAAGAATCGTATTTATCCGCGTGGCTCGACGGTGCATGTTGGTGTCCCCGCGAGTCGGCTTCCCTGGCAGGCATGATTCATCAATGCGCAAAGGCCCCAGAGCGTGGCCCGCGACAGAAACGTTTAATTGGCTTTATAACCGCTACGGGGCGCTCGTTTCGTCACAAACCCGCGCATACCGAACCATTACCCAGCCATTGAAAACGGAAGCCCCGGGCCATGATAGCCCCGCGCAGTGACGAGACCTCTACATTCGAAAAGAAGAATCACGGTGTCCACTCGAGTTAAAAGCGCGCTTAAAATCCTCACCTCGCACCTCGTCTTAAAGCCGCGTTATGGTCGGATCAATTCGGGGCAAAGTGTCAGCTGAACTGCAACCGAATTTTAACCTTACATTTAACGGTTTAAAACCCCTGTGGTATAGATCACCAGGGGAGGGGTATGGTGGCTCCATAATACAATAGTCGTCGTGGTGAACTCCGGGACGCTATATAATATACCTATAGATGTCCGAACGTGTTCTACGGAGGATACCGGTTACCCATACCAAATCGGGGTGGAGACCCCTAGTTTAAATAAAGCTGGAAACGTATAGGTTTAAAACGGACGGTTAGATCGCCCCCTCTACCGACAAACTTGGGCAAATATTTGATAAAGTTTGGGAGCTAAATGAATATAATTAAAGTAATTGATCAGTTGAGTATATAAAGCATGGATAGACTCAAAATTTTCCCTTGAAGGGAGTTGGGGCGCAACCCCCCAAACCCCCCCTTGACGTTGGTAAGAGACGCCCCCCCCCCCACGCTAACTGGACGATACCGGCGTTCCGGTTCGTCCTGATTGATTCCAGTTATTCTCCGTGGAATCATCTCCAATTAGAATATGCTGCTTTTGGATTGTTGAACGTTCCAACTTTGAGACGGTTTCCGAGGGGCTATTCCTATATCACCTCTTTTGTTTTATCGGGTAGAACGCTACCTCCGATTCCCTCCCGGGGGATTCCGGATTCTATATCAAGTATTTCCCCTTGTATTCTTGGGATGGTTGTTTCCTTAGATCTAGAATATATTTACATCTTACTGAATTTGAAGTCTTCGGACCTCGTCAGAGACTTTCCAGTTGGTGTTTCCCTTATTAAAGGCCATATAATCCCTCGTGAACTTTGTGGTAATTAAGTCCTAGCCTTAGATGGAATTACAGTAGGACTATAGTAGCACCTATAGTAAGAATTTAGTTGAAACATACCGTAAAGTAGTAGTTTCCCCACAGACTTACTGACGACGTAATATATTTTTTATTTCAAAAAAATGTTCGGTATATTTATTGATATTAACATTAATTTAATTACATTCGTTTTGAAAAAGTGTTTCGTAAATTTAAAAAAAATTATGTTTAGTTAAGTCTAAAACTGATTTTGTCTCCTCAGGGTTCCCGCTTTACCACAAAGTTTCGCTTTTCCGACATTATATAGTCACATTACAACAAGACCTTTGCCGTGTGATTCCCTCTAATCAGTTTGAAATATTCTATTTGTTTTCCAATCAAATATTTAGAGTCCTGAGAGACATCTTGTGAAGACTATTTAGTTTATATCCGGCGTTCGCTCGTCAACTGCGAAACTTGATAATCTCTTAGCATTCCGTCTCCTACTGATGGAGTTAATGAATATTTTAACGCGGAAACGTTTGCTCTATTTTCGTCTTCAGGTTTAATCTCATGTCCTGAGCGTATTAGACATGGTTATCCGTTTCGTAAGACATAGATCCTATTCCTATATTCGTTTAAAGTTTCGTCTTCTGATTCTGATTTACGCCCGCGTTGGCTTATGTTTTATTATGACGTTGTAATGGATGAAACGGAACAGACGACGGAACGACTAACTGCGAGACGATACTAGTTTTTAAAATAACTATAAACAGACAAGGTATAAACAAATACACGACGGCGGCATAGGAAAGCACACAACCAAACTTGTGTTAAATTTCAAGCAACTGTCGGCTCTATCATTGCCACCTGTAGTATGAAAAGGCCCCTGTTATTAGAGATGGCCACGAATCTATCCGATTCTCTAAAAAATGCGACTTTACTGGAGATCGCGGTGCCATCTATTTATGTCAAAGGAAGCTAAAATTTAAAATATCCAAATGAGAACGAATCCACAAATACTAACTAAAAAATAACGAAACAGTAACCAATTACTGGCACTTTTTTGTAAGATTTTATACACCGTAACCGCCGTTTTTCTCGAGTATTATTATTTATTATTCTAAAAACTGCCGAGTGGCGCTGCGGTACAGAAATTCACTGAGTGACCAGTGTTCCGAAGTGGTAAATACCGTCGTGGCGAATAATACTTTTACTGGCTAATATTCCAAATAGTGGCAAATAATAAATTTAATAAAAATAAAAAAACGCATTAAAGAAAAAATATAGTGCTATTTTAGACAAATATAACTGGATTAGTTGCCAGGTTTTGGGCTAGAAACTCAATTATTGCATAATCTAGTTATTTCTTTTGGCTATTTGTCAACGATTTTTCCTGAGTTTGAATTCGTCTGCTATATATCTTTAAGGTGTTTTAATGGTTCTTTTGTGAAAAACTGAAACATTATCTCACATGTAAGTGATGCTACATATCCGAAAGATATTATTTACATCATTTAAATGCATTTACTGATTATTAGTCACTATTTGCCACGTTTTGCCATATTTGCCACTACTGACATGGACGTTATTCTAAAAAAGTGACATCTAGGTAACACTGTGAGCCTTGAATCTTATAGTACCAAACGGTTCACAAAAAAATTACATTCTAGTCGAATTAAATAAGTAATAAAAATTAAAACAAAATTTTAAATATAAATTTCGGATAGTGTTAATAATATGTCTAGTTGACAACCATCAATTTCATGCAGACACGCATTTTGAAGCACTACTTTTTTACAACGCAAACGTTGTATTCCTCCGCCGTAGTACCTCGTACATGATAAATCCTGATTAAAAGGAACTCTATTTACGTTTAAACAACACCTTACTTAGTTCCTTCCATCCTGCCGCGTTAAAACGCAAATATGACAATATCAGGCGCATTGACAGGATAGGGACAGGGACAAGGACCCTGGCGGAAATTGAGGGCGACTCGCCTTTCGGCGCTATTTAAAGCGAGACAAGCACCCTTGTCTGTGTATTTTCGGATAACGTATATAGAGGGCGGTATATTATTAAATTTAGCGGACGCTGTAATAAATTAAGGGCAAAAATAATATTGCCGCTAGAGGGCAGGACATCGGAAGCGAGAGTACCTTTCGGGAATTTTCAAAAGGAGAGAGAGGACAGATCATAGAGGGGGGTGGAGGGGGAATAAAAATAAATCGAATTTTGAAAGAGAGCGACACGTAGTGGTCGTTGCCGTAATTAATAGTTGGAGCGATCCCCGTTTCTCGCATTTTGTAACTAAATAAGCAGAGGAGGGCTTCTAATTTTAAAGGGAAACTATATCTCGGCATTCAGCGCCCACTATTTCTCTCACCACGCCCCCTTTCGGGGGTTATTTAAAGTTTCGTCATGATTTCCAAAATGAGCGATGCCCTGTTTATTTAAAGCGGCTGGTCTGTCCACTCTAAATAGTAGGCAGAAATCCTGCTCGCTAAAGGTGGCGCTGCTTGATTAATCAGGACGGTATAGAACCTCAACGCACACCCCAATCGATGCCGGACCAAAGAGTAAAGTTTACGCGGATAATTATAATCAGTCAAGTACTAGATAACGCGTGAGATACTAAATCTTCCGTCTAGTATAGGTATACCAGATAAAGTCCTTAAAATAGCAGACGACATTACGTCACGATTAAAACATTGATTAACCAAAACCGGCCTGAAAAGGTCAAGTTAAAGTAGCGTGTGAATTAATCAAGTGTCCAATAACTTGATCGTCTTTCGTACGTGAGTTTACAAAATAGCGGACGACATCGTAGGTTTACAAAATAGCAGACGACATCGTAGGTTTACAAAATAGCAGACGACATCGTAGGTTTACAAAATAGCAGACGACATCGTACGTAAGTTTACATAATAGCAGATGACATCGTACGTAAATTTAAAAAATATCCGACGACATCGTAGGTTTGCAAAATAGCAGACGCCATCGTAGGTTTACAAAATAGCAGACGACATCGTACGTAAGTTTACATAATAGCAGATGACATTATTGACATCATACGTAAATTTAAAAAATAGCAGACGACATCGTAGGTTTGCAAAATAGCAGACGACATCGTAGGTTTGCAAAATAGCAGACGACATCGTAGGTTTACAAAATAGCAGACGACATAGTACGTAAGTTTACATAATAGCAGACGATATCGTACGTAAGTTTACATAATAGCAGACGACATCGTACGTAAGTTTACAAAATAGCAGACGACATTGTATATCACGTCAACCTTTAACTCTTAATTTCCTCGTTTTTTGGAATTTAGACAAATAAACTACTGAACATGAATCGTAAGCAAAAAGCCTTCGCCTTAAATATCATCGCCGCCAGTAGATTAGTTCATAATGAAATGGGACAAAAAGCTAAGGCTTCTAAGCTTTAAACAAATTTGAAGAAATTTAAAAACTTACAAATAGCTCGTACCGAAAGGTCTTCCAGCAAACATAAAGTCGCGAATCTCGGACCAAATAGATCTTCGATGGAAAAACTAAACCGGTTTCGTCCGATTTGGGACTCATCAGTACCGTGCGGGAAATCTGGCTCGCGACTGTTACACCGAAAGAGGAACAAAGCCTAAACATTAAAAATTTCAAAACGCGTTGCGTAGCAACGGAAAGCCGAATACGGGGAGAGTGGTGGAGAATAGTAAATACGACTATCATTAACCGAGTTCGTTCTGTGGCATACTTGTGTTTATTATGTTACTTAGGGAGACAATTTTTGGCGTTGCCGACAATCCCCTTCACGCTCGATGAGTAAGCTCCTCCCCTTACAGGTCAATCAAATCATACCAGTATCTGATTGGTTCCCTAAAACTGCCATTTTCCGACGCGATTGAAGCGCACGCCGGTGACGTATTTGCTTCCCCCTTTCTCGTGCCGGGAGAAAACTCGACTATGATTATCCGGGATTACTAATCTGGTTATCCCTACGTATAAATAAATAAATTCTTGACAGTACGTTATCTCACATTCCTAAATCCGTTCTCGGTATTGATGAGTGCACTCAATGGCACGAATAGCGCGTAAAATGGGGCAAACCGGCTTTATGGATAATCAGATAATCTGGGGACATCTTTCCGTTAGAAATAGCAGTCCACACTTCGACCGAATTCCATACGTTTACGAGCTATAATTCTCAAAGGGACTTATTCTATAAATAGCACTCCTTTTCGGTCAGTGTGATGATGACGAAGACGCCGAGGGAGACTAGGTTGGGTGGAATTATTAATTCGGCGAACTTAATTGGCGAGATTCCACTTCGATTTATCGGACCATTAAAATGGCCTTGGACATTTACGCTCCACTCGACTTTGTAAAATTTCAAGCAACGTTGGAGGAATATATTTCTAGTTGAAGGGCCCGGTAGGACACTCTTCCTTTGATAATCCCGGACAATTAATACGGAGACAGTCTGCTCTCCATCTTGCCGAGTGTCGTGTTAAGTCTCTCTCATTATTATTGTACCTTTGTATTTTAAACTCGCCGTCTTTGGCGACCTTTATTAGAAAATCCTCTTTATACTGTAATTGGCAAACACCGGCATTTCGCTAAAATCTCTCCGTTTTCATAATTATAATTTTCCCGAATATTTTTCGATATTTTTAAAATTTCAGCGTACTTCAAATCCTCACTGGGATATATTAAATCTTTCACGAATTTTCGGCCTAGATCAATACTATTTGTACGGTTAATTATAAAGGTTCAATTTTCTGTGGAAACAGAAGCACTTAATATAGGGATTAAAAGGTTAATTAATTAATTACGGAAAACTGATGAGATTGTTATTTAATTAAAATTTTATTAAAAGTCTATTTAAATACACAAGAATAAAACGTGGTGCTAGGGATATTTGCTTTATAATTATAATGTAATAGTTTTAAAACGTCACCAATTGTTGTATTTTAAAAATCTGTGGTAGCCTGTGAAAATACGTGGTTAATAGCGTATAATACTTGTGGTATATGTTATATACTTCTGGTACAACGTAGTGTACAAAAATTAAGACCAGCAGTTGGCATAGAAAAGTTAGATGGAAATTTATCTCGTAAGAAATATATTATTTACTTCGGGTAGAGTTTAGGATGTAAAATTTAAGCTCAGTAGGCCTAGACACGTGGTATAGAAACATATTTACTTTTCTCGTAAGATAAATATTATATACTTCTGGTAGAGCTTAGGATGTAAAAATTAATATAATAATAATAATAATAATAATAATAATCAGCTAGGCTAATAACCAAGGCACCACCTTAGGCCTAAGTCATCGAGCGACTTTTAAAGCCTATAATTCAGGTGGCCGGGTTACAATGCGTAGGAGGGTGGTGGCAAGCCAAGCGAGCCAACAGCTCCCTACACTAACTATTACCGTTAACCTCAACAAGTTTTTAATTTCAGTAGACCTAGAAAAAATTAATTTCAGTAGACCTAGAAAAAATTAATTTCAGTAGACCTAGAAATTTAATATAAAGATACACATACTTATCTCATAAGGACATTTTATATACTTCTGGTACAGCGTAGTCTATTCAGTTATTAAGTAATTAAGTAATTCTGTAATAAATTAATTCGCGTAAAGGTCAATCCGGCGCTTACAATAACCGCTAAGGCGAAAACATATAATCCCGTTAATTATCGGACGGAAACAATTTATTTAACTTGGCCCGACTGCTTTAAACCAAATCAACCGGTCAATTTTAACAAAGGCCTAGCAATTACTCCCTTAAGCCACGCTGCCAAATTATAATTCCCACGCTTAATTAGTTCAATTTATGGATAATAACGAGAAACGGGCCTTAGGGCATGTCCCCCCCTCGCTACGCCTTTGATTGTAGTCGGAAAAATTGATCCAAGCTTAATATTATACGCGCGTGATTTAATATACGTGATTTAAGGCATTCGTAATTATGAACGGTTTCCCCGAAACCTAGACTACGGCCTCATACAACTTCCAAAATACGTTAGAAATTAGAGGTAAATACTGGGATCGGTAAAAGCTCGGGTAAATCCGATTATCTCTGGCAAGTTGCTTTCGGACCCTTGAAGTTTCTCCAGATAATTTCGTCTGCTTTCTCGCCTGCTCATTAGCTATCAACACTCGGAGAGTTTCTCTCTTTACTATATTTTTTTCTTCCGTTCCAAAAAAAAATAGAAGAAAAACAAGCTCTAAGGAAACGAATAAGCTAGGCTATACTACGACCGAGGCTTAAACCTAAGCCTTGGTCGAGACGCGAAAACGAAAACTGGGGTACGTTTCAGCTATTGGCACGCTTTTGAGTGGATGTGTCGGCAAGAAGGTGGAGGTAAAAGGCTTTGGAATCTTTTAAGTCTGTTTTCTCAGCTATTTTTTGTTACCGCTTCTTGTTCTTACCCTTCTTTCACGAGCCCGGACTAAGCGTTAGTTAGAAAGGCTTGACCTCATTTCCTGTTAGATCCGTTTTGTTCCGCCGCGAAAGAAATATGTGCCTAGCGAGTGTAAGTTTAGCGCGTCGCTAAAAGAAAGGATAGGTGGCGAGCGTAATGAAATTAAACAAGTATTTTGATGCCATCCATACTATTATTATTTTTGGCGCTTCCGGGAAACCAGCACCGGAAGTGGGGGCTTTAATGTTTTTCCCTGAATTATTTTTAGGGATTACGTGACAGAAATGTCTCCGGATTACTTACGGTATCTGACTTACCAGAAATTATTAGCGAATTTTATCCTTAAATTACCCATTAAAATAGTGATTCTAAAACATTGGTCAACTGGTCTCTAAAGGAAATATGACGTAGCCTCATTGGTCAAACAATCTCTAAGGGAAATATGACGTAGCGTGTTAAATTTAAGGAATCCGTTTCTCATTGGTCAAACGTTCTTTAAGGGAAATATGATGTAGCGTGTTAAATTTAAGGAATCCGTTTCTCATTGGTCAAACGTTCTTTAAGGGAAATATGATGTAGCGTGTTAAATTTAAGGAATCCGTTTCTCATTGGTCAAACGTTCTCTAAGGGAAATATGACGTAGCGTGTTAAATTTAAGGAATCCGTTTCTCATTGGTCAAACGTTCTTTAAGGGAAATATGATGTAGCGTGTTAAATTTAAGGAATCCGTTTCTCATTGGTCAAACGTTCTTTAAGGGAAATATGATGTAGCGTGTTAAATTTAAGGAATCCGTTTCTCATTGGTCAAACGTTCTCTAAGGGAAATATGATGTAGCGTGTTAAATTTAAGGAATCCGTTTCTCATTGGTTAACCGTTTTCTAAGGGATATATGATGTAGCGTGTTAAATTTACGGAATCCGTTTCTCATTGGTCAACCGTAACTTCGCCTTGAAGGTCTATCGGCCGAAGTACCGCGTATCGGTTTTTGATAAATAAATATATTTTAGTTTCCCCAAACGTTGTTATTCTTTTTTTTACCTTTTCGGCGTTGTTTAACGTTTTTCTATTAAATTGGTAATGCTCGTCGCAGTGTCGTGAAATATATTTTGGCGTATTTTTAAACATTTTACTTATGAAAATGTTACAAAAAGTTAAATGACTTAGGCTGGAAGGTCTATTCATAGAAATTACCACAGGAATAGACGGCTCTGCCATTGTACGTGCTTTACTAAGATGACACGGGCAAAAGGTTCTCCCTTCATTTCCGGTTATCTCTGGTCCAATCAAAAAAAACTTTGGAAATGACGGCCAATTAGATTCAAGCGGAAATGAACGGAGAATCTTTTGCCCGTACCGAGCCCGTAACACTTTTCATCGACTCTTTCTATTCCTCTTGTAGTTTCTATGGTCTATTTAAAAATATACAACCTTACCCCATAAATGATTCTTGATCGGACGAAATAAATTTAATATTAAAATGTAATCTTTGATTTGAAAGGGTTTTAGCCTTGTAGAATATTAACATTCATTCGGAATTCTTGGAGCTTGGGACACAAACCCGAGGGCTATATTGATGCCGTAAGTCTCACGATGCAAAATAGCTAGACGTAACTAAAACTAAACTTAAGAATTTATTTTCCTTATGTTTTTTAAATAGAATTCGGGTACTTGGGACGCAAACCTTAACGCAGTAGGAATAACGATGCCAAGAGCCCAGACGTAACTAAATAAAACCTTAACGATTGCATCTATTGTTTAATAATATTTTTTGTAAATATAAATGGTAGAACCAGAATTGAATATTTATTAATAGGTAACTCTAGTAAGCGATTGTCGTGTAATTTTATTCATAGAAGGATGTTCTACCAGTATACCTTTGAATTCCTGAGCTCGGAACGCAAAACCGTTATGTTAGTGAGATTCAGTAGGACCCGCTAGACGTAAATAAAACCAATTTTAAGGATTGCATAATTTTTCAATTTTCTTTTGAAAGAAATATGGTAGTTATATAATTTAAAATTATTAATGACGGCTGTTCCATGTTAACTCTTGTAAGGGCTTTCGATATGGAATCTATACGTTATACATACCACGGAGCTCAGAATGCAAACCTAAGTGCAGTAGCACTCGCGATGTAAAATGGCTAGACGTAACTAGACCAATCTTTTTTTCCATAGATATGGTATTACTATAATTTAAAATTTACTATTGACAGCTTTTCTGTGTAACATTCAAGCGCTTTTGATATGGGACCTATATTCGAAAAGTATGTTATACATTCAACGGAGCTCGGGACGCAAACCTTAGTGCCGTAGAACTCGCGATGCAAAATGGCTAGACGTAATTAGACAAATCTTAACAATGGTATCAATTTTTTATATATTTTTTGAAGTAAATGGTAGTACCGCAATTTGAAATTTATTAGTGACAGTTGTTCCAATTAACTCCCTTTTGATAATATGCGATTGCTTTTGACATGGAACCTACATTCCAAAAAATATGTTATACATTCAGAAGGACTCGTGATGGAAAATGCCTAGACGTAACTAAACCAATCTTAACAATTGTAATAATTTTTATATATATATTTTAATAGAAATGGTGGTACCGCAATTTTAAATTTATTAGTGGCAGTTTTTCTGTGTAACACCCCTCCTATATTCGAAAAGTATGTTAATGTTAAAACCTTTCACATATTCACGCGCTCATAGCCGGAAATATACTCACAGAAATGGGTTAGTAGACTGCCCCTCTACGTGGTTAGTTTTAAAAACGGTGGCTTATTGAATTAACGCGACGTGGGCAAAAAATAGACGAGCCAGCAGCACCCTGTCGCTAAGGCAGACTGTATCTGAATTCCCAATGGAGGCAAATGGGCTTGGTCCTCATTCAAGCGAGATCTTTTACCCGAGGAATTAAATAAAGGGAAACCAGCTAGACTTTGTCTAATAATCCCTCGTTGAGTCATAAAACAAGTACCTCGTCCCAGCAAAACCTTTGATCCAAAATGGCCCATTTTTACCAAACACTAACCTGGAATGTTTGATTTTAACAAGATGTCAATATGGGCTTAATATAATTTCACTTGCTTTATAGAGTTTCTGGAAATATATAGGGTGATTTCGCCAGCTTGTCCTTTATTTTATTACAGGGTTCGTACACGACCTGGAATACCTGGAAAACCTGGAAAAGTCAGGGAATTTGAAAATGTTTCCAAAAGGTCAGGGAAAAGTCAGGGAATTTGAAAATGGTTCCCAATGGTCAGGGAATAGTCAGGGAAATTTAAAATGGTCCGAAATAGTAAGGGAATTTTAAAATGACCCCAAAAGCAAATCCGGAAAATAAATTTTTTAATAATGTATTAAAAATACATAATTAACATTTTTTAAGATTATACCTAAAACATACATTTATTCTCCAAAAATGATCAGGGAAATTTGGCAATTTAGTCGGGTAAAACCTGGAAATGTCAGGGAATTTAATTCCGGAAATTTTGTACGAACCCTGTATTAATATTTAATCGCTAACATTGGAGCAGGGGATATGTAGAATGTGCAACGGTATACCGTACATTGAAGCTGGGTATATGTAGAATCACTACCTACGCAATTAATTAATTAATCAAGGCCCATAGATATAGGAAAGGTATATAAAGGTCTAGATAAAATATTTCAAAGGGAGTTAATACGGAGGTGACAGCTAGCAGAAACGCGTAATTTCTGCAGGCTATCCGTATAAGGCGCAATCTATCGGTAAGAAAGCTCGTGCTATCGTCGCGAGAGCCATTGTCTCCTGCTTAAAAATTATACTAAAAGTCACCAACAGATGGTGTCTAAAGACTACGGCCTGCGGAAAGGTCAAGCACTTAGTACTAAAATTCTAAGAGACCTCGCGCTCTTGGTCACGTGCTTCCTCGGTGTCTGCTAGGTGTCAATTCCGTATTTTATGTTAGTCTTAGACGCCCCGAAATTTATCTAGACCTTTATATACATTTCTTATATCTATGTCAAGGCCCGTGAATGCTCGGAAAAAATTTTTTTTTGGTCTTTAAAATCGCTAGGTGCGCATATACGTCGAATCTCTTCTCGCGCCTTTACCATAGCATAGGCCATGGTGATTAAATCACGTAGGCTACGGCCGGTAGTTGCGTAGGAGTCGTAGGACACCGTTAAAAGAATACAACTAATATTTAAGTATTTTTTTTAAATCTCAATATTTATATTAAATTTTTTTAAATCGAAATACTACTTAACCTATATCTATTTGGAAATTTTTCAAAATTAAACTATCAACTTTATAATATTACAATAAAAATAATGATTTTCTTAAACCTTGGTTTGGCTAAAAATTTCGAAAAGTTTTACTTGCAAAAATTGCCAAAATATACAACTTTAAACAATAGATATAACTTAACTACTATTTTGATTTTAAAATATGGTAATATGAATATTGAGATTTATAAAAAAAATACTTACAAATTAGTTTTATTCTTTAAACGCTGTATTACGAAGCTGCGATGTAGCCACTACCGGCCGTAGCCTACGTTATTTATCACCATGGCTTACGCTATTGACAAGGCCTGAGTAGTAGATTCGACGTGCATGAACACCTAGCGGAAATTTGCGTCGAATTTAAAAGCCCTTAATTAATTTTTCCGAGCATGCATACGTAGGTAGTGGTAGAATGTGTAACGATGTACCGCACTCGGTGACATTGGAGCAGGGTATATGTAGAATGTGCAACGATATACCGCACGTTGAAGCTGGGTATATGTAGAGTGTGTAACGATGTACCGCACTCGCTGACATTGTGTTTCTCTATAGCATTTTGACCGACATATTATTGAGTCAGTAGGTTTATTTTATACTCTCGAGTACATTTACTCTGGTCACGAGATGGCAGTTCACAATGATGACATGTGGGCACTCCCATTTTCAATTACAACGAAATTTATTGCACCTGTACCGTAGGCTTTTAGGTTAATTCCATGTTGAGTATTGCTTACCAAATACCCCGTAACCTAGTTAACTCGATAGTAGGGGATTTAGCGAGGCGTGGTAACATTTTCCACAAGCGTTGAATGGTACCTGGTTTTCGTCTGGCAAGGGCGAAATTTCGACGGCAAGGCAGGGACGAAGCTTTATTTTTCGACGTGGGCTTCTCTACTTTTATGCATCTCTGCCAAAATTGGGAAGATGAAGAAAGTGAACCTACGTCTTCAGACGCTTCCACGGAACTAATTTGCTAAAGTATCGCCCGATGGTTTACGTCTCTCCGGGAGGCGTCCATCAAGAAATCACTTTTTCTTTACAAATTTTATGAATACGAGTTCAAGGAGAAAAATAAAATTACTAAGCTCAAAATTTAATTAGAGAAGTTCAAATAAGAATCTATATCAGGAAATCTTTTGTTTGTAATATTCATTCTTACACGTCACACATACATTCATACAGAGTGGGTGGGACAATTTAGACAGCTCGTTTCTGCCACAGGACACCCGTGGCGGAAGTATGCAAACCAAGCAATTGGGGGAGGGGGAAGAGTTGGTGTACACCATTGAAGTTCGACACCCTTCCGGCGATTAGGAAATCTGTAAAAATTCAAATATGATAATTTATTTTCGCAAAGTACCATTGTTTGGCGTTATTGAATTAGTTTTTGATATTTTTAAATAATAATAATAATATTAAATAATAAAATATATCGATTTTTGTTATTTTTATTGATTTATTTTATCCCATTAATGTTTCAGTATAATTTAATTGAATCTTTATTTCTATCGGATGTATAATCTAAAATGAAATTAAATTAAATAATAATAATTTATTTTCCTTGGATTTGGTTGCTTTAGACCTATTTATTTGGTTATTATTTATGAATAAAAACTACATTGTGATTTAAATCCATTATTTTTTAAATGCCTGGATTTAAATTCTGTTTTATATCAAATTGATTTAAATCAGTCAACAGTGTAGTCAGCCAAATATTAAAAATTTTATATTTTCATAATTTTTTTAATATAATTATAAAAAAAATTATATTTTATTATTTTCATAATTTTTTAATATAATTATAAAAAAAAATATATTTTATTATTTTCATAATTTTTTAATATAATTATAAAAAAAAATTATATTTTTTTATTTTCTTAATTTTTTAAATAATTATAAAATTTTAATATTTTAGTAAAACTTTAATATAATAATAAAAATTTTAAATTGTTTAATCAATTTTAAATATTTTAATCCAAAATTTAAATAATTTAATTGATTTTGAAATTTTTTAATACATTATTTTAATGAAGTTTTAAATGTTTTAACAAATTTTGAAATATTTTAATGAAAATTTTAATATTTCATTAAATTTTTTAATATTATAATGGATATTTTGAAATATTTTAATGAAAATTTTGAAATATTTTATTAAATTTTTTAATATTATAATGGAAATTTGGGAAACAAAATAATACTTTTTAGAAAACTTAATTTAGTGTTTTAAGTATTTTAATGAAAGTTTTTGATATTTTTAATCTTAATCTAATGAAATTTTCCTTTTAATTTGTTAGTGATTCGGGAATCCGAACTGACGTCCGCAGTGTAAGAGAAGGTGCTCAACTGACCAGACCAGAATAAATAAAGAAGCTCCTTAAGTAACTCTGTCCGCGGATCTTTGAAAACCGTGAGTGTCCATTTTTCGTTGCGATTAAGCGAGTTTTAATTCCACCCGCTAGGAGGCTATAGTATTATTTGGTTTAAATTATAGAGTATGTTTGTAGACTATATAAAATTAAAACTTTTAATACCTACTTTTAAAATGCCTTTTGAGTTTTAATTTGGTTTATTTGAAATGGCCGTTTTTCCCAGAAGACTTGTTTCGTAAAACGCGCGCTTAACTAATCCTTCCCAGTCGGCAAACAGAGCGCTAAAATAGATGGAAATAGAAGAATCAAAAAGTATATAAGGCTTTTAAACGTCTAAGCCTCGGCTTGGAAACTTCTAACGCGATCCAAAGTTCGGAGCCGGCTTTTGGAAAACGTGTTTTTCGCCTCCCAATTTTCCAAAAGACTTTTAAATATCGTCCACGAGACGGCGTTTGCTATTTTTATCGTTTGCGTACATACGGAAAGGTTTTAATTTCGCCGTTTTAGCGAAACCCGAGGCTTAGCGAAGTGATATTTTGAAAGGAGCTGTACACGGAGCAGCGCCGCCCTGTGTTTTATCCAGTTTGTTTACAAGTCTCGGAAAGCGAAAACCGATAATACTTTAATGGTAAATGCGCCGAACAAAGGCTTAAGAGGAAGTATGTCGAAAATTGAAGCTGCTTTTTTCATTTTTGGAGGGATCGTCGTAATCGGGTATCAGGATGAGACACTGTGTATACGGTTCTAGCCATTCTTTGTAAATGTTAAGTCGCGCGTTCCGCTAGATGGCGCGGGGAATCGAAATCGAGGAACACTCTTTCCTCACGAAACGGAGCCAGTCGAGTAAATAGACTTTCGAGTAATGGGGTAGGGAAGCTTACTTTAAAGGCGTATCGAGAGGTATTGTATACTGATATATTTCAAAGTTTAAACACTGCTAAACGCCTACAAAGAGAAAGTTTAAAATATTATACATTTGTTGGATATGGATAATGTACTTAGTGTTCCGAGGGGGAAAATGCCAGGTGGACAATAGTGTGGAATATAGTTTAAAATACCGGCCTGGACAAAAGTGAATTTAGTGGCCATTAAATATTTTTACCATAAAAAATTTAATAAAATAATAATAGAAACATATTTTAACACAGAAGTTTCAGATTTGGGCTTCTTAAGGCAAATATATATGCATAGGAATGGACAGAAGTTTCAGATTTGGGCTACTTAAGGTCAGATTCTGATTAACATTAGAATAGTCTGTTAATTTTTTTGGAATAATTAATTCTAACATTGTAATATTAGTGTAAACTAAAACATTTTTACAATAAGCTTCTTAAAAATTTAATTCTTATTACATTTTTAAACTTTGAAATGAAATTTTTCTTTATTAACCACTATTTGCCACTTTTTTACCGATTTTCCAGTACTAGCTAATGCAGTGTTGTGTACAAATTTTATTGGACGAACCTTTACGCTGAACGTTTTACGGGCGGGGGGGGGGGGAAGACAATTTCAGAATTTTCCCTTTCCGACGGCAGCAGGCGCTAAAGCGTCTAACCAATGAAAAATGTACGCAAGAAAATGCACGACTTTTGACGGGTTGCGTTCTTCTTGTGTGGGGTGTAGTGTTTGTAGCTCCTAGTTGCCACTTTTTGCCATTGGCCTGGACTTTTCTCCAAAAAGGTGGCTTTTACTTATTAAAGAACTATTGAACACAATTTTTAGTTTAATATTGATATATATATTTCGGTGCGAAACTATTGTTTTACCCGAAATGTAGTTAGTTGTTGTTGTCGTTGTCGTCACAACCTTCCGACATCCTCAGCGTAAGTGGCTTCCGTGAAAATGCTGTAAAAGAGGTTAATTTTCTGTGGATTTTTTTTGGGAGGCGGTTTTTGGGTGCATAGAAGTCGTCTACTGTCTTATTGCCCAAAAACAGTGGCGTCGCCATCTGTGAAATACAAATTGTTCTATTTCCTCCCATCGCACGTAGTGGCGAGACACATCGTTTGATTTAGGTTACCTATAAAACCTATTAGCTTAAACTTTGCTGCCATGCAAAGCACAAAAGCATTAACGGCCAAAACCAAAATATGGAGAAAACCCGCGAAATTCAAACTTTCTTTGCCTTAAGATACCCCAACTTACTTCTTTCAAGTTTATATAGTAGACTTGGATTTTTCAACTCAAATTATATTCTGGTACTAAACAATTTACAGGCCAAACGATATTTCAGAAATATCACTAAAACCATGTCTTAAAACGCGAAAAAAATGCGTTTTGATTTTACTTTTAAAGAAAATAAACACATTAATGCGTTTTTGGTTTGAAAATAATGCAAAATCGTAATATAATGCGTTTTGCAACAAGTCATTTCGCTAAGAACCAAAATTTTAAATTCGAAAATTAGTTCAAAATTGAATTTAACGTATAAAATAAGGATAAATAAAACCAAAATCTGTAAATCGAAAATTTGGTCGTTAATGCTTTTGCGCTTTGCACGGAAGTTTGGTCTGTTGTAATGTTTTTAATGCGCTGCCCCAAGTCGCATTTGGTTAAGATGCGTCGATCTGGTACATTGGGAACCCAGAGATTGAGCATTTTCTATATCTCGTATGCTAAGGATAAGAAATGTAAATGAGACATCAATCGATTAGAAATTTCATTTTCTCGTGGTTGCAATATCAATGATAAATGACAAAAAAATCATGATCCGCCAAAAATGGCAATGCGCGTGTGCAGAAGAGGCTGCTATCGAAATATCGAACTATCGATAGTGTTGGTCAAAGTCGAAATCGTGGCGGTCTGTAATGCCGACGTTAATTATTTTAATGAAATGCTTCGACGTACGGTCGATGGTGCCAAATTATGTTTGGGCACCAAAAATAAACAGATATTTGTCTTCCGCTTTAGCATTTAGTTTATGATTTGACTAAAATACCGGATAAAGCGTAACATACTACCACTACTTGAAATTTACCGATTCCAAAATTACGTTTTTGCGCGTGACAGTACCGTTACATACATTGTGAGTAGTGTTCGGAATTGTTTATTCATTATCCACAAATTTTCCGATTTATTTAAAAAAACGTTGGTAAAAAGAATATCATTTTAGCTTATTTAATTATGTTTTTTTACGCAACCAAGCATTTATTTGAATAAACGTGTCATTTATTTAAATAATTGTTTGTTTTATTTAAATAATAGGCTTATTCACTTTCGATTATTTAAACATTTTACAATTTTTATTCAACTATTGGTTATTTAAATAAATATTATTTAAATATAGCCGAGCTTATTTTATTCATGGATAAAAATTAATCGACTGCCGAGCACTAATTGTGAGGTATAGCAGGCATATTTACATGCTTTTATACCCTAACATGGCGGCGTATTTTCACCCGCAAAATTAATTAATTAATTAACCCACCAATTGAACTTACACAATCGCTAGTATAATATTTCGATATCTGCTCCTTCTCCACACGCGTATTGCCATTTTTGACGGATTGAATCTTTTTTTTTTGTAATTTTTGGTTTTTACCTGGACAATTGAAGATTCTAAAATTGTATATTTGATGTCTCGAAAAATCATTAGGGTGAGAAATTTCCATGATACATCAATAGAAAAACAAATTCGTGACACTCGGGGACCCAAAAAAATACGGCATATGAAAATCGTGATAATAAAAAACTTAAATACCCCGAAATTGTATATTAGATTTTTGTTAGGCAAAAAAAAAAATAAATGTTGCACCAATCGATAACCTAATCCGGATTTTTAAAGACAGCTTAAAGGGAATATAACCTCAAGTCGTTTTTTACTTTTTTTGTGCTTTTTTATGTAAACAATTTTGGCGGGAAGTCACTAAACAGCGCCAAAAATATCTAAAGTCATAGGAGGGAGCGGGAAATGGTCGAAGTTTGGTGTACCACACCTAAAACCTGAGGTTATATTCCCTTTAAGCAACCATTCGAAAATATGTACGGGGAAGTTGTAGCTGATTGTATAAGGTTTCCTTACACGTTTTCTAGGGCTGATTTAACTTGTCTATTGAAGGACCTGTTCAAATAACGAAATTTAGCTGGGCCATCTTGTTTTCTCGTAGTGCTTAAACTCTTTACGGAGTTTTCTCTAGTTTGAAAATGAGTTTTTCGCGTTTTATACTCTTCGGTTTTTACGCGTTCTATCTTAAATTATAAAATTAGTTGGATTAGTCGTAAAGCTAATTGCTTTGTTGCGTTCAGGATTTTCTTTTAGATTCGATTTTATTGGCATATTTTACGCTTTAAAAAACTCGTTTATGAGTGAAATAACGTTTAAAAATATTGTCTAGACGCATTTAAAACTGGATTTTATATAACAATCTGATCAATTTATCTTTTGAAATATACTCAAGACGAGTTAATATTTTTATACTTTAAAAGGGAATATTGCGTTCTTAAAGGGAGTATGGATCCACGAATTTAACATTTCCGCCATCAGGTTTAACATAAGGGCTGATTGGCGCTAGTTACGTTAAAAACAAGTCGAAGCGCGTGTTAGCAGACGATTTTTCAATTTAGTTCTTACTCCCTTTAAAGTTAATTTAATGTTTGGAAAGTCATGGTATTTAATTTTTGTTGCAAATGGAATGCGCTTACTAAAATTTTGGCTTAAAATAAGTCATGGAAAATTTCTGGATATGGAATAATCTGTGGCAACCCTAACTAATGTTATAATCCAAAGGAGGGAATGGTCATGATTGAAACCTTTTGGGTAGACGACAAAGGCTATAGTCCCTTTAAGAAAAACCTTATCTTCCATATTAGAAGGTAAAAAACCCCGAAAATGTACTTTGTTAAGACGAAAAGAGCTGGAAGTTTAATCGAATTAATTAATGTTCGTACCGAAACAAAATACACTTGCAAATGAACCGACTTAGAAGTAGTAGTTGCTCTCCGCGGTCCGCGCTATGCTTCTATGCAGTCCGTGCTACGCTTATATACAGTCTGCGCTACGTTTCTATACGGTCCACGCTTTGCTTCTATACGGTCCGCTCTATGCTTCTATACGGTCCGCTCTATGCTTCTATACATTCCGCGCTAGCTTCTATACATTCCATGCTACGCTTCTATGCGGTCTGCACTATGCTTCTATACGGTCCGCGCTTTGCTTTTATACGGTCCACGCTTTGCTTCTATACGGTCCGCTCTATGCTTCTATACATTCCGCGCTCGCTTCTATACATTCCGCGCTAGCTTCTATACATTCCGCGCTACGCTTCTATACGGTCTGCACTATGCTTCTATACGGTCCGCGCTTTGCTTCTATACGGTCCGCGCTATGCTTCCATACGGTCCGCGCTGCGCTTCCATACGGTCCGCTCTACGCTTCTATATGGTCCGCTCTATGCTTCTATACGGTCCACTTTATGCTTCTATACGGTCCGCTCTATGCTTCTATACGGTCCACTCTATGCGTCTATATAGTCCGTGCTATGATTCTATTCAGTCCGCGCTACGATTCTATTCAGTCCGCGCTACGATTCTATTCAGTCCGCGCTACGATTCTATTCAGTCCGCGCTACGATTCTATACAGTCCGCTCTATGCTTCTATATGGTCCGCTCTATGCTTCTATATGGTCCGCGCTATGCTTCTATACGGTCCGCGCTATGCTTCTATACGGTCCACGCTATGCTTCTATACGGTCCGCGCTTTGCTTCTGTACGGTCCGCGCTATGCTTCCATACGGTCCGCGCTGCGCTTCCATACGGTCCGCTCTACGCTTCTATATGGTCCGCTCTATGCTTCTATACGGTCCACTTTATGCTTCTATACGGTCCGCTCTATGCTTCTATACGGTCCACTCTATGCGTCTATACAGTCCGTGCTATGATTCTATTCAGTCCGCGCTACGATTCTATTCAGTCCGCGCTACGATTCTATACAGTCCGCTCTATGCTTCTATATGGTCCGCGCTATGCTTCTATACGGTCCGCGCTATGCTTCTATACGGTCCGCGCTATGCTTCTATACGGTCCGCGCTATGCTTCTATACGGTCCGCTCTATGCTTCTATACGGTCCGCGCTATGCTTCCATACGGTCCGCTCTACGCTTCTATATGGTCCACTCTACGCTTCTATATGGTCCGCTCTACGCTTCTATATGGTCCGCTCTACGCTTCTATATGGTCCGCGCTATGCTTTTATACGGTCCACTTTATGCTTCTATACGGTCCGCTCTATGCGTCTATACAGTCCGCGCTATGCTTCTATACGGTCCGCTCTATGCGTCTATACAGTCCGTGCTATGATTCTATTCAGTCCGCGCTACGATTCTATATAGTCCGCTCTATGCTTCTATATGGTCCGCGCTATGCTTCTATACGGTTCGTGCTATGCTTCTATACGGTCCGCTCTATGCTTCCATACAGTCCGTGCTATGATTCTATACGGTCCGCTTTATGCGTCTATACAGTCCGCCCTATGATTATATGCAGTCCGCGCTATGATTCTAGTTGGTCCGCGCTATCATTCTAGTAATATCTCTGAAAAAATCTCTACCCCTCATTTCATTCCCCTCTTCGCATTTAATCGGACCAAGGGGGAGGGAAATGGGGGCCTAAAACAAAAACCACTTACCGCGGCAGCAACGAACTCCTCGTAAACCACGTTTTTGACTCTGGCTAACTGGTATTTTTCTTCGGAACAGTCAGCCTGGCGGCGATGGAAAACACCCGTTATGTCCCAGCGATGACACTTGCCTAGTAGCGAGTGCGTTTATGGAATGCCACCTTTCCGAGCTGCCCGGTAGGTGGCGATCCGGTAGCTTCTTTCTTCCTTTTCCTATTTCGTTTAGATTGGGACGATTGCGCGAACTAAGTCGAAAGCGTTATCGAAGGCCCGAACGAGTACGGTTTCGTCGCTCCGTACGTTGCCCGGTTAGGTTGTCGCGTTCGAGGCCGAGAGTTCCGTTTGGTTTCTAGTCTCGTCGCCAGGGGACGCGACTCGATCTGACCTGTGGCGCGCGTTAAAGCGTGTGAAATGGCACATGCTAAAGGCGCGGGTCACTTCGTCACTTTGGACTTTCGCCAGTTTGTTTATAGATGGCGCGATCACGTTCGCATTCGGTTCGCGTTCTTCTTTCGTCCTCTAACGTCGGTTTTGCCTGGGAGATATCGTGGCGCCATCTATCTCGGAAGTGTCAGAACAGTTGGATTTCTTTTGGCGCGCGGACTGAAACGAAAAAACGGACTTTTATTTTTACAGGAACGACGTGTTATCGGGGAAAGTCGACCTTTTTAAGGTGGTTTCGTTTAAATTGACGGTGGTTTAAGATTCGAGCGGACGTCGCAGCAGACGACGTGCTTCAAAGATGAAAAGTCTGTTTCGGTTTGAACAAGGTAAAAATGACTTTTCGTAATGTGATGATTGTTAAAGAAACGCTTGATTAGGAGGGTACTTTACAAGGCCCGGTTGATCGGTGGTGGTCACTTTTTGTATACCTGAATAAAATAAAATCTTATATCCAGTGATTTCTTACAACCTTTCTGTTAATTCTCAACGTTTTTTTTATAATTCTGGGATTTCTCATAATTTTTACGGGATTACTGACAACTCTTTTGGTATTTCTGACACCTTTTGTGTGATTTCTCACAACCTTTCTGGGATTTCTCACTACCATTCTTTGATTTATCACAACGTTTCTGGGATTTCTCACAACTTTCTGGGATTTCTCACAACTTTCTGGGATTTCGCACAACCTTTCTGGGATTTCGCACAACCTTTCTGGGATTTCGCACAACCGTTCTGTGATTTCTCACAACCGTTCTGTGATTTCTCACAACCGTTCTGTGATTTCTCACAACTTTCTGGGATTTCTCACAACTTTCTGGGATTTCTCACAACTTTCTGGGATTTCTCACAACTTTCTGGGATTTCTCACAACCTTTCTTTGATTTATCACAACGTTTCTGGGATTTCTCACAACCTTTCTGCGATTTCTCTCAACCTTTCTGCGATTTCTCACAACCTTTCTGCGATTTCTCTCAACCTTTCTGCGATTTCTCTCAACCTTTCTGCGATTTCTCTCAACCTTTCTGCGATTTCTCTCAACCTTTCTGCGATTTCTCACAACCTTTCTGGGATTTCTCACTACCATTCTTTGATTTATCACAATGTTTCTGGGATTTCTCACAACTTTCTGGGATTTCTCACAACTTTCTGGGATTTCTCACAACTTTCTGGGATTTCGCACAACCTTTCTGGGATTTCGCACAACCTTTCTGGGATTTCGCACAACCGTTCTGTGATTTCTCACAACCGTTCTGTGATTTCTCACAACTTTCTGGGATTTCACACAACTTTCTGGGATTTCTCACAACTTTCTGGGATTTCTCACAACCTTTCTTTGATTTATCACAACGTTTCTGGGATTTCTCACAACCTTTCTGCGATTTCTCTCAACCTTTCTGCGATTTCTCACAACCTTTCTGCGATTTCTCTCAACCTTTCTGCGATTTCTCTCAACCTTTCTGCGATTTCTCTCAACCTTTCTGCGATTTCTCACAACCTTTCTGCGATTTCTCTCAACCTTTCTGCGATTTCTCTCAACCTTTCTGCGATTTCTCTCAACCTTTCTGCGATTTCTCTCAACCTTTCTGCGATTTCTCACAACCTTTCTGGGATTTCTCACTACCATTCTTTGATTTATCACAATGTTTCTGGGATTTCTCACAACTTTCTGGGATTTCTCACAACTTTCTGGGATTTCGCACAACCTTTCTGGGATTTCGCACAACCTTTCTGGGATTTCGCACAACCTTTCTGCGATTTCGCACAACCTTTCTGGGATTTCGCACAACCTTTCTGCGATTTCTCTCAACCTTTCTGCGATTTCTCACAACCTTTCTGCGATTTCTCTCAACCTTTCTGCGATTTCTCTCAACCTTTCTGCGATTTCTCTCAACCTTTCTGCGATTTCTCTCAACCTTTCTGCGATTTCTCTCAACCTTTCTGCGATTTCTCTCAACCTTTCTGCGATTTCTCTCAACCTTTCTGCGATTTCTCTCAACCTTTCTGCGATTTCTCTCAACCTTTCTGCGATTTCTCTCAACCTTTCTGCGATTTCTCTCAACCTTTCTGCGATTTCTCTCAACCTTTCTGCGATTTCTCTCAACCTTTCTGCGATTTCTCACAACCCTTCTGCGATTTCTCACAACCCTTCTGCGATTTCTCACAACCTTTCTGCGATTTCTCTCAACCTTTCTGCGATTTCTCTCAACCTTTCTGCGATTTCTCACAACCCTTCTGCGATTTCTCACAACCCTTCTGCGATTTCTCTCAACCTTTCTGCGATTTCTCTCAACCTTTCTGCGATTTCTCTCAACCTTTCTGCGATTTCTCTCAACCTTTCTGCGATTTCTCTCAACCTTTCTGCGATTTCTCTCAACCTTTCTGCGATTTCTCACAACCCTTCTGCGATTTCTCACAACCCTTCTGCGATTTCTCACAACCTTTCTGCGATTTCTCACAACCTTTCTGCGATTTCTCACACCCTTTTTTAATTTTTGTTATATTTTGGGATAACTTAAGAGATTGATCCTTCATGCTGGGAAGCCACTTGTTTGTGTCGTTTGTGAGGTAACCCATCCAAATTTTATTAGTTACCAGGGCCAGCACCGGAAATCAAGCTGGTTCAACTATCAAGGGAGGAGATACTTGATTTCCATATTAGATTTTTCCAGCCCTTTAAAATTGTATTAACTAAACGAAAAATTATTTTAATTAAAGCCCTTTAGTAAACTTTTACAATTTTGGTTCGATTTATTTATTAATTTAAATTATTGCAAAATAAGGTAATTTATTTTCAATAAAATGTTTTCGGGGAATTATAATTGTAGATAATAGGTGGTTTCTTTCCGCTTGTTCCGGGGTTTCGGAGTAGGGTAAGAAGAGTAACTCCGATTCTGTGGTGGCGATAGTTTTAGTCGGAGTAAAAACGAGCTTCCAAAATGGCTGCCTGTGGCCTTTTCAGCAGATAAAATTCTGGCAAGCAGACGACAAAATCCGATTAACTCCTTTACACCTCCTTTCCAGAAGGATTAAAAAGAGTAGCCTTAAAGCCCCATTTTCATGCTCGCTGGTAGCGGGTAAAAATCGACAAAATCCGCTTCCGCTACACACTTTTTCACTTTCCACGTCGATCTGTTTCAAACAGATATCTTAGCTTTATTTTCACGCTTGCGAGTGGCGGATGCGAATTTTGATGATTTTTATCCGCTACCAGCGAGCATGAAAATGGGGCTTAATACTCCGGAACAAGAGAATATAGTTTATGGGCCGGAGTAATTCTCATCCCCAGAACAGGCGAATAAAACGTTTTTGGGTAAAAAGAGTACACTTTTAGTCCGAGAACAGGCGAAAAGAAAACACCTAATATTGCCATAAGTAACATAATAACAATAAGTATGACAGTTCCTATTGCTTTAATGCTCATTTTCTAACCGAACCTTTTTTCGGCACTGATACTCTCTTCAAGCTGAGACTTGGACTCGCGACTTACCATTTTGGACTACTACTTTTTGATAAATTTTAAGCCTAATATCGGAGAGCACGTTCTGGAGTCGCGAGGGGCTTTGGCTTTAAATTGTTTTGAAGCCCACGTGCGAATCACGCGTGATAAAAAACATGAGCTCGTGGCGCCGAGAAAAACGTTTTTAATTTTTATCATTTTAGCCTAATATTCCGCCTATCTATCGGAAACCAGATATTTCGGCTTAGCGGAAGTCTCGCGTATTTTAGACACTAGAGGGCTCTGTGCTGAGAAAACATCTTGATTACTATGATAATCAGTTTGTTTGTAAATCTCGTTAATTGTCATACTTATTGTTATTATGTTACTTACGTATTGCGTTACTTGACCTACACTGCTCATTGGTTCCCTTAATTTTGGCGTTCTCTAGACCGTCTCGGGTAGCGATTACTAATTACGTTCGTAAACCTTTACCTTCTTGTTCAAACCACACCAGGAAAAGAACCAGTAAAGTATTTCACGTTGCGTACAGTAGTGAAATAAAACCAACGACCACTGCAGAGTGTAAGTAAAAATAGATACAATAGAAGAAAAACAATCCATAGCCATATATATATATATATATATATATAGGTAGGGGATGGTTGTACGAAGACCTTATTGAAGCATCTTGCAAAACCGACCAGAAAAACAGGCTAGAGAGTCCCGTTAGAAATGTGAACGGAAATCGGAATCTCAAGGAGGAGAGCAAAAAAATGACACGTGCCTGGACCTGCCAAAATAAAGAGGGTGGTGTGGGACCAAAAGTGGATCTAGCGCGTGACCAGCATAACGTAATACCGGCCGTACGTGTTCCTCTAGTCCTACCCCCCACCCTAGGGTATATAAGAAGTGGGATCTTGAACAGAAACTGAATTTCTTATAATTTATCGATATAGCGATATCTTCGGAGGTCTTATTTTTTGTTTCCTCTTTACCAGCATATGTTTGAACTCGTCTCGGGGTTTGTTTATACGTAGACTTGACCCGTTTCGGTAGGTAGGAGTGAATTGACAGGATGACCGGTTCCGTTTTTGGTGATAAAACTGATGATTCTAGCGAAATTATATGAAGAGGGTCTGCGAATCCACTATTTATAGGATTTAATAAAGTAAGGCAGTGGTAGATTTTTTTTAAGGGGGTACCGCGAGACTGATAAATCAGCGGGGGGTAGCGGTGTAGTACCGCAATAATCAGTATGGCTTTTTCATATGTCGTGGTTGAAAGGAATTATGGTATTGCCGCTAATGGAGTGTCCAGTCCATGGGCTATAGCTGTTGGCAATAACGGATGAAGTTTTCCCGAGTTCCTTTTTCCTGCGTGCATTATTGTTCAATTACAGTTTAATACGTTTAGATTGGAAAAGTCGTGATTATTTCAAGTTGATTGTATATAAGGGGTGTGGCAATAATAATACCAACAGTCCGTAGGATTTCATACGGGGTTGCCAGAGGTCAAGAAAAAGTTGAGGAATTTGAAACTTGGACGTATTAAAGTTGTGGAATTTGGAAAATAGATTGAACAAATCACGGGAATTTTAAGAAATTGAAAAAACTTTTAGAACAAACAGGTCAGGGAAATTTACGAATTTTCTAAAACCTCGAGGATAGATAGGACAGGAAATTTTGAGAATTTGAAAAAGGCAAGGATAGGTCAGCCAATTTTTAGAATTTGTAAAAGTCAAGAACAGGCCAGAGTTTTTTGAGATTATCTAAAAATGCCAAGAACGGTCCAGGGAATTTTAAAAAAAAATTACCAAAACCTCTTGGATAGGCCATGGAATTTTCTAATTTTTTTTTACTAAACCTACAGAATATACCAGATAAATTTAAGAGTTTGTAAAAACGCCTAGGAAAGTCCAGGGGATTTAAAAAAAAATAAAAACCTCAAGGATAGTCCCTTAAATTTAAGAGTTTGTAAAAACGCCTAGGAAAGTCCAGGGGATTTAAAAAAAAATAAAAACCTCAAGGATAGTCCCTTAAGTTTTGGAAATTTGTAAAAATTGAGTATAGACCAGGCAATTTAAATAATTTGTAATTAACGTCGAGGATTATTAAGAATTGTTTTTTTTTGTTTTTGTTTGTAAAAGACAGGGAATTTAAATTTATTTTAAACTTTCTGAAGGCGAATACCAAAAAAAAAAAGGTTGTAAATATTGCTATATAAACTTTTTAGTTTAAACGTAACCTGAAACGCCACATTTATATTTAATAGAATATTAATGAAATTCATTAACTTACTGATAAAAATATAATACGAAGTTAAAAAAGGTCTAATTTTGGCCTTATTTCCAGCCCTTCCGTTTGGCGGATACATTCAAATTATCAGTCAAAAATTATCCACGTCAGCTTTATAATAATAACAATAATCATATTTGGGATATTATGCTCGGCTCAATGTTTTTTCCGATTATTTTTTATTATCCAAAAATCGTTGGAACCCGAGGCGATTGTCAGTTCAGAGATTTTGAGCTTCTTTTCTGGGAAAAATCGAAAGGCTTCAGCGAATTTACACCTTTCTTTTCCAAGAATTCCTAGGATTTGAAAGGAATCGAAATCCTTCACCTACGTTGTATTGGAAATGTATATATAAAAGCACCAAAAATCCATTTAACGGAATTCATATTATCAGGAAATCTGTGTTGGGATCACAATCGCTCCAAATGTGTGGAGCGCGCCGATCCGCTCATTTGGAGCGATTGTGGTAAATGAACACAAATTCGACGCTCAAAAAATAGCAAAAACGTTTGAGCGAAATGAGAGGAAGGGAAATGTTGACGCTCAAAAAGAGCGAAATGTGGACGCTCAGAATGAGAAAAATAAGAGGAGGGAAATGTTGACGCTAAAAAAGAGCAAAATGAGAGGAGGGAAATGTTGACGCTAAAAAAAAGCAAAATGAGAGGAGGGAAATGTTGACGCTAAAAAAAAGCAAAATGAGAGGAGGGAAATGTTGACGCTAAAAAAGAGCAAAATGAGAGGAGGGAAATGTTGACACTCAAATAAAAGCAAAACGAGATGAGGGAAATGTTGACGCTAAAGACGAGCAAAATAAGAGGAGGGAAATGTTGACGCTCAAAAAAAAGCAAAATGAGAGGAGGGAAATGTTGACGCTAAAGAAGAGCAAAATGAGAGGAGGGAAATGTTGACGCTCAAAAAAAAGCAAAATGAGAGGAGGGAAATGTTGACGCTAAAGAAGAGCAAAATGAGAGGAGCGATATGTGGACGCTCAGAAAGAGCAAAATAAGAGGAGGGAAATGTGGACTCTCAAAAGGAGCAAAATGATAGGAGGGAAAATGTCGCTGCTCAAAAAATGCCAAATGAGAGGAGGGAAATTTTGACGCTCAAAACAAAAGCAAAATGAGAGGAGCAAAAATGTCGCTGCTCAAAAAAGATCTGAAAGAGAGGAGAGGAAGGTTTCACACTCAAAAACGAGTGAGCGCGAGAGGCTCTTTCACAAAAATGGCCATCACTGATTGGGATGTTATAAGCAGGGTTGCCGCATGTCAGAGAAATCAGGGAAAAGTCAGGGAATTTAAAAATGGACCTAAAAAGTCAAGTAAAGGTCAGGGAATTTAAAAAATTTGGTCAAAATTCGGGGAAAAGTCAGGGAATTCAATTTTATCTAGGTAGTTTTTGAAGGTAATTTTACTCTAGGTCTATGACAAATTCTATGATTATCATTTATTTTCTTGAAAGGTTGGCTAATTTTTCAACATTGCAATAACCTTTTACTGAAATATAAGTCAATTTAAATTTATTAACGGCTGATAAAAGTAAAATATAACCTAACAATTTTGACCTTAGAAAGTCAGGGAAATTCTCTTTAAGTGGTCAGGGGAAACAGGGAATTCGAATCTGAAAATTTTGTGACAACATTGCATAAGCCTCTTTGCTTAATTAGTAATAGTTATTTAGACTTTGACGTGATATTATTTGTAAATATCGCGATAAAATATGCCGATTTCGAGAGGAAGTGATGCAGCGGTTGATAAATATCTTAATTATCCGAACAGACGACACCAAACGATGTCACGAAGTAGTCTTTAAGGTAAATAAGTCCGTTATTAACATTTAAAATTTTCGCGCTCCCGTTAAATTTGTAATTTCCCCTTTAATTCAATCTCATTCGAACATTAAGCGGGGAAATAATCTTTAAATTTTATTTCTAAGTCTAGGTGGCGCGCGCGTGACGTTTATCGGTTTTGCATTATTGACGAAGATCTGCTTCACGCCAAAGAGCCCCCCCCCCCCCTTCGACGTTTCCTAGTAGGATAATCCTTTAATTTTGTCTCGCTGGAAGCCTTCGTAGGATAACCCTTTAATTTTGTCTCACTGGAAGTGGACACTGATGCCTTTCTTGCGATAATTTGTATTTATTTGCGATTATAAAATGGCCACTAGGAACGCCATCCTTACGTTCTCGTGAGATTTGATAAATCTCGGTTTGGTTGACACCATTGCCAGAGGTGGAGCAGCCCTTGCATATCTGTAGACTGGCTCCCAGGGTATAGAGGAATAGAGTATATAGAGCGCTTTAAGTTTAGCTTCGTTGCCGGTTGTTCAAGGAATCTGAGATCCTCTATCCTTTAAAACGAAATATTATGATTAGGAATTAAATTAACGTTATATTAAAATTGAGAATTAAATTAATTAATTAAATAAAAGTTAAATTACAATAGGTGTTTCTATAAAATAAAACAATACAAAAATTAAAGTGTAAAAATGTTTTTCTCCACGTCACGAGCGTAAGCTTTTTAGTATTTTATTAGTACGCGCGTGTCGCACGTGGACTTCAAATTCCAAAATCTTTATCGACTCTCTATCTTCAATGACAGGAATCCATACCTCTACTTGGAATACTTATCCTGCTGTATCGCGTATAGTAAGACCACTCTGACGGCTTTGGCCCCGCCAACGAAAAAAAATCCCCTCTGCGCGCGCTCCCCTCTCACGTTGTTGTTTGTTAAGTGAACATAGTGACGTCAAAAAAAACCGTCAGCCACATCGAGACGAAAATCTGCCGCGATAAGCATTCCAAGTATAAGTATGGATTCCTGTCAATGACTATGGCTAGTGACGTAGAAAAAACAGCTCCCGTATTTTATAGAAACACCTATTAAGAACTAAATTATTATTAAATTACAATAAAGAACTAAATTAATATTTAATTAAAATTAAGAACAAAATTATTTTTGAAATGTTACTACTGGGTTTTTCACGAATTAACTTGGTGAAAACGCCGGACTAAATTTGTTTTTTGGCAACTTGTTTCTGATGATTTTTCCCTATATAAAGTAAATCTAAATATAAATCATAGACTTAATTAACTTCAAAGGGATTATGATAATTCAGAAGTTATTCGCTTTGAAGGTGGAAATTAAAAACTATTTTATGGTAGACACAAAGACTTTTCCCCAAAGGAACCGTGTATTCCTGGCATTTGTCACCTAATATCAGACATCTCTCGACTCTAATCTCTAGTTCAAAGTCCGAACCTATTAAATTCCCATAAGAAAATAGTCGAGTTCTATCACTTTGGGTGAAATGTAAACTCGTTTCGATAGCATAGCTTGCATTGAAATAGTATAAGAGGTTTATTGTCTCGTGAATCGTTTATATTGTACAAACTTCACTGATTTAATAAATATAACTTTGACTTCTATAGACTAGTTCCTTTCAACTTTTAGTTCCTTTGGTCTAATTAAATTTGATTCAATTTAATACGCCTCGACGAACACAAACCGCCTTAACTTTTCCAAGCTACGTCAAGTTTAAAATTCCATTGAAGCTTTAACATTGTTAAAATTGTACTTCAGTTTTAACTTTTTAATTCATTTATTAGAGGTGAATACTTCCGACTTGTCCCAGGGGAAAATACAAACGACGACATCTGCAGGAAATTCCTGACGTTTGTAAGCCCTCTAGCGCCATCTCATGCACTATTTTGCCGATAATTTTCTAAAACTAATTTCGTAGCGTTATTTTTAGATTTTGATTTATATTTCAAAATCTTTCGATTTTCTTTGTCCCGGAAAATTTTATATTTTTGATTTTTAAAATATCCTGGAATTCCCTTTTTAAAAGGCTATGGAAATCTAAGACTTGGATTTTTACACGTTTTAATGATTTTTCATGTAAATCGGATGTCAGGGAAATATTAGGATTTGGATGTGTACCTTTGGTTTCATTTAAAGATTTTCCATATTAGTTTATGCCGGGAAACATTTAGGATTTTGAATATCGAAAGATTTAAATTTAAAGAATTTTCCATGTTAAGATCTATGGGTGCCAAATGTAGGATTTTGGATTTTTAATTTAAATAAATCAAATTCATGATATTTTCTTAAATTTAAGGATTTACCATATTCCAGGAAAAATCTAGTATTTCGGATTTTTAAAATATCCTGGATTTATTTTTAAGGATTTTCCATTTAAAGTCTATTGAGGGGGAAAATCTAGTATTTCGAATTTTTAAAATATCCTGGAATTATTTTTAAGGATTTTCCATTTAAAGTCTATTGAGGGGGAAAATCTAGTATTTCGAATTTTTAAAATATCCTGGAATTATTTTTCAGAATTTTCCATTTAAAGTCTATTGAGGGGGAAAATCTAGTATTTTTGATTTCTAAAATATCCTGGAATTATTTTTCAGAATTTTCCATTTAAAGTCTATGGAGGGGGAAAATCTAGTATTTCGAATTTTTAAAATATCCTGGAATTATTTTTAAGGATTTTCCATTTAAAGTCTATTGAGGGGGGGAAATCTAGTATTTCGAATTTTTAAAATGTCCTGGAATTATTTTTCAGAATTTTCCATTTAAAGTCTATGGAGGGGGAAAATCTAGTATTTAGAATTTTTAAAATATCCTGGAATTATTTTTAAGGATTTTCCATTTAAAGTCTATGGAAAGGAAAAATCTAGTATTTCGGATTTTTAAAATATCCTGGAATTATTTTTAAGGATTTTCCATTTAAAGTCTATGGAAAGGAAAAATCTAGTATTTTTGATTTCTAAAATATCCTGGAATTATTTTTCAGAATTTTCCATTTAAAGTCTATTGAGGGGAAAAATCTAGTATTTCGAATTTTTAAAATATCTTGGAATTATTTTTAAGGATTTTCCATTTAAAGTCTATTGAGGGGGGAAATCTAGTATTTCGAATTTTTAAAATATCCTGGAATTATTTTTCAGAATTTTCCATTTAAAGTCTATGGAGGGGGGAAATCTAGTATTTCGAATTATTAAAATATCCTGGAATTATTTTTAAAGATTTTCCATTTAAAGTCTATGGATTGGGAAAATCTAGTATTTCGAATTTTTAAAATTTCCTGGAATTATTTTTAAAGATTTTCCATTTAAAGTCTATGGAGGGGGAAAATCTAGTATTTCGAATTTTTAAAATATCCTGGAATTATTTTTAAGGATTTTCCATTTAAAGTCTATAGAAGGGAAAAATCTAGTATTTTTGATTTCTAAAATATCCTGGAATTATTTTTCAGAATTTTCCATTTAAAGTCTATTGAGGGGAAAAATCTAGTATTTCGAATTTTTAAAATATCTTGGAATTATTTTTAAGGATTTTCCATTTAAAGTCTATTGAGGGGGGAAATCTAGTATTTCGAATTTTTAAAATATCCTGGAATTATTTTTCAGAATTTTCCATTTAAAGTCTATGGAGGGGGGAAATCTAGTATTTCGAATTATTAAAATATCCTGGAATTATTTTTAAAGATTTTCCATTTAAAGTCTATGGATTGGGAAAATCTAGTATTTCGAATTTTTAAAATTTCCTGGAATTATTTTTAAAGATTTTCCATTTAAAGTCTATGGAGGGGGAAAATCTAGTATTTCGGATTTTTAAAATATCCTGGAATTATTTTTAAGGATTTTCCATTTAAAGTCTATGGAAAGGAAAAATCTAGTATTTTTGATTTCTAAAATATCCTGGAATTATTTTTCAGAATTTTCCATTTAAAGTCTATTGAGGGGAAAAATCTAGTATTTCGAATTTTTAAAATATCTTGGAATTATTTTTAAGGATTTTCCATTTAAAGTCTATTGAGGGGGGAAATCTAGTATTTCGAATTTTTAAAATATCCTGGAATTATTTTTCAGAATTTTCCATTTAAAGTCTATGGAGGGGGGAAATCTAGTATTTCGAATTATTAAAATATCCTGGAATTATTTTTAAAGATTTTCCATTTAAAGTCTATGGATTGGGAAAATCTAGTATTTCGAATTTTTAAAATTTCCTGGAATTATTTTTAAAGATTTTCCATTTGAAGTCTATGGAGGGGGAAAATCTAGTATTTCGAATTTTTAAAATATCCTGGAATTATTTTTAAGGATTTTCCATTTAAAGTCTATAGAAGGGAAAAATCTAGTATTTTTGATTTCTAAAATATCCTGGAATTATTTTTCAGAATTTTCCATTTAAAGTCTATTGAGGGGAAAATCTAGTATTTCGAATTTTTAAAATATCTTGGAATTATTTTTAAGGATTTTCCATTTAAAGTCTATTGAGGGGGGAAATCTAGTATTTCGAATTTTTAAAATATCCTGGAATTATTTTTCAGAATTTTCCATTTAAAGTCTATGGAGGGGGGAAATCTAGTATTTCGAATTATTAAAATATCCTGGAATTATTTTTAAAGATTTTCCATTTAAAGTCTATGGATTGGGAAAATCTAGTATTTCGAATTTTTAAAATTTCCTGGAATTATTTTTAAAGATTTTCCATTTAAAGTCTATGGAGGGGGAAAATCTAGTATTTCGAATTTTTAAAATATCCTGGAATTATTTTTAAGGATTTTCCATTTAAAGTCTATAGAAGGGAAAAATCTAGTATTTCGGATTTTTAAAATATCCTGGAATTATTTTTAAGGATTTTCTATATAAAGTCTATGGAGGGGAAAAAATCTAGTATTTCGGATTTCTAAAATATCCTGGAATTATTTCTAAGGATCTTCTATATAAAGTCTATAGAAGTGAAAAATCTAGTATTTCATATTCCTAAAATATCCCGAAATTATTTTTAAGGATTTTCTATATAAAGTCTATGGAGTGGAAAAATCTAGTATTTCATATTTCTAAAATATCCTGGATTTTCTGGTGAAGACAAAATGGCGGAACTGTTTGGTAAAAACTAACCGTTCTCTTGCCGGATTAAGACGTTTCAACAACGCAAATCAACAATTCAGAATATTTCTAAATCCGTATAAATTAGAAGCCTTTACAACGATAACAGTACTTTCGGTAAATAACTACGAACTTGCATTATTCATAAAACGCTCCACTTCTCCCTTAGTACGCCATCCACGGCGAATATCAAACATTTAAAAATAGCCAGGCGCCTGTCATAAATTAAGGTGGGGGACACCAAAACACGGAAATACTCCTTAAAATTGCAGGAAACTCTCGCGTACGAACGGAATTTAACACGAGAGAATGCACGCGCTATATTCTCCCGAAATTAGTTGTTGGCGGGCTTCTCCGCACCGCAGGCCACGTCCATTCTTTCTGGCTCCAATTCATATTCGTTTCGCGCGTGTCGACTGACCCTCCCTTCCACCGGCGCTTTCAATTTCAAATGTCGTCTGGTAAAGTTCCCTTTCGCTTTCCACGCGACTACTTAACTATTTAGTATTGTTACGGCGTTGAATGCGGACTTTACCCCCGTCCGTCGTTTCCCGTCAAATGCCAAGATATAACCGGGATCTGAATGGGGTAGGAGAGGCGGGTGTACGTCGTCTGCTAATGCAAACGCGTTAGCGAGGCGGGAGCCTGTCTCGCGCCCTCCATACATTATCATTAGCTTCGTCATAAACATGCCAACGCAAAGGCTAGCCGAAAACGATGAAACATAATCCGGTTCGCTACTCCTCTTCTCTTGCTTGGAATGGCCTTTGCCACCTACCGCGTGCGCCATCTAACGGAAAGTCGAGTTACTTAGGTCCGTTTTTTTTAATACTGAATTACTGATCCTTGGGTTGTTATACTGATGCTTGGGTTATTATTATTATTTTTATTTATTTATAATAAGTATGATAATTAGTAAATAAATAAATAAATAAATAAATAAAAATAATAACATCCCACTGCGTGCGCCATCTAACGGAAAGTCGAGTTACTAAGGTCCGATTTTTTATACAGATGCTTGGGCTATTATTATTTTTATTTATAATAAATATAATAATTTATTATACTTATTATAAATAAATAAATAAAAATAATAATAACCTACCACGTGCGCCATCTAACGGAAAGTCGAGTTACTAAGGTCCGGCTTTTTTATACTGATGCTTGGGTTATTATTATTTATTTATAATAAGTGTAATAAATCATTATAAATATTATAAATAAATAAAATATAATAATAGCCCAAGCATCAGTATAAAACACCCGTACCTTAAAATTAAATAATAAATTATTTCTATTATATATATTTATATTTTTTTATTAATAATATAAATATGCATAATATAAATAGTTTATTATTTAATTTGTATTGGTAAATTATGTACTATTAAAATAGTAGGGAGTTAGATGATCAGGAAATAGTAGTGAGTTAGATGATCAGAAAATAGTAGTGACTTAGATGATCAGAAAATAGTAGTGACTTAGATGATCACAAAAGATTAATGAGCTCAATATTCTAACAATATTTATTTTAAAGATATATTTTTACCGGTAATATCTTTAGTTATATTTAGTAATATTTAGGGAGAATCACCATTCGTGTTTTTTATCCATAATCATAAACTTTACATTTTTTGTAAAGCTTTCTTTAAATAATAATATTAATCCATACTTTTAATGGTATCTCAAGCGACTAGGGTGTCGAAGCATCCCTTAGGACCGTAGTGTATTAGTAGGCGACAGGGAAGGTCATTGCTTTAGCGAGGCGAGGAGAGTGCTAGCTGGAAGATAAAAGATTTAATGGTGAGGCATATTTTGCACCTTCCACTCCGACCCCGAATTCGGGCGAAAACTCCACTTTCATTGCACACCACGTTCTAAAACGCGTTCCCCTTTTCATCCCCGAAGTCAACCATCATCGTTAAGAGCAGCCCTTATCTCTATCGATTTCGCGAGCCGAGAGTGCAGCGGGTGTGATGGTTAATATATCGCTTTATACACTGTAACAAGGGATTCGTTTTAAGCCAATGTATACCGAGAGACATAAATTGAGAGCTCGAGCTCTATAACTATACATAAATACATGTACGCTCTTATAGTACGTTTCGGAGTTGATATTGTAGTTTATGCTCAACTCCACTTAGCCCAACAAGCGGCGGGCTTTACCCCTTGGGTACGTTCTAAACTTGGAACCTTACTATATCCAAAAATATTTTGCATTTTTTTCACCAATTTTTTACCTTTTTTTAAAATAAAACTTGGAGTGGATTTTTTAAAGGTTTTCTCGCTGTAAGTTCTTTCAAGCTCAAAATCAAAAACCGTATGCTATAAAAGTCTTCATACTTAAACTTGGGATTGTAATTATGTTACGGTTTTTTCTAACAGAGGCTTCGCTTAAGGACCCCGCGTGGGGGTCCCCTCATTTTTACGGCTCCCAATTTTCCGGACAGGATAAAAAGGGTGAGGCTTTGCTTAATGTTATTGCTATCGGTCACGGGTCTATTGTACCCGTCTGCTTGTCCGAAAAATCGATGGTTCCTTCTTATTTTATTGGGACCCTATATTTAGGAAGAACCTTTAGCCGCTATCCTTGTAGAGCGCTCCAATGATTTTACGGTGATAAAAGCCGTATATTTGGTCTATTTTTATTGGTTATTCGTCTATGCAAATTTTAGAGGCTTTTTAACGGATCTACGTTCAAGCTTTGTAAGTAAAATGCAAACAGACCTATTGGAAATCGCATAATTTTAATAATAAATTCATAACCGTATATCGAAAACGGTATATCTTATATAAAAATGAGAAATAATCTTTTTCATTAAGTCAGGATAATGCTATAAATTATTATAATTTATTTACATAACAATTTTATTCCAAATATATATAATTTATTTTATTTGTTTTATGAGGCTAATTCGAAGCAGTGAGGTATTACTCACGAGGAGACTACCCGAGGTGATAATCCCCGATTTTGTTGAACCTAAGTGGGTGTGTACAACTTATGGTAACATGAAATGTCCCCAAGGGAAAACTTGCAATGGGCATTAGTTTTACCATGGCAACCGAAAATGCTTTTAACAACACAGTATGTATATTTTCCCATTGAAAATAACATGGGAATCTGAGCTCTTCTATGGAAAATAATGATAATAATTCGAATTAAAATTGTTAATTTTGATCAAATTCAAACAACTTATCGAAATTAATAAAATATAATTAAAATTCATTTATTATCGTCGATTCGGTGGTTAGTTGGCAAATACAAATTTTTTATCTTCACATATCGCATTTCTCCATTTTTACCGATTCTGATCAATTTTTATATATTTTTATCAAATTGACCAAAATTCATCAAAATATCATAAAATTAATTTAATTTGTCAATTTTGATCTATTATTTTTTTGGTTTTGATATTTTTCACAGGGAGGACCCTTAGAAGTGCTCAGATTTCCATGTTATTTTCAATGGGAAAATATACATACTAACATGTGTTGTCAAAAACATTTTCGGTTGCCATGGCAAAACTAATGCCCATTGCAACTTTGCAACTTTTCACTTGGTGAAATTTCATGTTATCATAAGGTCTACATACCCACCTAGTTTCAACCAAATCGGTGATTATCACCTTGGGTAGTCTCCTGGTCAGTGCTGCTTGACCTCCAGTGTCATAATTAATGGGTATTAAAATTCGCATTTTTATTGACATTCAAAGGTAACACAGGATTGCCACGGTATCTGGAAAACCTGGAATTCCTGGAAAAGTCAGTGAAATTGAATATGGGTATAAAAATCAGGGAATTTTAAAAATTAGACTAAAAATCAGGGAAATGTCAGGGAATTAAATTTCGGTGGCAAATAGGAAACGTTTACTAAAATATTGGGAAAAAAATACAAAATCTTGATACAAAATAAGTCAGGGGAAATCTCCGGAGATGGTCAGGGAAAACCTGAAAAAGTCCGGGAATTTGATTGTGAAAAAACTGTGGCAACCCTATATTAACATTAACATTCAAACTCACATTTACTTTGACATTCAATGACATTTAAAGTAGCATTCACACGCACATTTTTATTCACATAGAAACTAAACATTTACTTTCACTGGGTGAAAATCCGGAACCACTCCTTCTGCGTAGAGTTTGTAAGTTCTCTCCCCACTGGTTAAAAGGGGTTTTCCACCGAGATCTTCGGTTTCCCCTTGCCATATTAACTTGCTGAGGTTAACGGTAATAGTTAGTGTAGGGAGCTGTTGGCTCGCGTGGCATGAAGGGCTTGCCACCACCCTCCTACGCATTGTAACCCAGCCACCTGTTACTTGATCACGCACAAGCAGCATTGCTTATGTGGTCGAAGGTGGTGCCTTGGGTATTAGCTCTATTTAAAAAAAAAATCAGCTATGCTAATACCCAAGGCACCACCTTAGGTCCAAGTCAGCTAGCGACTTTTAAAGACATAAATTCAGGTGGCCGGGTTACAACGCGTAGGAGGGTGGTGGAAGGAGTTTTCACCCAGTGCCACAAGCTGCGAGGTGAAAGTGCTAACCAATCTGCCACCTCACCTCCAAACATGTTTTTAACATCGTAAATAGTGCTCGGAATTGTTTATTCATTATCCACAAAATTTCCGATTTATTTAACAAAAGTGGGTAAAAAGAATATCATTTTAACTTATTTAATTATGTTTTTTACGCAACCAAGCATTTATTTGAATTAAAATGGCATTTATTTAAATAATTGTTTGTTTTGTTTAAATAATAGGCTTATCCACTTTCGATTTTTTAAACATTTTACAATTATTATTCAAATATTGTTTATTTAAATAAATATTTTTTAAATATCGCCGAACTTATTTTATCCATTGATAAAAGTTAATCGAACGCCGACCTCTAATATCGTAAATAGCAATTTTTATACATTTCTTCCATATTTCCTAATTTTAAAGTAGTTGAAGCGATTTCAATTGGGGAGCGACATTTAGTGCTAAGAATATCCATTAGGTAGCGTCTACACCAAACGTAAACCGGAAATCCACCAAATTTCAACAGTTATCGAACTGCGTTCGTAGACGACCTGAAAAAGTCATATAATTTGAAAATGTTTCCAAAAGGTCAGGGAAAAGTAAGGTAATTTTAAAATGAACCCAAAAAAATCGGGCAAATAATGTTTTGAAAGAATATTTTTCAAGGTTTTTTCAATTATTCTACAAAAATGGTCAGGGAAAATTTGGCAATTTGATCAGGGAAAACCTGGAAATGTCAGGGAATTTAATTCCAGAAATTTTGTACGAACTCTGTCGAAGCTTAGAGGCCAAAATGTTTTCGAGCCTCGTAGTAAGACCATGGACAGTAAATTAAGAGGACAGATTTTCGATAGCCTTCCACAGTGCATTTGATTTCTCCCCGCGTATCAATCAGCTCGAGAGACTCCGAGGGAGTCTTGCAAGGTCGTTTGTACCACGTGATCTTAAAATTTCAAAATGGCACTCTATTGATATTGTTACGTAATATTGGTTTTTTTAATTCAATAAAAATTATCAACTGATATTTAGTATATCATATTTAATCTATAAAAACGTGAAAAAATACCTTTTGGCGTAAAATGTACTTCGTATTTATCTTTTTTATTTTTTCGAACAATATCGTCCACTTTTAGCGACACTTGGTTTTTTTTCAAATAACCTTGGCCGACTCCCTTAGTGTAATTGGTTTACGGGGGCTAAAAACCAGGCTTTTTACCGATCCTCTAAAATCTACTATCCATGGTAAGACTCGCTGGCTTCGCTCACTATATTTTGACGGTCGTCAAAAAATAGTTTAGTGCTTAGCGGGAAAACGTTTAAAAATTAAGAATTCTGGTCCCAAACCGTTCGCGTGCTATGCGCAAATCAGTTCCCTGCCCAACATAATTTTTACACAGAATTAAGAACTTTTTAATTTTCTGCCTAAAAAGAGTTTAAATAAAATATAGGCATCCGTGTGGCTTGCGGGTTGTATATAAGATTCTGGACGGGGGAACTCATTAAGACTTAATTATCGCGTGCGAGGGCTAATCAAGCGTGAAGTAAAGGAACGTTCCTTCGTGATTACGTACAGCCCGTACTCTCTGCTCCGCCTTAAACTGAAGGCCTCGTGTTTAGTTTAGTCCTGAGGCGACTGAACCAGAGCGTGACCACAATTTCCTTCTAAAGAAATAATTAAATAATTAAACTGCTTTTAAGAAGACTAAATTTAAATCGCCACTTTTTTAAACACGATTTGCTTTTATGTTTTATAATAGTTTTTAAATTTTTAACTTATAATTTATTACTAAACAATTACTTTAGTTGTGTCTAAATACAATTCTCCGTGTAGCGAGTTCTGTTGTATCCATAGTTTAGTTTTAGCTTTGCTGTTCGATGCTCGGAAAATATTTTTAAATGGAAACTTTATTACAATTTAAAAAATTATTTTAATAGCTATTGTCTATTTTTGACTATATGGATTGTGGGAGAAAGCGAAACACACGAAACAAACGTTGTAGACGAAACTCAATAGGGTGTAATATAATTACTTTGGACGAAATTATTCCAAATAGTTAAAACATTTTATGGAATTTGATATGAAGCAAAACTCATAAAATATGTTTTTAAACATAAACTATTCTTAAGAATTAAAACTTTTTATTGAATTGAAGATAGAGCAGAACTGCCGAATCAATTGCCGTAGACGAAATTATTATAAAGAGATAAGACTCATTTTATAGATATGAGATAAAGCAAAACCCCCGAAGAACATTTTTTAAGACGAAACTAATTTTCGGTGTCATTTCAAACGTAATTTTTCTTATACTGGTTATGAATTTAAATATTTTTATTCATTAATCGTAACGAATTCCAACGGGGGGGGGGGGTAAAACTAATTTAATACGCACTATAACATTTAAGTGAAAATATTCGGTCCCTTTGAACATGATAAAAATGCTAATGGAGAGGAGGCAAATAGCAGCCGAATAATGACGTTTTTCTCGGGCAGGCCGCTCGCCTCCTGATTGATTTAGGAGCTTTTCCTTTTTGGCAACCCCCTTTCTGCCCCATTTATCTTCCAAAGTCGCCAAAGACACTGTACTTTGTTTGTTTTGTTTCCAAACCCCCCCAACCCCAATCCCGCGATCCAAACCCCCTAGTTGCCACGGCCAATTGAATTTCCAACGCCATCTAGTGTTTTTTATTATTTTGTTATATATTTTTCTTTCCCCAAAGAGTTGGACGTACTATTATTTTTTATTTATGTCGCCCCCCACCCTGCACCCACGCCGGACTTATACGATGAAGTTTTCTCGCGTCACTCCCTCCCCCCCTGGCTCCGGGCTAATGTATGGAAAATAGAATGAGTGACGAGGTGTAGACCCATTTTCTTTCCCCCCTTTATTTTTGCTTAGCGAATTTTAGTCTGGCCCTTACGATGGACATCACACTTGTGAAACTGATGGTTATGTTTTTGGAGCTGGGGTTGTTGTTGATGTAGGTGAGGTGGTTAGTACTTTTGTCTCGCCGCAAGAGGAGCCGGATTCGATTCCAGCTTGTGGTACTGGGTTAAAACTCCGAACCCCTACTTCCGCGTTTAGTTTGAAAGTTATCTCCTTACTTGTTAAAGGGGTTTTCTCCGAATTCTTCCATTAAAACTTGTCGTGGTTAACGGTAATAGTGAGTGTAGGGAGCTGTTTACTCGCGTGGCATGAAGGGCTTGCCACCACCCTCCTACGCATTGTAACCCGACCACCTGAATTAATGGCTTTAAAAGTCGCTTGATGACTTTGGGTATTAGCCTAGCTGATTATTATTATTATCATTATTAATATCGGACGATATATCGGAAGATATTAACAATGGTTTCCATCATTACAGTAGTGTATATGATAAAATCATTGTAAAAGACGGTTCAGTACACTATCATACCATTTTATTATAATTTTTTATGAGAAAAAGTTTCCAAGAGCATATCCTAATATGTTTCTTTTCATTTTACGTGATAAACATATTTTCTGTCTCAAAAAATGTATTATCTAGCTTCTGATAATTTTCTTATTTTTAAATGTTTTTCTGAAAATATTATCCTAATACCGGTATCGGAAAATATCGGCTTCGCCTAAGCCGATATTGTCCGCTACTGATATTAGAAAAATAGACCGATATATCGATGCACCTCTAATTATTTTATTTCATCAATCAATATTAAGTAATGAAGATGATGAATTAATATTTAAATTGGTATTGTGCCATGTTCAACATTCTTGTAATGTTTTCGATTAATAAAAATAAATGTTATATTTTTAATTTTGAAACGCATAAAATTAAATTTTAAATTACAAAAATACGAAGTTTCTATAGTTTCAATTAGACACTTTTTCTTATATTAAATACTCAAATGAATTAAATTAAATTTCGGGTAAAATTATTGTAAATATAAATTTTCATTAGTTTCACACATTGAATTGGGAATAATACTGCTAGAATTACAATTACGATTTCGAATACTGCTAGAATTACAATTACGATTTCGGTTGCCATGGTTACGCGGGACCTGTTCTGAGAAGACTGTACGAAATTCATCTTTATAATTAGGCGGTAGCGCCATTTATATTTTTTAAAGATATATGGCTAAAAATAAATAACTATTAGCTAAATCACCGTAACTTGAGTTAAAAAGGATCGTGTTGACAGATAAAAATTATTCTTAAACATTTTCAAAGGTTTGTTTGTTACGAGAAATCATACATTTCAATTTAGCGTCAGATTCGCTCAAAAATTCAATTGCCATATAGTGGCCACCACCAGAGACAGATGCCGCCACGGTAGAACGATAAAGTTGATAAAGTTTCCTTATTGAAAAAAATTGGTCCCGCGCCAGCCAGATTTAGTTGTATCTCTATTTATTCCCAACTCAATGGTTTCAAAGTGGCACTTTCTGTTATATTATATTTCTCAAACGAATTAAATGAAATTTAGGGTACAAATTATTCTTATCTTATATTAAATACTCAACCGAATTAAATTTTAGTTTTATTCGTGAAAATTCCATAATTTAGCAGTAGTATACCCAATATTATAAAAGTAACATTTTTGGAACGCTAAATAGAGGATATAGTTCGTGCGCTTAATATCTCGCCCCCCCCATATTTTAAACCCCCCGCGCTGATAAAGCGAGAGGGGGGGGGGGGGGGTTGTCATGGTAATTTCATTGCTATACTCCGATCTATTGTACTGTTAAGGCAGTCTGTTTTCGATCTGTACGTATGCCGCGATACGGGTTACGGGGGTTTACCAACCTAAGTTTCTATAATGAATATTATCGGAAGAGAGAACTGAGTTTGATTAATGCTGTCGACATGACTACAATTTTCATACAAGAAACTATATGAATAGCTTCATCAAAGATTTTCTCCTTGTGGCCCCTAACCTCTCTTTTCTTTGGGAGGCCTTACATTTTCTTTTTTTTTTCTTCCTCCTGCAGAATAGGGGGGTACCTCGCTTCATTTTTTGGGAGGGTGGCTAAGAAGGGGAAGCTTTGAATCAGGAGGGATTGCGAAAGGTTGGGCTTCTCCGTAAAGCCCCTAGGTTTCATTTTTCCCTTTTTATTCTCACGGTAGATGGCGTCATATAAATAGCTTTCTTTTATACCCGTTCCATTTTAGTTTTACAATCTCGAATCCTATTGGTTCCTTTCTTATTACCCAGCGCCGCTTAATGTATTTTCATTTTAGTCATCTGCTATTCGTATAGCTGGGTTGCTTGAATCAGATTAGAGTTAAATCAATAAATTTACTTGAAAAAAAGTATTTTTTTTTACAAAATTTAGTTTATTATTAATATTTATTTCCGTATATTATTATTAAATATTTCAAACATTTGCTACGATATTGAAAACAAAATACCAAAAAATTTCGTATTAGCGAAAAAAATATAGTTTGAAATCTTCACTAAATTTCAACTCACGATTTCCTTAAATTATTTTAAGCGTTTTTTTTCTCCCAGTGAAATATATATATATACCAGACTCCAGGATCATTTTTCTCTTCGTTCGCTAACTTGCTCATCACGCTTCTTCGGTTAAAATATCAAAAAACAAAATAACAAGTTCACGAGGGAAGGGCAATAATAACAAGTTCGTAATGGAAGGGCCATAATAGCTGTGAACGTATATCTTTGTAGTAAAAATTTAAATAAAAAAATCATTGATTTAAATTTATTTTTATATAGTATTTTTTGAAAAGAAAACACCTCGCCAATTGCTATAATTTAGGTTTAAATATAATCTTTCTTGTACTTTCCCCCTAATGTTGCATTGGATTCCCCCGAATTATTTTTGTAAAGTACTAAAATAGGTTTTAAAAAATAAAACTTCTATATGAGTATTAGCTTAAATTGAATAAATTAATTATACATATATATAGATTAAATCTTTAAAAAAATAAAACATGTTTGTTTTAGGCAAAATTATGATACTAAATTATATAAAACTTTAATTAAAATAAAAAAAAATTCATAAAAATCAATAAAAATCCGATTTCAATATAAAAAACGATTGTTTTGATTTTTTTTTAAATAAAAAAATGCCAACACTGGATACTACTCATCTAGGCTAATACCCTTGGCACCACCTTAGGCCCAAGTGATCTAGCGACTTATAATGCCTTTAAACAAGTGGCCAGGTTACAAGTCGTAGGATGCTGGTGGCATGCCACGCGAAACAACAGCTCCCTACACTCACTATTACCGTTAACCACAACAATTTTAAAGGGTATCGCACTTATTCTATGGGAAATGACTTTCTATGGATTTATTTCAAATTGAAACATGTTGTTAAGCCCGGTAAAATAACCAAAATTGTCCATTGCTAATTTTCCCTAGCTCCTATAGTTGTAACAGTGATTAAAGTTGGACAAAAATTACGAGGTTGTTAGTATAGTCTTTTTGATAAAAAAAATTTACTTTATATTGGTTCGCGTTGTAGTCTCGTGCGTCGCGGTTTCAGGTTGACTGTGATATTATTAACTTTGCCACATTTAAAATTAATTAATTAAATTAAATTAATTTAGTTTTCGATTAATTTCCGTAAGTGGAATTATTTGTTAATATATTCCATGAGAAATGGTTTATTAAAGAAAATATGATAAGTAAGAAATAAAAAATAAATAGCAATATGTGTGATAAATGGAAATCAGTGAGTTTCCGAAACGGTGTCCATTTATCACACTTATCACACATATTTATTATTTTTTACTTGCTATATTTTCCTGATCCTACTAACACCTGGGTTCGTACACGACCTGGAAAACCTGGAATTTGAAAATGTTTCCAAAAGGTCAGGTAAAAGTTAGGGAATTTGAAAATGATTCCAAATGGTCAGGGAAAAGTCAGGGAATTTGAAAATATTTCCTAAAGGTCAGGGAAAAGTCAGGGAATTTGAAAATGATTCCAAATGGTCAGGGAAAAGTCAGGGAATTCTTAAATGCTCCAAAAAAGTAAGTTAATTTTAAAATGACCCCAAAAAATCAGGCAAATAATATGTATTAAAAATACATAATCAATATTTTTCAAGATTTTACCTCAAAACATTCATTTATACTACAAAAATGGTCAGGGAAAATTTGTCGATTTGGCATGGAAAACCTGGAAATGTCAGGGAATTTAATCCCGGAAATTTTGTACGAACCGTGAACACTGATATATTAAATATTATTAATAAATTGAACGACCACGCGAACTGTCACGATTTTAAGAGGTTCACTAAGGACTTAAATATTGAGAAGAATATTTTCCCCAAAACCGCTTGAATTTTAATCACGTGGCGTACCCACCTTCCTAATTTTTCTTCAGATTTCATCTGAAGTTTTCACGCTTTTTATGTAAAGTTTTTTTCTAATTCCACGATAAATATTTCTCCAACGCGTGCAACCAAAACTTCTTATACCCATAGGCGCTTTCTTGAAGGAGAGAGTTTGTTGGGTATCAAAATCACCGCTCTAGAAGTTAAAAGTTTTGAGATTATATATATATATATAATAAAAAACTCAGATTGAAAGATTAGTTCGAAGTTTCCCTAGTAGAACATCATTTATCAGCTTTCTTTTTTCTCGGATCCCGACTTAAATTATAGTTTCACTTAAATCGAAGGATAGTTCGTTTCGTTGGCATACTTTGTCTGTCTTTTGAATCGATCGGATTTGGCCATTCATTTACATTTGTTTCACATAATTATATGTATAGTATATATCTAAAATATAATTAGGTATTTTAATACTTCCTCTTCATTCTAAACATTTAATATTTATAATAATATTTAGTATATTTTTAAAAATATATCTAAATTATAAAGGTATTTTTCATATTTTCTCTTTTTTCTAAACATTTAATTCTTATAAAAATATTTGGTATATTTTTAAAAATATATCTAAAATATAATTAGCAATTTTCAATATTTTCACTTCATTCTAAACACTTAATTTTTGTAAAAATATTTAGTATATTTATTTTAAAAATATATCTAAAATATAATAAGGTAATTTTAATATTTTCACTTAATTTTAAACATTTAATTTTTATAATAATATTTAGTTTATTTTTATAAATATATCTAAAATATAATTAGGTATTTAATTTTTAATATTTTTTCTTCATTCTAAAAATTTTGATTTTATAATATATTTGCAAAATTTTACTAAAATATCATTAGGTATTAAACTTTTGTATAATTATATATTTTGTTTTTAATATTTTCTCTTCATTCTAAAAAATCATTTCCATAACAATATTTATTATATTCCTAAATTATACTTAAATATAATTCGGTATATAATATATAATATTTGTTTCCAAAAAATTCGTTTTCATAATATTAGTATATTTTATACTAAAATATAATTACGTATTTAAATTTTGAATAATTTATCTTCATTAAAAATATTTCGTTTTCATAATAATATTTGGTATATTACTTTTAAATAGACTAAAACATTATTAGGTATACAATTTTCTCTTAATGTTAAAATATTTCATTAAACGTTAGCTTATTGCGATGATAAAAAATTAACAGATATTAAGTAAATAAATTTGATAACCTCAATTTATCGAAAAATAAAATTGTTCAATTAATAGGTTCACTAATCGGACGCCTTATTTTTAACCCGAGGCGCCGATAATATGTGGGTAGAACGTATAATTTTTATATTAAACTTTGGAAGGGAGCGTTCCCGATAAAGCGATAGTTGGTTAGATTTTGGAAGGGCCAGGTTTCCTTAGTAAGCTATATCAAGAACGTGTTCGTGTTGGCAGTGAATATGCGGCCAGCATCCGGCTCGTGATACCCCGGAAGAAAGCCCCGCCCCTCTGCCTTTCTGACACACCTCTTCGTCTTTCCTCCTGTAATCTTTCCCCCTTTCTCCCGGTAAGGGGGGGAAGACACTCCGGAACGATCACTGCTTCTCTCTCTCATGACGTCAATGTAGGCGGAGATTACCTTCAGGGTATCATGGAAACGTAGGCTGTAGCTGCAGTTACTTATTAATTCTTGGTTATATCTAGAGCTCTGTGATGATGATAACATGGGGGGGGGGGCTATGCGGTTTTTAGATATCGCGTTGGTGAAATCAGTTTGGTGCTTCTATCTTTTCAATGTCGGCGAGCAAAATCTATGAATTTTTATAAGTCTAATTTACAAGACGTTAAAATTGCTTTTTTTTTTCTTCTAAAAGGCGATTTCGTTTTTGTGTATAAGCCGCTAGTTATAATCTGCAGACATGGGCGCGTTTAAAATCATATTTTATCTTTCCGTTCTTTTGTGCCTTCTGACATCCCAATATTTTCGTCTTGACGCCCTTCGTATTAACACCTTGTTGATGCGTTGGAAAGACTTACTGGCGAATTATAAATCATGTTTTTATTGCGTTTTTTTTATTATTTACGGCGCGAAGTTAAGTGCCGAACTTATATATAAATTTTACGTGTTACTTGGAAAGCCGCTTATCTGTACCGTAAATATCCTACAATTTTATTCGTTTGGATAGTATAAAGAGTTTATTTAATTTTAATTTTTCTTGGTCAATAGACTTACTTTTTCGCGTGTAATTTTTTAAGGTACATTTAATGCCATTTTTAATTTGATTGGTCTACTGTTATAATTCTTAGGATCATATTTCGTAGTTTTTGTGAACGGCAATTTGAAGTTTAAGCAGATGTTGAAAATTTCAGACTGATAACGACAGCTTAAAAAGTAATTTTGAGATTTTAAAATATTGATTTGGCTTCAGATATGACTTTCAAATTTTAAAATATGAATTTTGACTGGATTTGAGTTTCAAATTTTAAAATATAGATTTTGACTGGATTTGAGTTACAAATTTTAAAATATAGATTTTGACTGGATTTGAGTTACAAATTTTAAAATATAGATTTTTATTGGATTTGAGTTTCAAATTTTAATATGGATTTTGCTTTGGGTTGGAGATTGAGGTTTTAAACTATGGAATTAGCTTTGGGTTGGAGATTGAGGTTATGAACTATGGATTTTGATTGCATTTGAGGTTGAGATTTTAAAATTGATATTGTTCTGTTTCTTAGATTATGTTTTTAAACTGTGGATTTTAGGTTGAAATTTTAAAATATTGATTTCAATATCGGATATGAGGTTTAAATTTTTAAGTGTGGATTTTCTTTAAGATTGATGTTTTAAATAAGGTATTTTGCTTCTGGTTTGAGATTGACATAATAAAATTTCGCTTGCGATTTGAGGTTCAGACTGTAAACTATGTATATTTTATTAGATTTAATGTTTCAAAATCTGTTTTCTAGATTTGGAAGGTGATTTTACACCCTACATAAATATTTTAAATTATTTTCAAGGTGTCAAATATTTGTTTTCCTTGCGTATTTTTAGAAACGTGTACAAAGCTGTTGCGCACGGCAATTTTTCTCAATTCGTTTTATAAAAACAATTGATAAATAACGCGGCCAAAATCCAAACGGCCATACAGATAAATCAACGCACCCAATCTCACACGACATGAAAACAACGAGAAAAGAAAACAGTGCAACTCCGGTACGGGTATTCCACCCCGTCCAGTGATGGGTACTTTTGTAAAAGAACCGCTCAGCTCGTGCCCCGCTAGCGCTCACTCGTGTGATATTCACTCGCGCTCGTGAAATTTTTGCTATTCTCTTTTCGCTCTTTTTTGAGCCGTGGGTATTCCACCCCGTCCAGTGATGGGCACTTTTGTTAAAGAACCGCTCAGCTCGTGCCTCGCTAGCGCTCACTCGTGTGATATTCATTCGCGCTCGTGAAATTTTTGCTATTCTCTTTTCGCTCTTTTTTGAGCCGTGGGTATTCCACCCCGTCCAGTGATGGGCACTTTTGTAAAAGAACCGCTCAGCTCGTGCCCCGCTAGCGCTCACTCGTGTGATATTCATTCGCGCTCGTGAAATTTTTGCTATTCTCTTTTCGCTCTTTTTTGAGCCGTGGGTATTCCACCCCGTCCAGTGATGGGCACTTTTGTTAAAGAACCGCTCAGCTCGTGCCTCGCTCGTGCTCACTCGTGTGATATTCATTCACGCTCGGGAAATTTTTGCTCTTCTCTTTTAACTCTTTTTTGAGCCGCGAAATTTACACTCCTCTCATTTTCGTAATACCCACCCCGTTCAGTGATGGGCACTTTTGTTAAAGAACTGCTCAACTCGTGCCCCCTTCGTGCTCACGATATTCACTCGCACTCCTGTAATTTTTGCTCTTCTCTTTTCGCTCCTTTCATTTTGTTTTGCTCTTTAAAAATAAATTACAGCTCAATTTACTCGTGACCAAACCCGCTCAAAATGAGACGATCGCGCCCATCACTTACCCAGTCAATCACTCGAAGAACATCATTAGACCCAAAAATCCGTTATGTATCCATAACGCATCATTTGTAGGCAGTATAACCATTTTAAGTACATACATAGCCCGTATACGACGCCTGTTTTTATTATGGCTCGGAACAATTCCATTGAATTAAATGGTGCGTACGCGCCACCGGGGAAACTTAATGTCTTAACTGGTAATGATGGAATAGAGCGACGTCAGGCTGAACCCGCCGCGAACAAAACTGCCCGTAAGAAACAGGGCCGAAATAATAATTTAATTCCGCTTAAATGTTTCTATATTATCAACAATGTCTCGCAAGGCGTAGTGACTAATGTCACGCGGGGACAATTTGACCAACATCGCGAAGACTAAAAGTGTTGTCGTCGCTTATTCGAGACATTGCATGGGAAAGTGTCATTTCGGGCGGAGAAATTGAGTAGAGTATATGTCGTTTAATGTACTATGCAAACTTGATACTATCAATGTTCTGGTATGTTTTCCAGAGCGCCCAAAATGACTTTGCCGTTCGCGTTTTTTTATTCTTGCTTTTTGTTTTTGTCGGGCCCCCGTCATAGATGGCGCAGGAGTTATACTCTGATAAAAGGGACAAATTTCGATTTGGTTGACACCATTATTGAAAGGTAGAGCGACCCTTGGATATATGTAAACTTGCTTTCAGGTTATAGAGGGAGTATAAAGAGATGGCTTTTCGGTTATCTTCGACCCTTTTATCTAGATGGACTGGAATTTAAAATCAAAATAAAGAATTAAATTAATATTAAAATTGAAGAATTAAATTAATATTAAAATTGAAGAATTAAATTAATATTAAAATTGAAGAATTAAATTAATATTAAAATTGAAGAATTAAATTAATATTAAAATCAAAATGAAGAATTAAATCAATATTAAAATCAAAATGAAGAATTAAATCAATATTAAAATCAAAATAAAGAATTAAATTAAAATTAAAATGAAGAATTAAATCAATATTAAAACTAAAATGAAGAAATAAATTAATATTAAAATTAAAATGAAGAATTAAATCAATATTAAAACTAAAATGAAGAAATAAATTAATGTTAAAATTAAAATGAAGAATTAAATCAATATTAAAACTAAAATGAAGAAATAAATTAATATTAAAATCAAAATGAAGAATTAAATCAATATTAAAATCCAAATGAAGAATTAAATTAATATTAAAATCAAAATGAAGAATTAAATTAATATTAAAATCAAAATGAAGAATTAAATTATTATGAAAACTAAAATGAAGAATTAAATTAATATTAAAATCGAAATTAAGAGTTATATTAATATCAAAATGAAGAGTTATATTAATATCAAAATGAAGAGTTATATTAATATCAAAATGAAGAGTTATATTAATATCAAAATGAAGAGTTATATTAATATCAAAATGAAGAGTTATATTAATATCAAAATGAAGAGTTATATTAATATCAAAATGAAGAGTTATATTAATATCAAAATGAAGAGTTATATTAATATCAAAATGAAGAGTTATATTAATATCAAAATGAAGAGTTATATTAATATCAAAATGAAGAGTTATATTAATATCAAAATGAAGAGTTATATTAATATCAAAATGAAGAGTTATATTAATATCAAAATGAAGAGTTATATTAATATCAAAATGAAGAGTTATATTAATATCAAAATGAAGAGTTATATTAATATCAAAATGAAGAGTTATATTAATATCAAAATGAAGAGTTATATTAATATCAAAATGAAGAGTTATATTAATATCAAAATGAAGAGTTATATTAATATCAAAATGAAGAGTTATATTAATATCAAAATGAAGAGTTATATTAATATCAAAATGAAGAGTTATATTAATATCAAAATGAAGAGTTATATTAATATCAAAATGAAGAGTTATATTAATATCAAAATGAAGAGTTATATTAATATCAAAATGAAGAGTTATATTAATATCAAAATGAAGAGTTATATTAATATCAAAATGAAGAGTTATATTAATATCAAAATGAAGAGTTATATTAATATCAAAATGAAGAGTTATATTATTAATAAAATCAAAAATAAGAATTAAATTAAAACATTACTGTACGTCTCTCGGCATATGTTCGGGCTCACGAATGTAGATGGCGACTTAAGCGCCGGACTATATTTCGCCTTTTTAGCAAATTGTTTTTTTTTTGTGTGTGTGTTGGCGTCGTGGGAAAAAAGGGTGTCGAAAAACGGTCGTTAATACCCTCGGCAGACTCTTTGTTAGACGCGGAATAGTTTTGGAATTAATGTAGCCAGATATTATTTGTTTCGTTATTGTGGCGATTCTGTAGAGACGGTGGCTGGCGTGAACACAACGCGTTCCTTTTGTCATATTCACGACGACGTGCTGTAAATGATTTTTGCTTTTTTCTTTTATTTCCATTTCATTTTTTTCAACAACAAATTATTTCTAGCATTTGTTTTTGCCGCGATTTTCACACGACGATACGGCGACGCCACTAAAGCCCTTCAAACGAAAACGATATTTTCCGAAAAGCGGCAATTTTTACTCTATCAAAACGCTATTACGGTTTTGAAAATATTATTTATCAGTTTAATCAAGAATGTATTTATTAGGGCTGTGCGAGTAGTGGGTTTAGACAATCGAGTCAGGTGTTGAGTACCAATTTTTTTTTCATCGAGTATTCGAGTCGAGTAATCGAGTACTTGATTAAAGGGAAACTTTCTCTTATTCGAGTCAAATATTTCAGAAAAAACCTCGAGTAATATTTTTAACGAGTCGGGTTATCGAGTACTGGATTAGGAGCTGGTTTTATTCAAGTAATTATGAAATTAAATTTAAAAGGAGTATAAAAAAACTTTCAATGCTGAAAAATATTCCTTTAATTTAAATGAACCACAGTTTCCACAACTTTGTAGGTACCGTTTATTGCCCCCCAAAAAGTTGTAAAAACCCCTCTTTGAACTTTGAAGCAACGAGGATAGAAAAAAAAATACTCGAAGAGTTTAGAGAGCAGCTTATTCGAGTAATCGGGTACCCGAATATACAATTTTAGGTACTCTGTAATTGACGAGTATTCTACAATTTCTTAAACCCAATAAATTGGTAAATAAATATTACCAGAAGTGGATAATATATATATTATAAGTGTACATCTTCACACGCTTAGCTTTCTCGTGGTTGTGGTCTATTTTAGTTGTAACGAGTTTATGTCGGTTATGAAGTTAAGATGCCCATTGTGGCCACGTGATTATTTACCATACAGGATCGTGTGTTTTCCTCCCCTCGTGATCTGTGACGGATACTAGTGTCACGGCCGCTATTTTAGGGCGGGGCTTAGCTATGACGGCTGCCTAAGATTCTACGAACAAGCACCGAACACTATGCTGAGATTCAGTCCTATTGGAAACTGCTTTACATCTTAGTTAGTTAGATGCAGTATTCAGAAATATGGATATTAATATAAATTATATCTCTTACACAGAAGTTTTCTATAGTTCAAAATAGGCTTCGGAAAGAAAATTGTGGAAATTACTAAACATTGTAATATGGACATTTGATATCATTAAACCGAATAATAATAATAAATTTTGAGCCGTGATACACTAACAGGATAATTTTATGCACTTTGGAACTTGTGTGTTGAACTTACTAAGGTACTTGTTCCCATAACGACCCAATTGAAAACTTGTAACATTTTGTACGAAACGAATTTATGGTAATGAAATGACGCGACTTCTAAAATTAAATTAATTTAGTCCTTTTCTGAATATTGGTAAAATAAGGTATGTTGGTAAATAATGGTAAAATCAAAGTGTGTTGGTAAATAACGGTTAAATAAAGGTATAATAATAATAATAAATAGGCTAGGCTAATACCCAAGGCACCACCCCAAGCCTAGGTCATCGAGTGTCGTTTAAAGCCATTAATACAGATGGCCGGGTTACAATGCGTAGGAGGGTGGTGGCAAGCCTTTCATGCCACGCGAGCCAACGGCTCCCTACACTAACTATTACCGTTAAGCTCAACAAGTTTTTATGGAAAGGAGCAACCGAAGAGCTCGGGGAAAACCCTCTTTAATCAGTGGGGAGAGAACTTGCAAACTCAACGCGGAAGGAGTTGTTCCGAGTTTTCACCCAGTGCCACAAGCTAGGATCGAACCCGGCTCGCTCTTGCTGCGAGACAAAAGCGCTAACCACTTAATTGCCACCCCAAATTTCGACCAAGATGCCCGGAGGCTAGTACAAAATATAACCTTGAATCTATAAAGCTATTAACCTATCAATTCATTCCCAGATATTTCCAAAGACGGGCCTCTTGTCAACAAATTGACGAGTTGATTCTCAATGTATGACGCGCTTTTTCAATGGCTTCTTATAGAAATATCCCTAATAAAGTCTAGGGGCCCATTTAATACGTTGTAACTTCAAATACTTCCGTTAATTGCACGGTGCGGTTGGTTTATTCTTTTTTTTTGTTGTCGTGGCGGTTCTCTTGAGTGATGAGATGTCGGGACGTCAAGTGTTCTTTATCTCTCCCGACTAGTCTTAGACTTTCTTTTGAGATGGTATTATGAAACGCTTTCATTGTTGAGACGTCATAAAGGATAGCTACCCTACATAGTTGGCGAAATTTAAAATGCCTAAGATTTAACTGCTTTCATATACGGTGCCTCTTGTAACGGGGCGTGTTACACAAACTACAACGAAACGCCTGAACTAAAGCGCAAATATTAAATATTGACAAGATCTTTCCTATAGAGAGGTCAGCGTACGGGGTCCATAGCTGCCGGATAAAGAATTACAACTCTGTTTGTGACAATTGTATTCTGCTATGGGTGATTTGTGGAGGTGTGATGCAATACCCATGGTATTCTGCTATGGGCGATTTGTGGAGGCGTGATGGAATACCCATGGTATTCTGCTATGGGTGATTTGTGGAGGCGTGATGGAATACGCATGGTATTCTGCTATGGGCGATTTGTGGAGGCGTGATGGAATACCCATGGTATTCTGCTATGGGTGATTTGTGGAGGCGTGATGGAATACCCATGGTATTCTGCTATGGGCGATTTGTGGAGGCGTGATGGAATACGCATGGTATTCTGCTATGGGCGATTTGTGGAGGCGTGATGGAATACCCATGGTATTCTGCTATGGGTGATTTGTGGAGGCGTGATGGAATACCCATGGTATTCTGCTATGGGTGATTTGTGGAGGCGTGATGGAATACGCATGGTATTCTGCTATGGGTGATTTGTGGAGGCGTGATGGAATACGCATGGTATTCTGCTATGGGTGATTTGTGGAAGCGTGATGGAATACCCATGGTATTCTGCTATGGGTGATTTGTGGAGGCGTGATGGAATACGCATGGTATTCTGCTATGGGTGATTTGTGGAGGCGTAATGGAATACGCATGGTATTCTGCTATGGGTAATTTGTGGATCTGTCAATGTTTCAAGGGTGATTTGTGGAGGCGAGATGGAATACCCGGAATTATATCCTGGATACCTCCTTGTCATTGTTTCTCGTACCGCCATCTAATGACCACTAATACAATTAATTATTTTTAGCCCTTAAATTATGCTAGACAAAAAACACTACGATAAATATATAATGATATTACATTAATTAGAATATATGACCTTCACTACGATAATTATATAATTATATTACATTAATTAGAATATATGACCTTCACTACGATAATTATATTATATTATTTTATTTAATATTTCAATATTAAGATATCATTAAGTAATGAAGATGATTTAAATTGTTATTGTGCCATGTTTAACATACTTGTAATGTTTTGGATTAATAAAACTTAATGTTATATGTTTAATTTTAAAACGTATACAATTAAATTTTATGTTACAAAAATACAAAGTTTCTATAGTTTCAATTAGACACTTTTTATTATATTAAATACTCAAATGAATTAAATTAAATATTGGGTAAAAACTATTGTAAATATAAATTTTCAATAGTTTCAAAGTGGCCCTTTCTGTTGTATTATATTTCTCAAACGAATTAGATGAAATTTGGGGTACAAATGATTTTATCGTGCATTTCCAATTATACACTTTCATTAGGGTTGAAAAAAAGCCGGCTTTTATTGAAAAAATCCAGACCAGTGGTTTTAATTGGCTATAACCGGTTTTTTTCGGTTATAACCGGCTAAAATATAAACAGTACCTTTTACTTATGTAAGTAGAAATTGTCTGCAGTTATTGTCGTAAATAAGAAACTAAACAAATAAAGCAAAATAACTATATAAAATAACTGAATTCTTTTGATTTCCTCGGGCAATTCCCCCTAGTTTTTGTGTATGACCGAAGCGAGGCAGCGAACTTTGGAACTTTAAACCTACCGAAAAACTGGTAAAAGTAAACCGGTTTCTAAATATGAAACAAAAAATAAACTAAATTTCTAAATAAAAACTATTAATTTACTAAAATATTCATATTGTAATTTTTTTTTAAAAAAGCCACAAAAATCCGGATTTTTTCAAGTGGCTATAACCGGTTTTAACCAGGTGGCTATAACCGGATTTAACCAGGTGGCTATAACCGGTATGGCTGGTTCTATGCCAACCCTGCATTATATTTATTTTCAAACGAATAAATGATATTTGAAGTAAAAGATGTTATTAATAGGAATTTTCAAAAGTTTCATTTAGTCACTTTGTTATATTATATTTCTCAAACGAATTAAATTAAATTTAGGGAACAAATTATTTTTATCATGAATTTTAGACGCCTTCATTAAATTTAATTAGAAAGGTATTAAATTAAATTAAGGGTACAAATTAGTATAAATATGAAATTTCAATAGTTTCAATTAATTTTGAGCGCTTGAATTTGTAAAACTATATCGTACAAACCCCTAAACTAAAATAGTCTACACCCTTAATAAATGAAATAAAAGCTTTGTTGTTTTGGCCCGTTGGTCCTCTTTCAATTATTAGATAAAATCATAAAATTTCGGAGAAATCGCAATCGTCAAACAATTCCGCTCTTTCATCTTTTAATCATACATCGAACGCCGCTGCCTGTTAAATTAATTAAGACATTTTGCCAATTACGTCCTATATACGCAGTATATAATAATTGATGCAAATCTGATAAAACTAAAGAGTGCGCCACAGCCGAAAAGAGATACCGATCCGCGCGCCGCCCTGGTGGCGAAAATTATTATTATTGGTTCCCGTCTGCTAACCTCCCTGCCTCTTCTACTCCCGACTAAAATTGAATTTATAGATAAAGCCAGTCGTCCCTCGCCGATACTCCTTAACTTCTAGTTATCCTCGCTATCTGCCCCGCATCTTCACCGACGTTAAGAAATTGCGGACGACGGAGAAACCGAATTGCAAATTGTTAGCTTCCCCATTTCCGATTCGCGAATAATAATTTGGGATGATAAATTTCGTTTTCCTCTCTCCCCATCTTCTTTATTAAATAATAATGTTAGCTTCCCGAATTTGAAGATGCTGCCGAAGAGGAACGGGGCTCAACTACGAATTAAAGATCAAGAATTAAGTGAAAGGCTAATGTTATTTATTTGTCTTGTATTTGTTTTCTTTCGCACCTTAGAGACACGAAGAATAATATTAGTAATAATAATAATATGCCATTTCCTGGATATTTTAATTTGAAAAATATTAATTTCCTCTCTTAACTGCTAAATATTACAGGGTTGCCACGGTACCTGGAAAACCTGGAATTCCTGGAAAAGTCAGGGAATTTGAATGTGGGTATAAAAATCAGGGAAAAGTCAGGGAATTTAATTTCGGTTGAAAATCAGGAAAATGTCAGGGAATTTAATTTCGGTTGAAAATCAGGAAAATGTCAGAGAATTTAATTTCGGTTGAAAATCAGGAAAATGTCAGGGAATTTAATTTCGGTTGAAAATCAGGAAAATGTCAGGGAATTTAATTTCGGTTGAAAATCAGGAAAAGTCAGGGAATTTAATTTCGGTTGAAAATCAGGAAAAGTCAGGGAATTTAATTTCGGTTGAAAATCAGGAAAATGTCAGGGAATTTAATTTCGGTTGAAAATCAGGAAAATGTCAGGGAATTTAATTTCGGTTGAAAATCAGGGAAAAGTCAGGGAATTTAATTTCGGTTGAAAATCAGGGAAAAGTCAGGGAATTTAATTTCGGTTGAAAATCAGGGAAATGTCAGGGAATTTGATTTCGGTTGAAAATAAGAAACTTTTACTAAAATATCTGTTTAAAAATACAATATCTTGGCGCAAAATAAGTCTAGTCAAATCTCTAGAGATGGTCAGGGAAAACCTGAAAAAGTCGCGTAATTTGATTGTGAAAAAACTGTGGCAACCCTGTATTACCGGTTTCATTCGCACCTTATAGACTCGAAGAATAATATTAGTAATAATACGCTATTTCCTGGATATTTTAGTTTTTGAAATATTAATTTCCTCTCTTAATATAATTTAGAGTTTACGGTTTCCTACGTTATTATAAAGGCCCGTCAAAGCGAAAGTTCTTCAATTTAATTTTGGCACTTTAGTTTGCCAATTCTGGCCCCTAGGCTCTCTCGTACTTGGACCCTGTTGTCTAGGCCACGGCCATAGTCAAGACACACAAATTATTCCATTATAACAAATTTTTGGATGTAATTTATTTTATGAAGTTATTTTATTTGATAACATGAAGATATTTTCAGCTGTTTCAAAATCATGTTAACCCATATTATGGAACTATCTACAGATAGCAGTTAAGTGGCTTACAGTAACCTGAATTAACAGATAAATATAAAAATTCAAGCGTTTTCTTTAACACGTTTTTAATTTGAGATATCAGAGCAGAAAGTAAACGTTTTAAGAAACTTTACGTTACGTTATGCTTTTTACAAAAGTAGCTTTAACCTAATCTGAAAAGTGTTTCTCTAACGAAGACAAAATAATATTGTTTATAATCTATAGCAGATAGCTGCCTGATTAACGTAATTTTAAAATAAAAAGTAGATCAGTTAACGTATTCAGATCATGCTAACAAATTGTAACTGATCAGTTAACGTATTCAGATCAGGCTAGCAAATTGTAACTGATCAGTTAACGTATTCAGATCAGCCTAACAGATTGTAACTGATCAGTTAACGTATTCAGATCAGCCTAACAGATTGTAACTGATCAGTTAACGTATTCAGATCAGGCTAGCAAATTGTAACTGATCAGTTAACGTATTCAGATCAGGCTAACAGATTGTAACTGATCAGTTAACGTATTCAGTCCAGGCTAACAGATTGTAAATGATCAGTTAACGTATTCAGATCAGGCTAATAGATTGTAACTGATCAGTTAACGTATTCAGATCAGGCTAACAGATTGTAACTGATCAGTTAACATATTCAGATCAGGCTAACAGATTGTAACTGATCAGTTAACATATTCAGATCAGGCTAACAGATTGTAACTGATCGGCTAACGTATACAGATCAGTCTAACAGACTGTAGCGGATCAGTTAACATCTTCAGATCAGGTGAACAGATTGTAACGGATCAGTTAACATATTCAGATCATGCTAACAGATTGTATCTGATCAGTTAACGTATTTAGATCAGGCTATCAGATTGTATCTTTTCATTCAGTGGGGTGAAGGTGATTTATCTGCTTTGTTTTCTGTATGGCAAGCTGATATCAGATATTATTTAATTATTAAACATGAGAACCACTAGATCAAACACTATGTATATATTTTATTATTATCATCGAGGTCATATAATCAAAGGGGATATCATCCCAAATCTAAAATTTATGCGTGAGGTTGAAATATTTCAAGAGAAAATATTTAATATAAATACTTAGATCTATAGACAGATAGAAGAATATATATATTCTGTCAATCAAATTCTATAAAGGGGGTCTAAAGGGGGAGGGGGTGAAATTGAAAAATGAGAATCGGCCTGAAAAGCGAGGCCTAAACAAGAATTTCCCCCATAAAAAGACGAAATAGGAAAACAGATGAAGAAATGTTTGGGTCTGACTGAATTCCTTTGGTTTGGGGGACTCGTATAGTGGAGCTCGACGTTTGACCGAATAAGGCTGTTAAAGGCGGGTATCGTTGGCAACGCAAACCGTACCCCGTCGCCTCCTTTCGTAGCTTCTTTAACCAAGTACCCACTGCTCGTAGACCTTTTTTCCACAACCTATATTGGATGACGTTGGTCTAAAAATTCCCCCTCCTGTACTTTTCTTCCTTGCCAGGGTACCTTATATTTTCCCTTCATATTTCTTTGGCTGAACCGTTCGTGATTTGAAGTAGAAGATTTCTATTTCTTGGATTTCTGGAAGGTATATATATATGAACACATGCCATATCGGGTCCGTCGATGACATACAGCCCTTTCCCGAGACATATATCAAAGAAAAAATCCGGTAAATGTACCGAAATTGCAATTAAACTCTGTTTCTCGAAACATCTTTTTTTTTGGACCAAGACGGATGTGAAATTGGTGACGAGAACTATGACGTAATAAGCGCTCCTTTACCGTGAAAGTTTCCACTAACTTTGTTTGACCTGAATAAAGGTGACTGGTAACTGAAAAAAGTTGTCTTTTGGAGAGATGGGTCGGATGATGGACATAATTATAAAAGACGATTTTCGAAGCAGAATACACGCTTGAAATCATGTCGATGTTTATTGTTTAATGTGTAGTAGCGTAAGTAGCATAACCTACCATGCTACTTACGCTACTGCATAGGTTATGTTACTTACGCTACTACGTAGATGATGCTTAATGGACTATAAAATCCTGCAAAATGGACTATAAAATCCTGCAAAATGGACTATAAAATCCTGCAAAATGGACTATAAAATCCTGCAAAATGGACTATAAAATCCTGCAAAATGGACTATAAAATGCTGCAAAATGGACTATAAAATCCTGCAAATGAGCTAGAAAGTTTTTAAGAGATTGAATACTTATTTCGTGGGAAAGATATTACGAAATTTCTGATGTAACGAATTATATATAACTTTTGAAACGAGTATAATAAAACCTTTTTGTATTTTTGAGAAAATTCAAGGTGGTCCCCCAGCCTAAATATGTTGTCAAAAACGCACGCCAGTTCGAAAGGTCGCGATGTAGTGACGTACCCGATTATTTTCCTCTTTCGATAGTCACGCGCTGGCGTTTCCTCCCCCCTCGCTTCTTCCCCCGCCACGAGGAACACGGCATTCTTTGCAAAACAATCGTCGATTTCGTAATTTGTTCGGTTGTAAGCAGCCAGTAATTTCGATCCCAAAATTGCAATAGAAATTCGTATATTTAAAGCGGCCGTGTATAGTTGATTGTAATTGTATGTGGGGACCCTGGCGGTCACGTATTTCTTAGGGAACCAGAGAAAACGTATACCCTGATATTAACATTAATATTCTCTAGTCTATAGATAAACTATTTACTGGAAAGACCACTAATAAATTGTTGTAATATCAGATTCTTGGAACCTATTTTTTAATTCCCCCGGATTTAATAATAATAAGTCTACGCTGGAGGAAAAATACAGATTGGTCAGCTTAATTTCCAAGGTTTGTTTACTTGATTTGACCGGTTATAACTAGTCTGTCTGTTTTGGTAATTTAATCACATTGAATTTATATTTGTGGTTTCGATCGACGACTCGGTACTAATGTTATTTTGAAATGAATGTAAATATTATTTTAAATTTTGAATATAAATATTATTTTAAATTTTGAATATAAATATTATTTTAAATTTTGAATATAAATATTATTTTAAATTTTGAATATAAATATTATTTTAAATTTTGAATATAAATATTATTTTAAATTTTGAATATAAATATTATTTTAAATTTTGAATATAAATATTATTTTAAATTTTGAATATAAATATTATTTTAAATTTTGAATATAAATATTATTTTAAATTTTGAATATAAATAGTAATTTAAATTATGCATATAAATATTAATGTAAATTATGAATGTAAATATTAATTTAAATTATGAATGTAAATATTAATTTAAATTATGAATGTAAATATTAATTTAAATTATGAATATAAATATTCTAAATTATGAATATAAATATTAATGTAAATTATGAATGTTAATATTAATTTAAATTATGAATGTAAATATTAATTTAAATTATGAATGTAAATATTAATTTAAATTATGAATATAAATATTCTAAATTATGAATATAAATATTCTAAATTATGAATATAAATATTCTAAATTATGAATATAAATATTAATTTAAATTATGAATATAAATATTAATTTAAATTATGAATATAAATATTAATTTAAATTATGAATATAAATATTAATTTAAATTATGAATATAAATATTAATTTAAATTCTGCATATGCATATTAATTTAAATTTTGAATGTAAATATTAATTTAAATTATACATATAATTATTATTTTAAATTATGAATATAAATATTACTTTAAATTATGAATATAAATAGTACTTTAAATTATGAATATAAATATTACTTTAAATTATGAATATAAATATTACTTTAAATTATGAATATAAATATTAATTTAAATTATGAATGTAAATATTAATTTAAATTATGAATATAAATATTCTAAATTATGAATATAAATATTAATGTAAATTATGAATGTAAATATTAATTTAAATTATGAATGTAAATATTAATTTAAATTATGAATGTAAATATTAATTTAAATTATGAATATAAATATTCTAAATTATGAATATAAATATTAATGTAAATTATGAATGTAAATATTAATTTAAATTATGAATGTAAATATTAATTTAAATTATGAATGTAAATATTAATTTAAATTATGAATGTAAATATTAATTTAAATTATGAATGTAAATATTAATTTAAATTATGAATATAAATATTCTAAATTATGAATATAAATATTCTAAATTATGAATATAAATATTCTAAATTATGAATATAAATATTCTAAATTATGAATATAAATATTCTAAATTATGAATATAAATATTCTAAATTATGAATATAAATATTCTAAATTATGAATATAAATATTAATTTAAATTATGAATATAAATATTAATTTAAATTATGAATATAAATATTAATTTAAATTCTGCATATGCATATTAATTTAAATTTTGAATGTAAATATTAATTTAAATTATACATATAATTATTATTTTAAATTATGAATATAAATATTACTTTAAATTATGAATATAAATAGTACTTTAAATTATGAATATAAATATTACTTTAAATTATGAATATAAATATTACTTTAAATTATGAATATAAATATTACTTTAAATTATGAATATAAATATTAATTTAAATTATGAATATAAATATTAATTTAATTATTAATATAAATATTAATTTAAATTACGAATATAAATATTAATCGTTATCTTCCCACGGGTTAAAGGTGTTTATCCCGATATCTTAGGCTTTCCTTTCCATGAAAACTTGCAGAGGTAAACGGGTGGCATAAAGGGCTTGCCACTACCCTCCTACTAAAATTAATCCTGCAACCTGGGATAATGGTATTAAAAGTCGCTAGCGGGCTTGGTGCCTTGGGTATTAGCCCAGCTGATTATTGTTATTATTATTACAACGCTTTAAAATAATCTTAAAGTCCTTCTTCTTACCTTTACTCCGTGATAAATCTAATATCAAAATTATCTGATCCAACGGTTTTTATAATGCCTAACGTTTTTGTAATTCTTCGAATTTCTGATTACTAGCGCGCATTTCCACGCTAAAGTTACGTCAACTTATCTTAGCAATAGATACAAATGACGGCGCCCACGCCATGTAGCGCTTGGCAACGCTTTCATCTTAATGCGTGGCGCTTTCGTGTAGAAACGTAGGTATTACCGAGTCTAGTCTCGCGCTCAACTGCGAACGTAAAAAAATAAAGAAAGAAGCGGCTATCCAAAAAGGCACGCCTGCAAAAAAAAGGCACGTGCGTTTTTGATTTAAGCCTCGTCACGATTTTCGCTGTCTTCCCAGACCTTCCCTCTCTCCCTCCCATTAGCCATGTATATTTCTATGTTTTTTTACACGCACTAAGAAATAAAAGGAGGCTAACTAGTTTTAGTCTTGTTGTCTGTCCTTAGTTAACGAAAGGTGACCCAGTGAAACTGATTAAAGATTAAGTTTTGAAACTGATTAACTATTTAGTTTCGAAACTGATTAACTATTTAGTGTCGAAACTGATTAACTATTTAGTTTTGAAACTTGATAAATATTAATTTTTGAAACTTATTAAAGATTAAGTTTTGTAACTGATTAAAGATTAAGTTTTGAAACTGATTAAAGATTAAGTTTTGAAACTGATTAAAGATTAAGTTTTTAAATTTATTGAAGATTAAGTTTTGTAACTGATTAAAGATTAAGTTTTGAAATTTATTGAAGATTAAGTTTTGTAACTGATTAAAGATTAAGTTTTGAAACTGATTAACTATTTAGTTTCGAAACTGATTAACTATTTAGTGTCGAAACTGATTAACTATTTAGTTTTGAAACTTGATAAATATTAATTTTTGAAACTGATTAAAGATTAAGTTTTGAAACTGATTAAAGATTAAGTTTTGAAACTGATTAAAGATTAAGTTTTGAAACTGATTAAAGATTAAGTTTTGAAACTGATTAAAGATTAAGTTTTGAAATTTATTGAAGATTAAGTTTTGTAACTGATTAAATATTAATTTTTGAAATTTATTAAAGATTAAGTTTTTAAGCTGATTAAATATTAAAATTTGAAACTGGTTAATTTTTAAATTTTGAAACTGATTAACTATTAAATTTTGAAACTAATTAACTGTTTAATTTTGACACTGATTAAATGTTAAGTTTGGAAAGTGATTAACTATTAAGTTTTGAAACTGATTAACCATTAAATTTTGAATCTGATTAACCATTAAATTTTGAATCTGATTAACCATTATATTTTGAAACTGAGTATTTATTAAATTTTGAAACTGATTAAATAAAGAGGGCTCTATGTCGCAAGATGACTTGGCAGTCTACAGCCAAAACATAAACTGATGAAAAATAAATAAATTTTTTGAATATTTTCGTGTGGTTTTTGTTTGTTTTTTTTTGTCTAATTTTAAGATTTCTAAAATAATTTTTCTCTAGAGTGTTCGAAATTTGAAACCCCTCGTTTCGGTGACTGTGTTTTCTCAAACCGAAAAAAGATGTCAGCACCTAACCCTTTACTAGCAAAGCGACTACTTGATATTGTATCCCACGACTCTGTCTTTCGGAAAGTTTAAAGGGTATATTTTTCATTCGTAGCGTTGCTCGTTGTAGTCCGGGGGAGGGAGGGCGAAAGACCCCTGCTGGTGCGCCACTGCGGGGGGGACGAAACAAAGAGCCCCCCCCCCCCAGGAATTGCATTAACCTTAAGACATTTTCAACTCCAAGAGTCGTGTCTTGGCCCTGCAAAGTCAACGCACTCTAGCGAAATTTAACGGAATGACAGGCTTAGTTGGAGTTGAAGGTTTATTTGGAGTTGAAGGTTTATTTGGAGTTGAAGGTTTATTTGGGTTTGCTGGGGGTACCCATTGACCATGACTATTAAATATGAAAGAGCTGGCTTTCCCGTATGTGTGTTTTCCCAGACCAGACATTAATTTTGACCACTTTCGTCTCCGTTATCGTCCGTTAAACCCCACTCACAAGGAGACTACCCGAGGTGTTACACACCGATTTTGTTCAAACTCGGGGGATTGGTAGACCTTCATGTAACTTGAAAAATCCTAAAGGGATTTTATTCAATGGGCAACGGGTTTGCCATGGCAACGAAAAATGCTTTGACAACATAAAATAACATGGGATTTTGACCGATTTTCCCGTTAAAAAAATTTAAAACATTTATCAAAATGTGACCAATTTTGATTTTTTCCGTCAATTTTTATCAATTTTTTTATAATTTTGGTATTTTAATTTTTTTTTCAATCTTGTAAAATGTTTCACAGGGGGGGGGGGGGACCCTTGGAATCGGTCAAAATCCCATGTTATTTTCAATGGGAAAATTTCCATTTTAAGTTGTCAAAAACATTTTTCGTTGCCATGGCAAAACCGTTGCCCATTGAATAAAATCCCTTTAGGATTTTTCAAGTTACATGAAGGTATACCAATCCCCCGGGTTTGAACAAAATCGGTGTGTAACACCTCGGGTAGTCACCTTGTCAGTGTTACCTAAATGCAACTTTTTTAGAACAACAAACACAAGGAGAACGCAACTAGCCTTTAAACACGTTAACGCAGTGGTGTGTACAAATTTTATTGAACGAGCCTTTACGCTAGACGTTTTACGGGCCGGGGAAGACAATTTCCGAATTTTGCCTTTCCGCCGGCAGCAGGCGCTAAAGCGTCTAACCAATGAAAAATGTACGCAAGAAAATGCACGACGTTTGACGGGTTACGTTTTCCTTGTGTGGGGTGCTGTGTTTGTTGCTCCTAGATGTCAGTGGCAAAAAGTGGCAAATAGTAAATGCATTTAAATGATGTAAATAATATCTCTCAGATATGTAGCATCACTTACATGTGAGATAATGTTTCAGTTTTTCAGAAAAGAACCATTAGAAACCCCTTTAAGATATACAGGGTGTTAACTAAAAAATGTACCAGGGCGAATATCTCAAAATGTGTTTTAGCTACGATTTGGAAATTTTAGGTTGTTATAGAGCGCTCAGGGGGATCTGATTTGCGAAATAGGAAGTTGAGCAATGTTAGGTCAAAATCAAGAAGGTCGTTAAGTTGATAACGTGTGGAAGACGCGTTTTGGGAGCTGAAATTTTCAAACTAAAGACCCTCAACCACGATGAGGTTGTCTAACAAATTTCAGTACTCTAACAAGAGTACTTTTAAAGGTATGAGTTGAACATCGTCTTTAACACGTTATCAACTTAACGACCTTTTTGATTTTGGCCTAACATTGCTCAACTTCCTATTTCGCAAATCAGATCGAATCAAACCTAGTTAGCCATAAAATGTGACGGGGAACACCTTTCTAATTGGAACCAACTTCGTAGCTTTTACGGTTCTCAAGTTAATTTTCGAACGACCTTGAAGACATGGTTCAAGGTCATTGAAATTTTCATAGTTGGTTGACCCCCTGAGCGCTCTATAACATCCTAAAATTTCAAAATCGTAGCTAAAACACATTGTGAGATATTCGCCCTGGTCCATTTTTTAGCTAACACCCTGTATAGCAGATTAATTCAAACTCAGGAAAAATCGTTGAAAAATAGCCAAAAGAAATAACAAGATTGGGCTATAATTGAGTTTCTAATCCACAACCTGGCAATTAATCCAGTATATTTGTCTAAAATAGCATAAGTATATTTTTTCTTTGGTATGATTTTTTATTTTTATTAAAATTTATTATTTGCCACTATAATAATAATAATCAGCTAGGCACCACCTTAGGCCTAAGTCATCAAGTGACTTTTAAACTATTTTGAATATTAGCCAGTAAAAGTATTATTCGCCATGTCGGTATTTAGCACTTTTTGCCACATTATTTGACACCTGACATTTACCACTTTCCGTTACCACGACACTCCGGAACGTCACCTTTGCCCTTTGGCGATCCCGGCTTAAATCTATACGCGTAAAGGCTAGTTCCCACTTAGCGAAAAATCCAGTTTTGGCGAAGCGAATTGACGCATGCGAGTGAAATTTAGGGAAGCTCAAAGTGTAATTTTCGTCGCGAAAGTCTCGAAAATTCGTCAAGTGGGAACTCGGCTTAATGGTGTTTAAATGCAACTGGAACGCTTATTTAGCGGCCAGGAATCCGTTTCTGTGTACCATTTTCTAGACAGCTGACTGGCGGAAACGCTGGTGTTACGGTTGTCAGGGAAACCCCGTTTAAGATATAATTAAAACGGTACCTTTTAAATTATTCATCGGAGATTGTTTACTATCTCGGAATATACTTCATATAATAGTCTATCGAACAAAACTAAAAATGCTTGATGAGAGTCTAATAGTAATGTTGCTTGTATATCGATTTTAGTTGCGTACGTCTTTGCTAATTGAAAGGGGATCCAATGAATAGGGGACTTCTATTTAAAAGAAAATATTTTAGGCTTAGTTTCACGGATGAGAGATTTCCGAGGGGTCGGACACTTGCCATTATTTTGTACGGGATTTCGTAGAGATTTTGGCGATTTTATCAATACTTTTTGAAATTATTTGGGATTTCAATGTTAATTTACCACAGAGAGAGTTTAAAGACTTTGCGATTTTAGACAAAGTGTACGGGATTTTGGTAAATGTCCGACCCCTCGGAGATTTACTCGTAGAGATTATATTACACTTGTAAAATTAGACGTACAAGAATGAACCATTAGATTTTCATGTACACCGGTACTATTATCAGTACTTTACTCAAATCAGAAGTAAATTAACCATATTTCTGCTCCATACGATACATGTGCTTGAGCTCGTTTAACGACGGAGTTCATAGTGTTGTTCAACATTCACAGAAGGCATTAATTCTTCTTTCTCGCCAAACTTTAATTTCACGGCTTCTGATTGGTCATATCTTGTCAAATCAAAGTTATTTGAAATAATAATATGGCTTGTAAAAACTTTCTAATTGGAACCAAATCCGTAAACCCAACTGTTCTCGAGATAGTTTTTGAAGACATGGTTCAAGGTCATTAAATTTTACACTAGTAAATGTCAACCTGCATTAGCCTTGTTCCATGTCAAACGTTTTTCAGTGGACACCCTGTATATCAACGAATCTAAGCGACTGATGCGTGAGTAAAACTGATTTGTACGGACGAGTGAGATGGCAGCGATTGGTGTAAGCCTACAACTTCATCTTGTAACACCCTTTGGTAATTGATAGCAGAAGCGTGTTTATGGGTTTAGCTTCTTCCCACCTCATTACAATAAAGTACCCGAGAGCAGAAGGAGTAAACTTTAGCGATAGCAATAATAAATTGGTGGCCACCTCTCTAAATCGTTCCACTATTGAATTTGTATTCCGCGTCATCTTTATTAGTGGCATTATACGGTGAAATCCAGGGAGGTCTCCCCTCTTTTGGTTACGTCCTAGTAGGCTTGCGGCCTACCCGATCAGTAATCAGTACCCTAACGATATTACGAGAATTAGGCCTAAAACCGCGTTACGAGGCGCCGTTCGTAGCGCCACCTCGCAGCTGGTGCGGCATCGCGAAGAGTATTAGTGGCTACATTACTCGCTCGTAATGGCGATTATAAAACGTTGATTGTGTTTTCAGATAAGTGTCTTCCCTATATCTCCAGTTGCTGCGCGCCCCCAGTAGAATGCGGCAAAGGCTTAGCCGGGTAACGAAGTCCACCCGACTTCCTCCCTTTCTCCGGGCGTGTTAATACTCGTTAGGCTTGGCCCGAACATGCCCGGACCGGGAGCGCCGTTCCAGAACTGGCCCGGGTCAACGCGTGCCAGTCGACGAAGGGATGACCTGACTCTTTTGTAGTTTTCAAAGGCGCGACGTTTAAGCTTTGTTTTTAATGAAGTTAAAAGGGGTTTTAACGAATTTTCCAGGGATTTATATCGTATTACGACGTTCGGCTTATGCCCTTTCCCCGCTCGAGATGGCGCTGATCGATTGATCGCGTCTTTAATGTCGCTTTCGATTAAGCCGGTTTTGGAAATGACGCTTTATGACGGGACATCAATTCGAATTTGCGCTTGTTGCCTGGCATCTTACTAAAATGTTCTACATTGTTGCCTTCAAGGAATCAAGCAGTAAAATCAGTTATTTACTTTCTTTATCTGGCGTGGAAAATAGCCTAATTAAAAAATATCGCGATAACTTACAGTGTATCAGAATTTAAAGCCCGGTGTACCAAATAACAGAGACCATACCATCGGAGGTCTACCATCATAGTGCCCTACGCCAGCGTCCACCTAGTCCGGACATGTGACAAATCCAGCACGGGTAGTAGTACCCTACTACTGATGGTCGCACCTTTGACGCAAGCCACTCAACCCAGCAGAAGGTGCAGCAATGGGTGTACCAATCCCCACTTCGCACACAGCAGTGGGACTAAGAGTGGATACTGTAGCAACTTCAGCCGACACCCTACCTACGTAGGTAAAGAGTCAAACCCTTTAGAGAGAGCTCCTAAAGGGGAACGACGGGCACACAGCAGCCCGCATAACTCGGCCGGCACAGCTGGCACCGGAGATCCCGGTGTGGCTCCAAAAGGCCGGGAAACAGGACCACCGTGCCCGCATGTGGAGGCCCGCCGCCCCACAGCAGGCTACCCAATCCACCGAGGCGGCCAGTTTTCCTGAACCCTCCGATAACTTACACTAGAAAATTATATATCAATACACTTGGAATATCCATGGCCAACTTTGATCTCGTGCAGTTCGCGCTATAGTGGCCAACCCATTCGCCGAAATTCCGTGAGCAAGGATTTTCCCGCTATAACAAGCGTGGCGCTGAACTCATACAGTTTTTTTTTAATTGGCTTCAATGTAAAAAACTATTCTAAAAATATTCCGCTAGGTGCGCTCAAATCATACACAATTAAGTCGTTTATTCCCATTCGACCGAATCCCATTCGACCGAAAGAATTTAAAAATGTAGCCCAATTGGCGGGGTGATTTGGTATTTTATTTATAAGGTATGTACTATCGAAGATCCATGTTTAGGTTAGGTTAGGTTAGGTTAGAGTTGGTTAAGTTTACTATTTCAGTTTTGGTTCAGTTACTTTTCTTGACTAGGTGAAGATAAAAATATAATTCATGCTCATTCCATTTTATTTTCAAATAAATGCATAGTACAAAGATATTAAAATGGCATAGCTAAATTCATAGCTACTGCATCTAGTAGGGAGAGTGCTACTTCATTTTGAGATTTCAAAGGATTCTCGCGGTCTTTGTAGTAGTTTTTGATTGCGGTTGCATACCTTAAGTTCATTTCAGCGTATTTCTTTGTCATAGCAAAAGCCAATTTAAATAGCAGCGTTCGGTCGAATGGGACACATAAAAGCGTTCGGTCGAATGGGACACATAAAAACCGCACGTTTCGGCGGAATTCGGTCGAATGGGACACCCCAAAAACCGCCTTCGGTCGAATGGGATTTCGGTCGAATGGGACTTCGGTCGAATGGGACTAAAGCAATTAAGTTCCTGTATTTTTATATTATTCTTTACGAAACTGGTCTACCTACACGTAACTTTAATTTTTAGATAATTAAAAAATAGCAAACTTGGTGTAAGAGTTTTTGCCCGCCCCATTGAAATTAATGTAAAGTTGGTTATAATTAAACGTTAATTAACCTACCAAATGATAAAACGATAAAATATATCTTATAGGCTTTTTTTTGGGTTTCTTTTCAACTCATTTAATATGGAAAAATGTAATCAAATATTTTTTCTAAAAACGGTTTGTTAATTTACTTTAAATCATCGCTACATTTTACATTAGGGTCAATAGTTTATTTTAAAACAAGTTACGCGCGAGCTCGTACCTAGAGGCGCTGCGCCTCAATCGCTCGAACTCTGTTGACGCAAAAAAATCTCCGTTAGGCCTAACTAATTTTTTTCGCGTCTACGCTCTCACTATATCGCGGCCATCTTTCCCTTTTGAAAATCAGCCATTATAAAGACCATTCAAAGGCTCTATGTACGTATGAATCGCCGAATGGATTTTATTTATTGTATGTTATTTAATAATTCTGGCACGCCAAGTAGACCAACAATGAGCAAATGGAATTATGGAAATGTTAGGTTCTTCTTTAAATTGAAGCCATTTCCGTTATCTGTTTCTGTATTCTGCTCACTGCCGAATTGTCTTTACGACCTTGTAGGCAGCAAAAAAAAAAATTGGAAACTAATAAGAAAGTAATGGTGCAGTCTTCTCTTAAGTGTTATTTTATCTCTGGTTATTAGTTATTAATGGAACTTGCAAAAAAAACAATATTTTTATTTAGAATGTAAAATGAGTGCGTAGGGGCGTTACTAATGTCTTTTTTACAACAATGATGAGAATTTTTCGATGAAAGTTTAAATAGTAATATCACAAATAGAATACAGATTTTTCTAGTACTTCTTATTTCTTATCTGTTAAGAAATATCTGTGTTTGATTATCATACTCTTGTTTTATACAGATAACCCGAAAATCAGTTAACCATGGACAGTAAATTAAGAGGACAGGTTTTCGATACTCTTCCACAGTGCATTTTATTTATCCCCGCGTATCAATCAGCTCGAGAGACTCCGAGGGAGTCTTGCAAGGTCGATTGTACCACGTGATCTTAAAATTTCAAAATGGCAATCTAATGCGGTTGATATTGTTACGTAATTTTTGGCGTTTTATATTTTAGTAATTTTTAATATTGGTTTTTTAATTCAATAAAAACTATCAACTGATATTTAATCTATAAAAACGTGAAAAAATACCTTTTGGCGTAAAATGTACTTCGTGTTTATCTTTTTTCTTTTTTCGAACAGTATCGTCCAATCTTAGCGATACTTGTTTTTTTTTTCAAATAACCTTGGACGACTCCCTTCGTGTGATTGGTTTGCGGGGGCTAAAAACCAGGCTTTTTACCGATCCTCTAAAATCTACTATCCATGAGTTAATCAAACGGAAACGTTACAGATTTTAGAACAATATTATATATATAATATTGTTTAAAAGTAAATAATACACACATTTACAGAAAGGTTTCTGTGTTTGGTTAAAGATACTTTCCTTAAAAGCATTACCCCACAAAGCTTTGCAAAGGTTTACTTTCTGATCTGATATCTCGGATAAGAAACATATGTTATAAATTCGGTTAAAGATAAAACGGATGCATTTTTATTTATGTACATTCAGATTACTGTGACCTAGATAATTGTTATCTACGTATAGTAAAAAAAATATGTTAACTTGATTTTCATACCGTTGATGTTTTCGTACAAACTAACAAATTACCTATCGCGGCTGTAGGCACTTAGCAAATCATACAAACTGAAAAAGATGATTGAACAGAAGCTGAAAATCTAAAATATCGGGTTAAACAAGCTGGAAAACTAAAATAAGTGGTTAAACAAGCAGTTATAACCCGGCCACGTGAAATAATGGCAATAAAAATGGCTAGCTGACTTGGACCTAAGGTGGCGATCATGTTCGTCTGACCAAGAACGGGTACAATTATGGAGTAGTAGCACTCCGTAGCTTTGGCCATGGCCGCCATTTTGGTCGCAAGTTTTTTATCTATAGGAAAGAGCATGGGTGACGTACTAGGACGTCACAGTGTCATTACTCTATAGTATAAGGTATCCGTCACCATTTTCTTTTTTATTCAATTTTTTTTTAAACACAATGGACAAACCAATTTTATTTCAAATAAACCCCCGCTTTTCAAGAAACATTGAGAATTTATGGTATATTTTCAAAATTAAAAAATACGTTATTCTATCCAATATAGGTAGAATATACAGAGCAAAGTTGGTCGTATTTATTCATTTTGATAGATTGAGAGATAGTAGGGTACACGTCGGTAGTCTTACTACTTTTGGACTTAACTACGATTTACACAGGAAATGCAAACCGAGTAGAGGCAAAACGAGAAATACCCGGTTAGGTTAGGTTAGGTTAGGTTGATTTCGTAATATAGGTGCGTATTTATGATTTTCTACTATTTCTGCGACGTTTCGTCGGCCAATAAAAATGAGGTGCTATACTCCGGCTATCGTCAAGTCCAAAATGGCTCTTTATATTCTACCTATATTGGATTGAATAACGTAATTTATGATTTTGAAAATATACCATAAATTCTCAATGTTTCTCGAAAAGCGGGGGTTTATTTGAAAACAAATTGTATTGTCCATTGATTGTTTAAAAAACAAAAAAATAAAAAACAAAATGGCGACGGATACCTTATACTATAATTCCACCCAAGAACGTATATATGTATAAGAACGTTGAACAAAAGGCTTCGCTTGGGCCATGATGTAATCGGTTTCGGAATTACTCCGCCCTAAAATCGGCGTGCAGCGCGCGCTTGAGCTAGAAACGGTTTTAACCTTTAGCCCGCCAATTTAATCGCTCAACGTTCTTATCCATATATACGTTCTTGGTCTGACTCAGATGCAGTCTGTGAACAACCACATCAGTTACTATAAGCTCATACAAATGCATTTAAATCAACGGTTACACTTTCCAAGGCGAATTTTTCCCAATTTGGCTGGTCAAAATCACCTTTGTCTTGATTTAAATGTGCAGTGTGACCGTGTCTTGAAACCGTAGACCCAATGGTCGTGTCAACAATGCACGACAATGAAAGAAAAATTAAAAATTAAGCATCGTATTGAGAAGCGAGATCAGGGTTCATATTGACCTGGGAAACTTGAAAATATCAGGGACTTAAATTGTCGACAGAAAAGTTAGAGGAATTCCTTTTTTTTTGTAAAAATCAGGGAAATCGGGAAATTTATAAGGCTTCAAAATAGTGTTTTTCAGTCGGAAAATGACTGAGGCCCTTTTTTCGCAAAAATACGGAAAAAGTTTTAATTCCACGTTTAGTCTAATATATTGTTTACAAATTTAAATATAGCGGCATTTTCGCCTCATTTTTTCTAATCTAATGGTAAAACTAAACCTCTAGACTAGTTTAAACTGATTAACAATGTAAAACTATTAATGTTTTGTAGTATGTTTACTGTTAATAGACATTTATATCGATAAAAAGTTAAAAACATTACAAACCCTTAAAAAGTAATTGATGTTTCAATTTCATATTTTTCCCATTTGCGGAAAATTTTCCGTAAAATTTTCTGGAAATTTTTCCGCGTTTCACGGAAATATCAGGGAAATTGGTTTGCCAATAGTTGTATGAAACCTGGATAATTCAAGTGACTGAGTAGTTAAAAATCTCGAACTGAACAATCAGAAAATAATGGTTTCATAAATTGATAACAATTTTAGTTGGATTCGGTTCACATCCGGGAGATCTAAGATTGTTGCCGCGAAATTGTTTTTTTCGTTAATGACGCCCTTGTCATCCGGGTGAACGTCGGAACACGGCGATGGCGCATTTTGATTCGACACTGGAAGCGCATTTATGTCCGTTAGCTAGAGCTTAATATATCCCTTAATTATCAGTCTGAAATTATGTATTCGGGCAAATTTAAATCCGAGTGCTGTTGCGCTTACAATGTTAGTAGCCTACTATTACGCGTCTCTTTCACGTAGATGGCGCTCGGAGCGGGTGTTCCGTATTTAAATGAAAGGGTAATTCCACCCTCATTAGATCTTCAATTAAGGTCCGCCAGGTAGCGCTCTCGCGAGATCGAGGCGTGCCAATTAAAGGGCCAGCGACTAATTCTCCTCTCGAGTTTCCGGTCGCGGAGTATATGTGGAAGTCTCGGCCGGTTGACGAATTCTCTCGACTGGCAGTTACAGATACAAATTCGCTATTAGAGGCAGCTTCGATCGCCCTTAAAACGCCGGTATTAGAGTCGTCGGCCATTTAGCATATTTCCCCGGCTCCGGATGCATTATCGACGGACATTTACGTGACCCATATTTTACGGACTTCTGGATCTCGTCTCACCGTGAAATTCAATCGTCCGACATTAACCCTCTTTCCCCGAGAATGTCGACAGCCAAACTCACTTTCACTCTATCACCCTGTTATATTGCAATATAAACACATCATTCGCTAAATTATCTACTACTGTATTTTTGATAAATTATCCACTTCTCTCTGTTAGCTAAATTAGAAATTTACCTCTGTTCGCTAAGTTAACCACTTCCTTCTGTTCGCTAAGTTAACCACTTCCTTCTGTTGGCTAAATTAGAATCTTATCTCTGTTTGCTAAGCTATCCACTTCTTTTTGTTAGTTAAATTATTCTCATTTCTATTTTCGCTCAATTATCCTCTTATCTCTGTTCACTAAATTACACACATCTATTTTAGATAACTAATCCACTTCTCTCTGGTAGCCAAATTAGAAATTTATCTGTTTGCTCACCGTGAAATTCAATCGTCCGACATTAACCCTCTTTCCCCGAGAATGTCGACAGCCAAACTCACTTTCACTCTATCACCCTGTTATATTGCAATATAAACACATCATTCGCTAAATTATCTACTACTTTATTTTTGATAAATTATCCACTTCTCTCTGTTAGCTAAATTAGAAATTTACCTCTGTTCGCTAAGTTAACCACTTCCTTCTGTTCGCTAAGTTAACCACTTCCTTCTGTTGGCTAAATTAGAATCTTATCTCTGTTTGCTAAGCTATCCACTTCTTTTTGTTAGTTAAATTATTCTCATTTCTATTTTCGCTCAATTATCCTCTTATCTCTGTTCACTAAATTACACACATCTATTTTAGATAACTAATCCACTTCTCTCTGGTAGCCAAATTAGAAATTTATCTGTTTGCTAAGTAATGCACTTCTTTCTGTTAGCTAAATTAGAAACGTTTCTATTTTTACTAAGTTACCCACTTCTTTCTGTTAGTTAAATTATCCACTTATCTATTTTCGCTAAATTTCCCACTTATCTAATTTCGCTAAATTACCCACTTCTCTATTTTCACTAAATTACCCACTTCTCTGTTTTCGCTAAATTATCCACTTCTCTCTTTTCGCTAAATTATCCACTTCTCTCTGTTAGCTAAATTATCCACTTCTCTCTGTTAGCTAAATTATCCACTTCTCCCTGTTAGCTAAATTATCCACTTATCTATTTTCGCTAAATTTCCCACTTCTCTATTTTCACTAAATTACCCACTTCTCTGTTTTCGCTAAATTATCCACTTCTCTCTTTTCGCTAAATTATCCACTTCTCTCTGTTAGCTAAATTATCCACTTCTCTCTTTTCGCTAAATTATCCACTTCTCTCTGTTAGCTAAATTATCCACTTCTCTCTGTTAGCTAAATTATCCACTTGTCTCTGTTAGCTAAATTAGAAACTTATTTCTGTTCCATAAGTTAACCACTTCTTTATGTTAGCCAAATTAGAAATTTATCTCTGTTCGCTAAGTAATGCACTTCTGGCTGTTAGCTAAATTAGAAACGTCTCTATTTTCTCTAAGTTATCCACTTCTTTCTGTTAGTTAAATTATCCCCTTATCTATTTTCGCTAAAATACCCACTTCTCTATTTTCTCTAAGTTAACCACTTCCTTCGGTTAGCTAAATTAGAAACTGGTCTCTGTTCGCTAAGTAATGCACTTCTGGCTGTTAGCTAAATTAGAAACGTCCCTATTTTCTCTAAGTTATCCACTTATTTATGTTTGTTAAATTATCCACTTATTTATGTTTGTTAAATTATCCACTTATTTATGTTTGTTAAATTATCCACTTATTTATGTTTGTTAAATTATCCACTTATTTATGTTTGTTAAATTATCCACTTATTTATGTTTGTTAAATTATCCACTTATTTATGTTTGTTAAATTATCCACTTGTCTCTGTTAGCTAAATTATCCACTTTTCTCGGTTAGCTAAATTAGAAACTTCTCCATGTTCACTAACTTGTAAGTTATCCACTTATCTCATTTCGCTAAATTATCCACTTCTCTATTTTAGCTAAATTATCCGCTTCTCTATTTTCGATAACTAATCCGCTAAATTATCATAATTTGTTTTTAATATATAAACAAATACCCTGCTGGTAGGCCAACTTTTTTAAATTAAAAAACATATTGAGAAATGAATTAGAAATATTGAAAATTTGAAATACTGTTTATTTCAAATAAAAAACGCAGAATATAATATTCCGCATTTTTTATTACAAAACAAAACTAAAACTTAACATTCACATTTTGTAGTCTGCTACGTCGTCTTACGAAGTAATGAGAGCTAGATATAAGCAATTGGAGGATCTTAAAATTCATTTTGCGCTTGAAAATACGCCGCCACGTTAGGGTATAAAAGCAGGTAAATAAGCCTGCTATACCTCACAATGTTAAGGTACTGTCACGAGCAAACAAGTCATTTTGAAATGAGTCAATTTTATAATTTTTATATTAGTAATTTTAACCGGTTACAACCAGTTTTAACCATACTGGATTATTTTAATTTAAAAAAAAACTTTTTTCCAACCATATCACCATAGAGCATATACGTTCCGGTTATGATTCGTAATTTTTAAAATATTTATTTTATCGTCTCAAATAAACGATTAACAAACTATTAAAAATAGAACAGCATCAGCTTATGGTACGAAAGTCCAGCTTTTGCTATAAAGAAGGCATCGTAAAATCGATGGGTCCGTTAATAAATAAACGCGAAAGCTGGACATAAACGTTGTATCCATTAAATCACCTCTTATTCTACAGGAAAAACCCTCTGGTCTGACCGGAACTACATTGAATGCGAGAGGTAGGGAGGCTCAAAATTATAGAGGTGTAAAAAAGGCGAATTACCTGCCACCTTAGCAGAGTAGTGTACTACGCGCAATCAATGCCAAAAAAGATCATTAAGGTTGTAAAACTGACTCGGGGAAATGAACAAATGTAGCGTATTAAGAATCAGCGTTATAATGAAGTCATGCGAGATTGAACACGGATCTCGACTACTTGAACATAAAACGGCACTTTGTGGACTAAAAATATTCCGCTTTATTAATAACCCATCGCGTTCTCTACTGCACCGAAAACTTTTTAATTTCCTTTCACTTTTTCCATAGTGTGTTTACTATATTCTCTCGAGAGGGTTAAAATAGCGACAAATTTAAACGAGTTGCTTTATTATTTATGCGTTTACGGAATATACGCGTAAAAATGGGAAAAGATTCATTAAAAATTTATTTAGCGTTCCTCCAAATCTGCCTCAAGCTCTAACACTTCTCGTCTTAAACGACAATCAAATTGGAACAATATCTCATTGATTGAAAATTAGTAGCAAGTCCTTCTGCGTTGGGTTTTTACCCCGAGATCTTTGGTTTGCCATGTCCATAAAAACTTGTGGAGGTTAAAGATAACAGTATAGGGAGCTGTTTGGCTCGCGTGGCATGAACTGACCACACTTCCTGTATTTTATTATTTTTCATATATTTCGATTGTTTTTCCATATATTTTTCGTACTTCGCACTTTGCTTTCAATATAGTTTTAAAGTTCGATAGAAGGCGTTCAAAAATAGCCAGCCAATTAAAAAAACACTAATAACATTTGCTTTTACGGCTGCCTTCTGTTTTAAAATTTTACTTTCATAAGTGTATATCTAGTCATAACGTCTGTGATATTTCCAGGTGATCTTTATAAAAATTATTCATATAATTTTCTATAAATTCACCTGAGCGTTCCTATAATTTTCTAAATTTACATAAAAATTACTCCTATAATTTCCAATAAAATTACTAAATATTTCCTTTTTTTTCTATAAAAAATTTGGGGGTTTCTTGTGGTCACCCTGCACCACCCTCCCATGCATTGCAACCCGGCATACTGATTTAAAGGCCGTTTTGGTTAGCACTTTCGCCTCGCAGCAAGAGGAGCCGGGTTCGATTCCAGCTTGGGGCACTGGGTGAAAAACTCGGAACTACTCCTTCCGCGTTGAGTTTGCAAGTTCTCTCCCCACTGGTTTAAGGGGTTTTCCCCCGAGTTCTTCGGTTTCCCCTTCCATAAAAAGACTTGTAGAGGTTAACGGTAATAGTTAGTGTAGATAGCTGTTGGCTCGCGTGGAATGAAGGGCTTGCCACCACCCTCCTACGCATTGTAACCCGCCCACCTGAATTAGTGGCTTTAAAAGTCACTCGATGTCTTGGTGCCCTAGCTGATTATTATTATTTGTTATTTCCTATATTTACATAACAATTACTCCTATAATTTCCTATAAAATTACTAAATATTTCCTTTTTTTCCCTTAAAAAAATGGGGTTCTTGTGGTCACCCTGCATTTATCTCGTTTCGCTAAATTATCCGCTTCGTTTATTTTTGCTAAATTATCCGTTTCTCTATTTTCGCTAAATTGTCCGCTTCTTTTATTGTTGCTATATTATCCGTTTCTCTATTTTCGCAAAATTATCCGTTTCTTTTATTGTTGCTAAACTATCCGTTTCTCTATTTTCGCTAAATTACCCACTTATTTATTTTCGATAAGTAACATTGTAACCCGACATACTGATTTAAGTCGCTAGATGACTTTGGCCCAAGGTTGTGCCCTTGGTATTAGCTATAGGTGATCATTACGCCGGTGAGTAAAGATAAATAAAATTTAATAATTTCTCCAAAATCAATTCCTCGCTGTTAATTTGAGAGTCAAATTCGGGTGAACTGAGTCGGGCTTTTTAGTTATTTAGAGTAACGGTAGTCGGCGCTGATGAAGTTCCAACAGATCAATCACGCTCGCGTGTTTCTGAAAATGCCTCCGTAATCGTACAACGTTCCCGAAGAGAGCGATCCAGTTCTCTATGTATATTTAATGAACGACCAAGGCCTAGCCGAGGCTTACCACCTCGCCACGGCGGGAGTTGTGTCGCTTACCCTGTTGTTTTATAACAACGCGCGCCAAAGTTTTGCAACAGCGGCGAAACGACAGGGTCACTTGATTTCTCCGTCAATATCTCCGGTTGCGCGACGGACGTTCGTGGCGCGCTGGCAGATAACGGTTCGTCTGCCGATTTCGCTGTCCCGGGGTTTTCCGGCTGTTGCTATGACGACCGGATAGGCGCGCTAGCCTTACGTTGAAGTAATTGGTTGTTTGTTATAGCCCGTGGGTGGGGGGGGGGAGCCTTTCCCTTTTAACCGGAGCCCCATACTTCCGGTATCCGTGGTGGGCCACTAGGGGAGGAGGGATGGTCACCTTGCGTTGAGTTTTCTTATTCCACGACCCAGCCTTCCCAGTAAGTAAGTGTGGTTTCGTTGTGTTTAACTTTTGACAGTTTATATATCCCACGCGTTGTTTTGTTTTGGTTTTAAACTTTCAACCGAGTTTGTTTAAACTTAAACCTGGAGAACGTTTTAAATGTTTGTCTGTTTGAAGAGCGGACGAAGTAGCCTCAATTCTTTGTCCTCTGTTAAAATGTTTTTTAATCGGACGTGCAAAGGCCTAAGGAACAACGGATTTTTAAATAAAGCATTTATTAAATTATATTTCAATATTTTGACAGGCGAAACTTTCAACAAAATTCGTTTTCTCAACCATAACACCATATGACACTACCTTCCTGTCAATGTCGTTAGTTGTTTAAATTTTTATAAATAATATAAACAAATCATTACGTATATTCAAAACTTTATTGTTTCAAGGAAAAATACTTACTTTAATCAGTTTGTTACCTTAGTTTATAAATGTAGTAACTCTGGCTTTAATGTAGTCTAATTAGTTACGGCTTTTTGTTCAGTTTGTGCTGGATATTAACTGTTTTAACTGATGAAAAAAGTTTACTTCTTCAAGAAAATAGTATTTAAAGCAACTGTCGCCGGTCTGTATTATGATAAGGCCATTGTTATTAAATGTGGCATTAAATCTATCCGATTCTTTGAAAACATGACTTTATTGGAGAGCGTGGTGCCATCTATTAAGGGCAAAGGAAGCTAAAATTCAAAATAGCGAAATGATAACGTCGTCAGGGAACATTGTTGATTATTATAAATAGACAACTTATATTCTACTTACTTGTTAGTGGACTTTCACCTAAATTATATAACCAATATAAAATATATTGTAAAAAAATTACTATAATTTAAGTTACTGCCAAATTTAAAAACGAGCCAATCAACGCGAGGGATACTTTTAAGTACCGCCTTTTTGGTCAAAATATAGCTTAAGTATCTTGTTTTGGTTTCGACGCTAGCGACATCTGTTGTAGAAACCGTTTCTTCACGTCGAGCCGACACTTGCTTTAACTTTGAACAGCGTTTACCAGCTTATTAATCAAAATGAAAAATGCGTTATGTTTTGTTACTGTCCTGTGTTTTTTGTAGCTAAATTTTAAATGTAACTTATAAAATGTTTACAAGGTAATATTAGCTTTGAAATGTTTATTAAACGACTTAACATTAGCCTCATTAGGCAGTTGTATATTGCTTTGTAATATCGTGCCAAAAACGTTTTTTGAAGTTTAGAGCTTGTTAAATTCGAACTATATTATATTTTAAATTGACGTATATTTATTTAAAGTGTGCGAAAGACAATCACACATTTTTATTTAATTTTTTTATTTTTTGGCCCGTTTTTTTAAATTCATAGGCGAGTTTTCCTATCGTTAGCACCTCATCTATATTTTAATTTTTTTCCTATACGTTAGATGTTTTCCTATAACTTCCTATAATTGCACTATTTTCCTATTTTTTTTCTCTTTATATGTTAAACTTTTCTGTTGCAATTATGTCTTTTGATATCAAAATCTACCCAGTTTTAAGCCAAATAATTCCCAACCGAATTTGAAATCTTCGCTCGCTCAGCCAATTATTTAACGAAATTTCCGTTTTAAAACCATAGATTTTCCCTTCATAAATATTTGAAACCTGTATTTTTCTGTATTTTTAATGGAATATATCCTACATTTTCCGAAAAATTATCTCCTATAAAATTCCTATACATCGTCTACAAGATTCCTATTTTTTTACTTTCTGTGGTTACCTTGCGTCAGGTGTTATCCACTAATAGTCGTTCTCTAAATTATCCAATCCACTGCCAGTTGTTCTCTAAATTATCCAATCCACTGCTAGTCGTACTCTAAATTATTCAATCCACTGCCAGTCGTTCGCTGAATTATCCAATCCACTGCTAGTCGTACTCTAAATTATTCAATCCACTGCCAGTCGTTCTCTAAATTGTCCAATCCACTGCCAGTTGTTCTCTAAATTATCTAATCAACTGCGAGTTGTTCTCTAAATTATCCAATCCACTGCCAGTTGTTCTCTAAATTATCCAATCCACTGCCAGTTGTTCTCTAAATTATCCAATCCATTACCAGCTGTACGCTAAATTATCCATTACTTTGGCGTATTTTCCCTTATTTTTCAAAAAATATAAAACGCTACTTATTTAAATTCTCAAAATAGCGTTAAACGCAGCAAAAACGTATTTAGGCCAAAAAGCACTTTTCTATCTTTAGTATACGAGTATCCGTAATGAATGAAAATAAGAAGCTGATTTCCACGACTCTTCAATAAACATTAGATAGCGTATAATTGATTATATAGATAGCCAACTCAGCATTTGGGCAAAAACTAACTTCTCCCGCCAAGAGAGAGGCCTTCCAAATAATTCGGTGGGGAAAACAAGTTAATCTAGCTTCAATTTAAGGGGGCTTAGTAACGGGAGAGGGAAAAGGGGTACCGTGGCCCCACTGTCATCCCCCCTCCGCCCCTGGAACCCCGGTGGATGCGACTCCCCGAGACTGATCTATACCCCGCAAGCACCTGAGCCCCTATCACATTCGGATTTATTTGGAAGGGATAACCCCCGGCCCCATACTGTTACATCTCCCGCCAAGCGAGGCTAAAGACCCCTGCCCCTGTTTCTCCTATCGTTTTTCCTTTACTCGCCGGATCAGAAGAACCATAACTTTTCTTTTCCCCAACCATTTCTATCGATCTAAGTCACTTTTTCTCTCTACGTTCGTCGCGAGTTCTACCCTAGCTAATTGTGTCTGGAAACTTTCTGAATAGAGTTTAACTTTGTATTTATTTCTTTTATATATTTTTGGTCATTTTGGAACTCTTGAATGGTGCGAGGCCCCTCTCAGAGATTTTCCGCGTACCCTAAAATCGTAATCTGAAATAGTTTTTAACCCGCTCACCCTAAAGCGGTACTGTCATCTGAAATGTTTTTTCTCGGCCCACATCAAGGACGAGGTGTAATCTGAAATAGTTTTTAACCCGCCAACCCCAAAGACGTTGAGTAATCTGAAATGGTTTTTACCCCGCCCACCTCAAAGCCGTCGTGTAATATTAAGTAGTTTTTAACCCGCCCACCTTATTGTTGAGGTGTAATCTGAAATAATGATTTACCCCACCCACCTTAAAGCCGTCGTGTAATATTAAATAGTTCTTAGCCCGCCCAACTCAATGTTGAGTAGTAATATAAAATAATGATTTACCCCACCCACCACAAAGCCGTCTTGTAATATTAAATAGTACCTATCCCGCCCGCCTCAATGTTGAGTAGTAATCTGAAATAATATGTTACCCCACCCACCTCAAAGCCATCGTGTAATCTGAAATGGTTCTTACCCCGCCCACCTCAAAGCCGTCTTGTAATATTAAAAGGTTCTTGGCCCGCCCACCTCAATGTTGAGGTGTAATCTGAAATAATATGTTACCCCACCCACCTCAAAGCCATCGTGTAATCTGAAATGGTTCTTACCCCGCCCACCTCAAAGCCGTCTTGTAATATTAAAAGGTTCTTGGCCCGCCCACCTCAATGTTGAGGTGTAATCTGAAATAATGTTTTACCCCGCCCACCTCAAAGCCGTCGTGTAATCTGAAATGCTTCGTACCCCGCCCACCTCAAAGCCATCGGGTAATCTGAAATAGTTTTAAAGGCCTAGGATTTCTTCTGCCTGTTTTCCTTTAAGTTTTCTTCCCGCCGCGCAAATATCCTGGTGGTAGGCCAACGTGTTATGCGGTTGGCCTACCACCAGGATATTTGCGCGGCGGGAAGAAAACTTCCAAGGAAAACTGGCAGAAGAAATCCTAGTCCTTTAACCTATAGAAACTTTCAGAATATAATACATGTACAATGTTCCAAGGCTGACTGTATAATTTATAGCACCTACATACGTACGTTAAAATTACACTGTTAAATAATGAAATTAACGTACCGATATGAATAATAGTAACTTTTACTCATTAAAAACTTTTATGATAAGGCACAATTCAAACTAATCACGCTTTAAAAATTCGAAACTTTAAAACAAAACAGCGTCCGAAGCAGTTTTCATTTTTAAACGAATGTGACCTCCGAAGATGCAGAGTAGGACCTTTTTCACGAGGGCAGTTTTATCCCTTTTGCGTAAGCGGCCATTTTAACCATTTAAAGCCCCACTACGCTAGAGAGGAACCCAACATGGCAGCGCCCGTAGTTAGCCTTAATAAAATGACCTATAGACGAAACAATTTCACGAGGATTTGGGTCTCGCTATTTTTAGGAGAGTGACTTTATTTTCTCTTATTTTTCGCCTCGTGCAGCGTATTTTTCGGGTTTCTATGCAGAAGAGGCTGGGCGCTATTACATATTTCATTTCCCCGTTAGGACTGTACCCCCTCGCTCTGTCTTATTGGGAACAGAGGCTCCTCCAGCTATATGAAGCATAAGTCCCCCGAAATGGGGTTATTCAAAATAGACCCCATTCTAGAGCCATTCCAGATAGGAGCGTAACCCGCAACGTTCTCCGTTTTCAGTTTTATATTTTATATTTTATTTCGAAGTGAAGCAAAAAAAAGCTAAGTATAAAATGAAACTAAAGTACTGTGGAATGTCCGAGAAATGCAATTTCAGCCTTACAATATAGTTTTCCGCTTTGTTTTAAAAACATTTTTTGCTCTTAAATATGGGGGTAATTTATCGTCATTCTTACAAGAGATATCTTACAGCTACGAAAATATACCTTACATAACAAGGTTTGGATTGTTGGAAAATATAGCGAAGCTAAGGGTTTCAAAATCAATGGTGCAATATACTTAGTATTAAAATAAGCTTTTGAAAACATTTTAAACGCTGATTTTCATAAAATATGGTCTTCTAGTATTTTTGACTATTGTTGTACCCCGGTTTACTAAAAAATAGTGAGAAAATGTTTTATCCGTCAGACCTACCCGCTCGTAAGAATTAGCTGCAGTCTTAGGGGATCATTATCATTGTTTTAGTATTGTTCAATAATTTTTGTCTTGTTCGTGTACCCCGGTTTACTAAAAAATAGTGATAAAATGTTTTATCCGTCAGACCTACCCGCTCGTAAGAATTAGCTGCAGTCTTAGGGGATCATTATCATTTTTTTAGTATTGTTCAATCATTTTTATTATGTTCGTGTAACCCGGTTTACTAAAAAATAGTGAGGAAATGTTTTATCCGTCAGACCTACCCGCTCGTAAGAATTAGCTGCAGTCTTAGGGGATCATTATCATTTTTTTAGTATTGTTCAATCATTTTTATTATGTTCGTGTAACCCGGTTTACTAAAAAATAGTGAGGAAATGTTTTATCCGTCAGACCTACCCGCTCGTAAGAATTAGCTGCAGTCTTAGGGGATCATTATCAGTTTTTAGTATTGTTCAATCATTTTTGTTATGTTCGTGTAACCCGGTTTACTAAAACATAGTGAGAAAATGTTTTATCCGTCAGACCTACCCGCTCGTAAGAATTAGCTGCAGTCTTAGGGGATCATTATCATTTTTTTTAGTATTGTTCAATAATTTTTGTCTTGTTCGTGTACCCCGGTTTACTAAAAAATAGTGAGAAAATGTTTTATCCGTCAGACCTACCCGCTCGTAAGAATTAGCTGCAGTCTTAGGGGATCATTATCATTTTTTTTAGTATTGTTCAATAATTTTTGTCTTGTTCGTGTAACCCGGTTTACTAAAACATAGTGAGAAAATGTTATATCCGTCAGACCTACCCGCTCGTAAGAATTAGCTGCAGTCTTAGGGGATCATTATCATTTTTTTTAGTATTGTTCAATAATTTTTGTCTTGTTCGTGTACCCCGGTTTACTAAAAAATAGTGATAAAATGTTTTATCCGTCAGACCTACCCGCTCGTAAGAATTAACTGCAGTCTTACGGGCTCATTACCGTTGTTGTAGTATTGTCCAATCACGTTTTCGTCTTCGCGTACTCTGGCTTACCACTAAAATAGAGAGAAAATGTTTTATCCGTCAGACCTAACCGCCCGCCGCACACTCGTCGTTTTGGTTACGTAACCAGTGCAGCCGGGCTTGGCTTACAACGGGTTTCGCAACTCCTTTTGATCAAACGAAAGCTGAAAAAACTATAGTTAGTTACTGGGTTTTATCTGTCGAAGATACTCGGTTCGGCTGCGCTGATCATTTTCCTTCTATTTTGGCGATAAACCAGGGTACACGACGACGAAGACCAAAATGATTAGACGATACTACACAAATGGTAAAAAATCCATACAACTGCAGTCTATTTTTACAACTTCGTTGTCGTGTGTCCTGCTTTAAAAAAAAATAAAAACAGATCATTAAAACTAATTTTGAAAAGCGCGTATGAACTGTTTAGTAAAATAAAGTTTCAAAAGCAGGTTTTAAACCAAGAATTAAACCGATTTAGTTTAAAGAATAAGACCATGAAATATTGTTCAAAAGACAATGTATCTCTTTTTCAGTTAAATTATAAGGATACAGAAAGACCACCCCCATTCCTAGAAATGGTTGAGATGAAATATTTGCTTTCTTGTTAGCGAAAGGGGATCCTCACCCACTTTTTTTCTGGTCTTCTTCCGAATACTGCGGCGTGTCTTCCTGTTGGAACAGTTTCGGTGGCTGGAACAAGATAGAGGAAACAGACGTTGTTTGATTTGAATATTTTTTTCACCCTCTCTTGACTTTTATCTGCTCCTCAAGTCCTTCTTCAAGATTGCCAAGAGGGGATGAAGTCCGCGGAAAGGTTTGCTCCAAAGTTTGATACCCTAATCGATAGCTTACTTCCAAAATCAGGCATCTACAAAAAGTCAAATTGAAGAAGAAAATTTAAATATATATATATGAATAGTATTAATCGCTATGCTTTTTGAAATTGTTAAAACAAATTGGAAAGACATTTTAAATCATTTTAGTAGAGACCAGAATGTATTTATTATACTTACAAGTTAGAGATAATGATTATGTTTAAAAAGTATTCGTATTCTTTATTATTCAAATAATTAGTAATAAAGATTATTCTAATCCACTTTACTTGTACGCTCGTCCCCTTACATATCAATCAAACCAGCCCGGTATCTCATTGGTTCCCAAAAAACTGATTAAAAATTAGTCGAAAAGTCAGGGAATTTTAAAAATTACTCGAAAAGTCAGGGAATTTTCAAAATTACTCAAAGTCAGGAAATTTTTTAAATTATTCGAAAAGTCAGAGAATTTTAAAAATTACTCAAAGTCAGGGAATTTTAAAAATTACTCAAAGTCAGGGAATTTTAAAAATTACTCGAAAAGTCAGGGAATTTTTAAAATTTATCGAAAAGTCAGAGAATTTTAAAAATTATTCGAAAAGTCCGGGAATTTTAAAAATTAGTCGAAAAGTCAGGGAGTTTTAAAAATTTATCGAAAAGTCAGGGAATTTTTAAAGTTATTGGAAAAGTCAGGGAATTTTAAAAATTACTCGAAAAGTCAGGGAATTTTAAAAATTTATCGGAAAGTCAGGGAATTTTACAAAATTTATCGGAAAGTCATGGAATTTTACAAATTTATCGGAAAGTCAGGGAATTTTACAAATTTATCGAAAAGTCAGGGAATTTTAAAAGTTAAGTCTAAAAATCAGTTTAATGTAAGGGAACTTAATTTCAGAAACCTTTACAAGTTAAAAATACAAAATTTTGTCACAAAATAAGTGAGGAAAAATCTTTAGAAATGGTCACTGAATTTTAATCTGAAATAACTGTGGCAAGCCTGGCCTAACTACATACTTGGTTCAGATGAAATGCCCTTTCGAAAAAAAGGCAAATCCACGTAAGTCCATTTACTTGATATATGAAGTAAGGTGATCGAAATGTTGTTTAAAATAGGGCTTTGGACATCGTCGTCTCACGTGTTACTTTTTTATTGGAAATTTTATATCTTGTTTTCTTTGTTGGGATTTTTTTCACGCTTTTCCCGTTTTCTATATCTTTTGGAAAATAGGATTTGGATTTAAAAAAGAAAATATTTATTCAATTTCTATGAAGTTTTTCATTTAATCTCCATTTTTTTTGGTCCCCTTTAGATGGGGTATTTTAATTTCCGTTTCGAGATAAAGAAACATTTAAAAAAAATGTTGGTTGATTTCTGCTATCGTCAGGTGTTATCCTGTACCTGTCGTTCAAAATTTATCCGTTGTTTTCTTCATTACGATATTTCAGCTTCTCTTTAAATTTCTTATCTTTCAACCCAAAGTTTCATTATTTTGTTATCGTTAGTGAACTTTGTCGATATTTTATTCAAATCAGTAAATTGTATAAAAATCACTCGACGAAAATATCTTACGAATAATGCGACATTGGCATTTTTTGTTTATTATGATAACTTAATTATTATTTTGTAACCGTATAGCAGAGTATTGTCAAAAAAATGTCATATAGTACCTGAAAAAAACAAGGAATTTGTATATGGGTCTAAAAGTCAGGGAATTTGAATATGGGTCTAAAAGTCGGAGAATTTGAATATGGGTCTAATAGTCAGTGAATTTGAATATCGGTCTAATAGTCAATGAATTTGAATATCGGTCTAATAGTCAGTGAATTTGGATATGGGTCTAAAAGTCCGGGAATTTGAATATGGGTCTAAAAGTCGGGGAATTTGAATATGGGTCTAATAGTCAGTTAATTTGAATAATGAATATGGGTCTAATAGTCAGTGAATTTGAATATGGGTCTAATAGTCAGTGAATTTGAATATGGGTCTAAAAGTCGGGAAATTTTAATATGGGTCTAATAGTCAGTGAATTTTGAATATGGATCTAAAAGTCAAGGTATTTGAATATTTGTCTAAAAGTCAGGGAGTTTTAAAAACTAGCCTATAAATCCGGGAAATATCAGGAAATTCGATTTAGAAAATACTGGCAGCCCTGAAGTATAGTGATAAATCTAGATTAATTGTTTTATTCATTGTAGTAGTGGTGTTCAAATGGCCGATGTTTAGTAAATGGTGATCTTGACCTTGAAAATGGAGATCTTGAAGTGCTGCCCACCACCCTCTTACACATTATAACCAGGCCTTGAGTATTAGTTTAGCTGATTATTATTATTATATTATCTTTAACCCGGGCACCTAATTTAAAGGGATTAAGAGTCGGTAGATGACTGGAACCCAAGTTGGTGCTTTTGGGTTTTAGCCCGGCCATCTGAATTAAAGGCTTTAAAAGTCGCTAGATGACTTGGACCCAAGGTGGTTCCTTAGGCATTAGCCTAGCTGATATGAACTGATAATAAAATTGGCAAAATAAGGTTATGATTTTCTTATTCCGTAACTTCCACTTACATAATCGTTCTTCTAGACGAATTGTGTCATCAGGGTTGCCACACGTCAGGGAAATCCGGGAAAGTCAGCGAATTTAAAAATGGGCCTAAAAAGTCAGGAAAAGGTCAGGGCATTTTAAGAATTTGTTTAAAGTCAGGGAAAAGTCAGGCAATTGAGTTTAATCTTGACACTTTTTTAAGGTAATTTTACTCTAGATCTATGGCAAATTCTTTTATTATAATTTAAATCCTTGAAAGGTTTTTTTTTAACTTTTGTCCTGAAATATAAGTTGAATAAATTTATTAAGGTCTGATGAATGTAAAAGTTAAAAACTGTTAATATAAAAGTCGGGGAAAATAACTTAAAATGGTCAGGGAAAACCGGGAATTTGAATTTGAGAATATTGTGGCAACCCTGGTCATACTTACGTCATGCTTTCGCTTTGAAATAGCTCCCAGGCTCGAACCATTTATTACTTAGAAGACAATTAAATCCATTAAAATCGCATTTTGGAATTGCTGGGGGTGGTCTTTAGATGGTAAAGCTTTTTCGGAAGTTCAGAGTTCATCCCTTCGAAGACTCTATCCAATTCTAAGCGGATGCCCTATTTTTAATTACCCTATCTAATAAACGTGAACGGCTACTTAAAGACTTTTAAGAAAAGCCCCCCGGAAAGTGGGCGTTCCAGCATAGCTCGCGCTCTATAAGGACTCTCCGTTAGAGGGCGCGAAATTACTTAACGCTTTGCCACCCTTTTAATTTCTTCACAAAATTGTACGTAACCGGAAGCCCAAGTCGATTATTACTTCCGGAATGGCGCGACCGGAAAAAAAATGAAGCGAGCGTCGCACTTCCTTTTTATTCTTCCTTCCTATTGGTTTCCAACCGGAAAAATCAGCGCACCCGACAAACCGATGACGCGATCAACGCTACTGACATTTAAGATTGACCGCGGGCTGTATTTGTCAATGGGAACGATAACGCCACGAACGACTGTAAGTTGTCAGTGGACCGAAAAGCCAAGCGGGCTATAAACGGCGCTGAATTAGACGTTTGGAAACGTTAAATCGCTTTTCTCACTTTCGCGCGGCCCTCTAATCTAAATATCGCGCGCGCTCTCGCGCTCGGCGAGTAGAAAAGGGTTTAACTCGGAGCGCGAGCTAGCGCCACGTGCCGCGTGAGGGGGGGGGAGGGGGGAAAGGAAACGCTAGAGTCTTAATTTTATATTGATTTCGGGGTGGCGGCGCTTTGATTAGCATAGACTGGGCTAGGATTAAGCGACCGAGCACCCCGGGATCGTGACGTAATTAACAATTGGCCCTCTAGCGGCGAAAGTTGGTAGGTTTTGTTCCCGGCGACTCGGATTTTCGCCCTTTGTTACCGTCGGCTGCCGCTTTCAAATTGATCTGACCCGTTTGATACCTTCTAGTATAAGCGTTCCGTCAATTTAACTCGCAACTTTTGTACCGAATTAATAACATCGCGAAACCGGCCCTTCTGTGATCAAGTAATGAAGGGTTAAAACGAAAGAAGGTTCGAATTCCGACCCGAGTGTACTCTGCGCGTACTCTATGGACGGAGCGTTTTTAACGATAATTACGGAGTTAGGCGTTTGTCGCTATTTATTCAACGAGTAGGGTGCACGTTTTCGCCCGCGCTTCGAGTACGAGTTAGGGAATTTCGCGTTACTTATAGCCCTTACGAGTATAAAAAAATATTGCTTATCTTTTACGAGTAACCCTCCGTTCTTTGCTGTAATTTTTCCTCGGATAATTAATTTAACAAACGTCAGGGTATTTTCCCGGCGAACTTCAAATTGTAGATTCGACAACTGTCAAGGCGTACCGCTACTATATTCGGTGCTAACAGGTGAGACGTTGATATTTGTAATAGTAAATTAGTACTTATCATCGGTGTCACTTGATACCGTACACAAGGCTTGTCTCGTAGTCAACTTCGTTGTATTCTTAAAATGGAAGCACCATAATTAAGGATAGTTGTTTGAACTGTGGGTCTAGTAGTAAGCTTAAATCCTTCTGTCCAGTGATGGGTGCTACCTCGATAAGTTTATTACCGTTCATAGCTTCGTTAGTTTGCAGTGGTGTTGATGTTACGATCGGCGTTTATGGCATATTTGGGTGATTTGGGTGGGTAGAGTCATCGGGGTAAAAAGAAGGGTCTAATGAAGAGTTCTTCTTCCCTGACGTGTTAACAATGTCTCATTTATTAGAGAGGTTAAGCTCGTTGCGAACGGATACGTCTTGACTTGTCGAAATCTCCGTTAAAATCAATAATATTTCATATTTTCTAATCCTTTCGAAATATTAAATAGAAAACAAATATGTAACGCGTAATAATGACTACCTGAAAGTGCCTCATTGTAATTCGAATTTGTTTCTAAAGTCAATGTTTTATCAAACACGTTCTCGGTATTAAGAGATCGGTGAACTCTAGATCACCATTAAAATTGTATTATCAAAATATATGTCACTATTTAACAAATATTTTACTTCCTTTTTGTTTTGGTTATTTTATTTTCTAATTTGTTTTTTTTTTCTTTCTTATTGTTATTTAATTTGTATTAAAAAAATAATATACCTGGTCCTTACTGCCTGGGCCAATAAGTCATCCTAGACTTGGCCCTTTATAACAATTGTAAGACCTAAATGGACGCTTCAATAAAAGATACTCGGTTTCTACTCCCCTCTCCAAATTCATCTGGGAAGGAGCTATTTCCGGTCGGTCGGTTAAACGGTTAGAATGGCTAGACAAAAAGTCATATTTAAGCCAATTGGAGACGCGTTTTTGCCCTCATGAGAATTTTGCGTCAGATAAGAAACGCGTCGGCTCACGTGTATAAGGAACATACTAATGTTCATTTTCGATAATATATTTTAAGGTAAAATATATAATGTTACTAAAACTAAGTATAAGAAGATAATAATATTATTAAAGCTTCTCATGGAGGCAGAGTTAATTCATTTCGTATAAAATTATCTTTTGGAAAAAGATGAAAACTCATTCCTTTAGAACTAAACATATTACTTTTGCAGTACGGTATGCAACAAGTGTTTCCTTTAAACCAGGTAACTTTTTTGGCATGTTAAGGCTTAGCAAAAAACCGATGTTACGTTCGAGAAAGTTTCCAGCTTTCTAATATTTCAACAAGCACTATATAAATAATAACTTATGAGTCCTGGCTGTCGGAAATATTACTTCTTGGAAATTTCTGGGAGGATGTTTTATTTAAGCGCCTATTGAACAACCGAAATAAAATAATAATAATAATAATATTTTAAAACTGTACCGTATAAGCTTATTTTTGTGACTTTTTTCGATAGAAGAAATCTAATGGATTTCATTGTTATTTTGCAGGTGTTTGATGGTTTTTCGCCTCAGAAGTTAAATAATTTCCACGATTCAAACAGCTCTGAGGTAAGAATATTTTCGTTTACGCATTTTAATGTTCGCTAAATATAATTCGGGGTTGCTACAGGTCCGGGAAAAGTTAGGTAATTTGAAAATAGGTCTACAATGTAAGTGCAAAAGTTAGAATATTTCAAGAATTTTTAAAAATTCTGGAAATGTAAATTTATCTTGAAATTTTTTATGGAAGTTGTTTTTACTATTGTCCTCAGTCTTGTGGTACATTTTGTAATTCCAACGTTGAAAGAAAACGTTTTTATAGTAAAAACATACTTTGAAGAGTCACCTTTTAAGTAAAGTAAATTCTAAGTTTTAAATAAAATCCACTATTGCACAGTTTTCCATAGTTAAAGTAAGTTCATTATATATTCATGATGAAGATAAAAATTTCGTAATTTTGACCTTAGAGAGGTCAGAGAAAAGTCTAAGGAATTTGAATTGGAAAATATTGTGGTGTAAATCACACTAGTCTGAAATTGGTAAAATAGAGATTTTTTTTAAATAATTGGCATTTGACTTTTATGTATTGTACGAATTTAGATAACACAGGCAGGTATAAACACAAATTTCAACAATTTAAATTCGAAATTCCAGAAACATAATTTGACATATTTTACAAATTGAACTACAATAGTTTATTTTCTAAGTTTGCAACCCGAGTGTAATTTCTGTAAATATATATCGAATAATTAATGTAATCTAATAAAATATATTGGGTGATATATTAATTAATTTATAATATCTTATTAAAAGTAAATTGACTGGTATATTACTTCAGTGATCTAATCTCATTAAAAATTCCCGGTGGTATATTAATTTAGTGATCTGTTCTAATAAAAATATGTTGGGTGATATGTTAATTCAGTGATCTGATCTAATAAAAATATTTTAGGTGGTATATTAATTTGACCAGTGATCTAATCTCCTTAAAAATTCCCGGTGGAATATTAATTCAGTAATCAGATCTAATAAAAATATGTTGGGTGGTACATTAACTCAGTGATCTGAAATAATAAAAAAATATGTAGGGTGGTACATAAATTCAGTGATCTAATATAATAAAAAATATGTAGAGTGGTACATTAATTCAGTAATCTGATATAATTAAAAATATTTCGGGTGGTAAATTAATTCAGTGATCTGATCTCATAAAAATATGTCGGGTGGACGGGTGGTATCTAAACTAATAAAAATATATTGGGTCATGACGCGAAACATAGTTGAAATATTGAAGTATATTTCCCCATTATAAATAACGTGTGCCATTAATCCACCCTATATCTATACCTTTTGGACCATTTATCTTTTCGCGTTGATATTGCAACAAAAATAATACGCCGAATAATTTGTTTAAGCCCCCCTTTTTCCTTAATTTTCGGGCCATTCGTCTGCTGGGACCCGCTAACCCTCCTACTGAATAATAATTACTTTTGAGTTCCTCTTCGACTCTGTTTTCACACGCTTCGAGAATTCGCCAGTGTGTTCTATATATAAATATATTTGGATTTTAGATCTAATTAGACGACAGAGATGGGAGTAGAAGTCATTATTTGCTTTGGGTCTTTGGGACCTACTCTTCATCACCACTTATATGTACAACGAGACATCCCGAGGTGTTTCTCCCCGATTTTTTTCAAACTAGGGGGGTTAAGTAGACCTTCATGTACTTTGAAAGCTCCTGAATTAAGGGGAAAGTTTCAATGGTCATTCGTTTTGCCATGGCAACCAAAAATGTTTTTCACAACTCAAATTTAAACTTTCTCTACGTAAAATAGGATGGGAAAATTAAATCACGTTTAATTTATTTGTTAATTCTTTGAATTTTACTTAATTAATCAAAATTTAAATTATTCTTATCTATTTTTTAATTTTTTGTAATTGATGTTTAAAAAATCATTATATTATTATTTGTAATTGATGTTTAAAAAAATCATTATATTATTATTTGCATTTTAATAAAAATTATTATATTATTGTTTGCATTTTAATAGAAATTTATATAAAATTGTTTGAATTTTAATAGAAATTTATATAAAATTGTTTGAATTTTAATAGAAATTTATATAAAATTGTTTGAATTTTGATAAAAATTATTATAATATTGTGTGTATGTTAATAAAAATTATTATTTTATTGTTTGCATGTTATTAAAAATTATTATATTATTGCTTGCATGTTATTAAAAATGAATATATTTGTTTACATGTTAATAAAAAATAATTATATTTGTTTGCATGTTAATAAAAATTATTATATTATTGCTTGCATGTTATTAAAAATTATTATATTTGTTTACATGTTAATAAAAATTATTATATTTGTTTGCATGTTAGTAAAAATTATTATATTTGTTTTCATGTTAATAAAATTATTATATTTGTTTGTATGTTAATAAACATTTTTATATTATTGTTTGCATGTTATTAAAAATTATTATATTTGTCTAAATGTTAGTAAAAATTATTATATTTGTTTGCATGTTAATAAAAATTATTATATTTTTTTTTTTAAATTATTATATTTGTTTGCAGGTTAATAAAAATTATTATATTATTGTTTGTATGTTATTAAAAATTATTATATTTGCATGTTAGTAAAAATTATTATATTTGTTTGTATGTTAATAAAAATTATTATTTTATTGTTTGCATGTTATTAAAAATTATTATATTATTGTTTGCACGTTATTAAAAATTATTATATTTGTTTACATTTTAGTAAAAATTATTATATTTGTTTGCATGTTATTAAAAATTATTATTTTATTGTTTGCATGTTATTAAAAATTATTATATTATTGTTTGCACGTTATTAAAAATTATTATATTTGTTTACATGTTAGTAAAAATTATTATATTTGTTTGCATGTTAATAAAAATTATTATATTATTATTTATAGGTCAATAAACATTATTAAAATGTTTTGTCATTATTACGTTAAGTTTAAGGATTTCCCCAATGAAAGGTTTTTACAAAAATGTTATTTTACATGTTTTTGAGGGACCATACAGCGAAGGAAGCTGCTACTTGTAACTTATTTTACGTTACTCGGTGCAGAGTTCAAATCGCAATGTAAATAGACAATTACAACGACGCGGGGGAAAAGGGGGAGCGCCCTCTAGCTGCAGACACCGAAACCATCCATCCATGACTGAAGAATAGTTTAACCTCCGACGTCAAATTCCCCCCTCTAGCTCCGCCCACTTTCAATTACACGCGGAGGCCCTCTAGCGGACACGGGGGGAAAACCAATAGTGAGAACTTTCGATTTAATTCGAAACTTTGCTATACCAATAAACCGGTTATACCGGAGGTGAGACTCGTGGGATGTTGATTTCAAAATATATATATTCTTTTTTATAACGCCGACACTAGCGAAATTAATGGGTTTGTGGGTTTACAAAAAATATATTTTTCAAGTTATTTCTAGTCTAACGTTATCTATGGTCGATTTGAAATTTGTCAATCAGTTATTCCGGCTCCAAGAAAGCAAATATTAGGAAAAATCACTTTACGCCAATGATGCTTCAATCGTGAAATTCTAAAGATTGTCGTAAGCAAAAACCACGCAATTGTCGTATGGCAAAATCAAGTAAAAAACTATTATTATTTGCAGATAAATTATATCTGGTCTACAAGTAGCGGTTAATCGAAATAATTATTTTTGAAAATCTAGATATCTACAAGGAATATGCGATAGTTCAGAAATACGAAGAAATATTAGAAATCTCTGAAAATCCAAATAAATTTTGAAATTTTTTAGAAAAAAGAAATGTTAAATATTTCTTCAGATAAATATCTGATATATTTAGAACTATCGGAAATTTTGATAAATGTTGGAAATATTTTTAAAAATACTGGAAATATTGGAAATAACTGGAATAATATTTTGGAAATAACAGAAGTAATTGAGGTATATCGAGACCATTGAGATATATCGGATATATTTATAAATATTGTATTTATTTGAGGAATAAGAGAAAAATTGAATTATTTGAGAAACATAGGATAGATTTGAGAAATAACGGAAATATTTGAGAAACCCATTAACTATTTGAGAACTAATTAAGGAACTATTTGAAATGTAAAGGAATTATTTGGGAAATAAAGGAAATATCTAAGAAATATCAGGAAATGTTGATATATTGTAAATATTAGAGAAATATCAGGAAATGTTGATATATTGTAAATATTAGAGAAATATCAGGAAATGTTTATATATTGTAAATATTAGAGAAATATCAGGAAATCTAGATATATTGTAAATATTAGAGAAATATCAGGAAATAGAGATATATTGTAAATATTAGAGAAATATCAGGAAATCTAGATATATTGTAAATATTAGAGAAATATTAGGAAATCTAGATATATTGTAAATATTAGAGAAATATCAGGAAATGTTGATATATTGTAAATATTAGAGAAATATCAGGAAATGTTGATATATTGTAAATATTAGAGAAATATCAGGAAATGTTGATATATTGTAAATATTAGAGAAATATCGGGAAATCTAGATATATTGTAAATATTAGAGAAATATCAGGAAATGTTGATATATTGTAAATATTAGAGAAATATCAGGAAATCTAGATATATTGTAAATATTAGAGAAATATCAGGAAATAGAGATATATTGTAAATATTAGAGAAATATCAGGAAATCTAGATATATTGTAAATTTTAGAGAAATATCAGGAAATCTAGATATATTGAAAATATTAGAGAAATATCAGGAAATCTAGATAAATTGCAACTATTAGAGAAATATTTAAAATACCGTAAATATTGACAAATATGCAATCTTAGGAAAAACCAAAAATCCAAAAAATAACGAAATATAATGAAAATAGCTGCGTCAAGTGAAAAATAGTTTTAATTAAGTGTGGACGGGCAACCTAGTAGAATCTTGTTTCCAATTTATCATATACTCTCAATTTCTATCTGGACCAAGTCAAATCTGGCGATTGTGGTGGTTTTGTCGGGTCTAAAATAACACGTCTAAGATCAACGGGCCATGAAAAAACCGCTGAGAAAATGATTGACTTTTCCTTTTTTTGGGCCATTATCCCCCTCACGCGATAGAAATCCACGAAACCAAATTCGAACAACACACTCTACGCAGACCGTACCAACTCATCACGTTTGTCGGAACAGTCGACTGACTTGAGATTTCGTAGAGAAAATGAGTTACGATTGTGCCGCCGATAGATGGCGACTTTCACGTCTATATTTAGGAGTATACGATATTTCCGAATGAATGAATATTGAACCTTTCATAAATTATACTGATTGTGAAAATGAAAGGTTGATTGAAGGTGAGTTTGGCTGAGATTAACTTGAATGTGTTATCAAAGCTGTTTGCGATGTAAGTTTATCGTTATTAATTAAACCTAGCTCTTTCCAGTAGCGGCGCCAGCAACAGGCCGGGGTAGGCCTGGGCCTACTTGAAATTTTGGTAGGGGCCTCCAAAATTTAATATATGGGCCTCCAAATTATTTAATATCAGAAAATTCTGTTATATGTTTGCGAAATAATTTATTTATTAATTTTTCAATATTCAATGCGAGTGATTCGCTTAACGACACTGCTGTTTTTATTCCTTTCAATGGTACGAGTAACTTTTCTTTGACAGTAGTTTATTTTTTAGTTTTAATTTTTCGCGAGTGCTACTATATCCAAATTGTATCTTTAATTTGATCATTATAAATAAATGGTTCTTAAACTTACTATACTTAGGGTACCTACGTACATTCATTATTTCATTTTCGCATGGTTGTAAGTTCTGATGTGAGGGATGTACATGCGAAGTACCGAAGGAATGAATGTAAATCGATAGACTGGAATTCAGTCGTAGAAATAAGTAAATAACCACTCATTTGTTAAGTTTAGTCGGTACACAAAAAAGGATCAACACACACTCTGTTTTTAGCAATGTTTAAATTCTAATTGTTTCGTCGCGTACCCATTTTACCCAAAAATTTCACCACTTGCTTAAAAAAAAAAAATAATACACGTGGACGGATTTGAAAAAATTGTGGTGTGTGGGGGGGGCTCCATAATTTTGGGGGGTGGGCCTCCAAATATTAGGCCTACCTCCCCAAAAATCCTGGTGCCGCTACTGGCTCTCTCTCAAAGTATAAATAATCCTTGATGCGCTCATAAATTTATGAGTCCTTTCTTTAATTTGATCACTGACAACTTTTGGGTGTTTCCCCTCTTCGTCGATCCAATCGTTATTTAGCTTTTCAACCCGTAAATCACGAATGTTTTGTCAGGCTGGTGAATTCCGTTGTTGTCTTTTGGGAGAGTTTTTACATAATGCGCCACCTAGTGGTGCTGGATATTATTACTACTAGTTTTATTTTGACAAGATATTTATGATGTTTTTGTTTTGATAAAAACAGGTGTATTTATGAAGGGCGTCTTAGGATGTGTTATTGTTGCTCGTTACTCTTTAAAATTTGGATGTGCGGTCAAAGTAGTTTTGACCTTAGAACGAATGGGGATTCAAGTAGAAACGTTCGCCGTTAGTGGCGTGACCGAGCTAAAGGTTCTCTAAGTAGATGACACTTGTTTTTCGGTTTAAAATTCGCATTGTCAAGACTACTAATAGTATAAAATCTTGTTTTCGAAACTACCCATGAAATAAATCCTTTTTGTCAAAACTACCAATAGAATAAATACTTGTTGTCGAAACTACCAATATAATAAATCCTTTTTGTCAAAACTACCGATAGAACAAATAGGTTTTGCTAAAACCACCAATAGGAAAAATACTTGTTGCTAAAACCACCAATAGGACAAATACTTGTTTCTAAAACTACCAATAGAATAAATAAATTTTGTCAAAACTACCGATAGAACAAATACTTGTTGCTAAACCCACAAATAGAATAAATCCTTTGGGTCAAATCCACCAATAGAATAAATTGTTGTTGTCAAAACTACCCATAGAACAAATTATTGTTGTCGAAACTACCAATAGAATAAATCCTTTTTTTTCAAAACTACCAATTGAATAAATCCATTTTGTCCATCTACCAATTGATTAAATACTTTTTGACAAAACTACCCATGGAATAAATCATTTTGGTCAAAACCGCCCATAGAATAAATAATTGTGGCTAAAACTACCAATATTAAAATACATGTTGTCAAGACTACCCATGGAATAATCAGTCTTCGTATGCTTAGAGGACCTATAGTTCGGTCACTCCACTAGGGGCGAAAATGTCTTCTTGAAAACCCCCATTGCCCAGTTAGCAAAACAGCTATTCGCTTTTTATACCTTATATAAAAATTAAATAATTTCATTTTTATAATAAATATTCAAATTTAAAATGTTATAGATCAAAAATAATTTCAATTTATTTTAGAGGCACTGAGGCAGGGGCATCGACCGGCTGTAGCGCACGTTTTTATTGCGCCATAGAAACCCCCCAATGGTAGTGGGGTAAAAAACAATAAACCACGATGTTGGCGAGGGGGAGGGGAGGGGTGCAGGGGTTGGGGCGCCTAATGACTTCTCATTGCTTTTACGTGGTTTTAAAAGTTCGCTGTCTTTCGGCAAGTAATAAAGTAAACGCTGCAGGCCCCCAAGAATTGAAACTGTACGTTCTTACCTGGTAGACTGTCTTAAAGGCGACCACGAGGTACAGTGGATACGGAGCCAATCCGACCCACACTTCTCGGTAATTAAGGCGGTCGAGGGGGGTCTAAATCAATTTGATAGAGCGGTCAGCCCGTATTTGTCAGTAAATCGCCAATGGCCGAAGCCGCCCTGTGGTCGAAGAAAATATGGCTTGGCCGCTGACCCTTTGAAACATTACCGCCATTTACCGGCCGGGTTAAATTGCACTAATGGGAAATCGTCCTGAGAGGCAGTTGGGTTCTCAGCGGGTCAGCAATTTCAAATCGAAGGAAGATGCTTTGGAACTCTCTATACTGGTTTTCTTCATTTAGAGTCGCTGCAAGTTTTATTAGTTACTCTAACTTCCCGCTGTTTCCATTGGTTGATTGCTATCACGTGATACGGAGATAATTAAGTTACGGGTTATATATTGTGGTTTTGTAATTATATTGTTGCGTTCTTTGCTTTAGAATGTATCGGTGTGAAAGGTCTGTGTAATAGACTGGTTAACAAAGATTGTAGACCATTGGACCGAAATCCCATTCGTCCGAATGTACCATTCAACCGAATTCCAATCGACCGAAAACCGCGTTTTGCGCGGTTTTTATTCAATATACCGTTAGTGATACATATTTATATATCGTAGGTTACGTGACGATAGTATATCTAATTTGGACTAAACTATGTCTTAAATATTTATTATTTCGTACCGACGTGTATTTTTAGACCTTTTTCCCTTGAAATTTGATATTTTCCGGGTTTAATTTTGGAAAATAACCTTGATAAGACCCGACGTGAAATAGTTGCCTACCATATCTAACCTAACCCAACCTAACCTAACCTAACCTAACCTAACCTAACCTAACCCAACCCAACCCAACCTAACCTAACCCAACCCAACCCAACCTAACCTAACCTAACCTAACCCAACCTGAACTAACCTAACCTAACCCAACCTGAACTAACCTACCCGAAGTGAAAACGAACCAGATTTAAATTTCCCATTCAACTGAATCCCGCCATGTTGGGCTATAAACGAAAATACTTTTCTGTTCAATGGGATTCGGTCAAACGGGATTCGGTCCAATATTATACAACCGTTAACAAAATGTTTAACATTTTTGTACGAAAAGGCTAATTTACCCCCTGAGCTTAAAAGTTCGGGGTTTGGTCTCTAAAATACCCTATTTTCATGAATTTAAGGGAAACCATTCTGGTTTAAAACATTTCTATATATCTGCTTAAAGGGGAATTGTCACCAAAACCAAAATTTACGACTTTTTTTTACAGAATGATAGTAAATATATTAATGATTATGTCCCTGAAATTTTATAGTTATTGGAAAAGTATTTAAAAAGTTACGCTACTTTTTCCGCAACCTACATCAAACGGCTTCCAAAATTTCAGAAATCGCGGTTGAACCTACGTGCAGCGCCAAAAGAATGAAGCGGCAAAAATTTGAGAATGGCTGGCGTGTGAGGCATTTTAAAAACACGATAAACTACAATCTACGAATATAACTCGGTTAAAAAGTCAAGGAGAATGTCGTAGCAGACAACAGTTCCGACCGAAAAACGATAAAACCGTGGAAAATAATATTTCGTTCACGAGATGGCGCTGCAGGTAGGTTCAACACCAAGTGGTTTTGAGATTCTCGAGTCGGGGGGGAGGGGACACGAAATTTGGTGGCTAATAATAAATCAAATACTGGAAATATTAACATGAAATATTTTGTATAACCATTTTCGGACGTCCTCTATCCATTGAAATGGTTTTTAACCATTTTTAGGGTGGTGACAATTCCCCTTTAAGGACGGTAAATCTAAAGATTCACGATAAAATAGTTCGAATATAAGGTAGCGCCACAAGCTGGGGGAAATTATCAAATTGAAAGGCCGAGTTTCCCTGGGAGTCTATTCTGTAAAAATCAAAAATGACAAAAAAATCTCGACCCGTCAAAAAAAAATGTAGTGGCAGTATGTTACGATGCTTAAGCGGACGTAAAATAGCTGTTTACTTTTCGTGCCCAAGACTTAAATTGGCTCCATCGAAGCATTTCATTAAAATCATTTACGTCGGCATTACAGACGCGACGATTTTGAATTTGACCAAAATACTATCGATAGTTTGATATTTCGATAACAGCCTCTTCTGCACACGCGCATTGCCATTTTTGACGGATCGAGATTTTTTTGTCATTTTTATTTTTACAGAATAGCCTCCCTGTTAGTTTGCAAAATTAAAAATAAATATATAAATACCAAGTTTTCGAATTTAGTTAAAAAAAATTATATTTTGTTTTACATTCGTCTCTATTTGGTTCCAATTTTGTAAAATTTAGTCCTTATCTTACCCTATTTCTTTTTGCAAAAAGTACCTATTTTTTTAAAGATTTTGGTGCATGGAGCCCTGCATTCGAAATGTGCGTAGTGACGTAGATTTGACGTCGTACCCAGAAAAATAAACAAAATACTTCGGATTCCCCTTCCATAAAAACTTGTTGAGGTTAACGTTAATAGTTAGTGTAGGGAGCTGTTGGCTCGCGTGGCTTGCAGGGCTTGCCACAACCCTCCTACGCATTCTAAACCGGCCACCTGAATTAAGGCTTTAAAAGTCGCTCGATGACTTAGGCGTAAGTTTGTGCCTTGGGTATTAGCCTATAGCTGGGTTTTTATTATTATTATTAAACTTACAAGGAGACGACCCGAGGTGTAACGCACCGATTTTGTTCAAACTCGGGGGTTTGGTAGACCTTCATGTAACTTGAAACACCCTAAAGGAAAATGTCTCCATAGGCAACCGTTTTGCCATGGCAACGAAAAATGTTTTTGACAACACAAAATGGAAATTTTCCTATTGAATATAACATGGGAATCTGACCAAATGTAAGGGTACCCCTGTAAAGATTTTAATCAACTTCGAACTTTTTCAATATTTTCTTATTTATATTTTATATCTTTAGAATTTTCAAAAATTAAAATTTTTAATCAACTTCGAACTTTTTCAATATTTTCTTATTTATATTTTATATCTTTAGAATTTTCAAAAATTAAAATTTTTAATCAACTTCGAACTTTTTCAATATTTTCTTATTTATATTTTATATCTTTAGAATTTTCAAAAATTAAAATTTTTAATCAACTTCGAACTTTTTCAATATTTTCTTATTTATATTTTATATCTTTAGAATTTTCAAAAATTAAAATTTTTAATCAACTTCGAACTTTTTCAATATTTTCTTATTTATATTTTATATCTTTAGAATTTTCAAAAATTAAAATTTTTTACAGGGGGTACCCTTAATATTGGTCATATTCCCATGTTATTTTCAATGGGAAAATTTCCATTTTGTGTTGTCAAAAACATTTTTCGTTGCCATGGCAAAACGGTTGCCCATTGAATAAATTCCCTTTAGGGCTTTTCATGTTATATGAAGGTCTACCAAACCCCCGAGTTTGAACAAAATTGGTGTGTTACACCTCGGGTCGTCTCTTTGTTAGTCCAATTATGCACTTATCAGTGTATGGACGCTAGTGGTTACCGGGACTCATAAAATATGACTATTATAATTTTAATTATGTTGCCAGATGCAGGTACCCCTCAACATTCCTTAGCTTCCTCGACATACGTTGGAATGAACACGCGCGCGGTAATCTCTTCTCTCGAGAAAGTTCTCCGGTCTATTACTTTGTTTGATGAATTTCTTTTCCGGCGTAACGCGCCGGAGTTGGGACTATCCGTCGATTCATTAGTCTTTGCTGTCACTGATAGTCCACGGACGCCAGAGCTCCCCTGATAAACCCCCGTGGACACCCCCCGCTGCCCCACGACGTTATAGCGCGCTGACAAGTAGGGAACCGTTAAATTATGGTGCCGGACCTTCAAGGGGTCGTCCGAAGGTCAAATACTCGTTTTATCCCCCTCCCGCTGCCAGATTTTGGCACTGATGAACGGCCGAACTGGACGAAGGTCAAACCGTAGGCTTTTTTTGGGGGGTGAGTCTTAAGTGTTCAGTGTTGTTGTTTCATCGGTTAATAGTTCATCAGATTTTGGCTAAATAAGCCTTTTTTTAAAGTCATTACGCTTGCCGAACATGTTTTAATGTACCGCTTTCATCACGAGATACGTAGGATATCAGTTCAATTTTGAAGGTTAGATCTTTATTAAAAAAAAAGGCGACTCGTCGAATTTTAATTCGTGTCTTGTTCAACTTGATAAAATGTTCCACGTGCTCCTTAATATTTAAGCGTAAAAAGCTCGCGCATTTTTTTATATTTTAGGGAGCTTGCGCGAAATCGCTCGAGCCCGTTTACGCTAAAATATCGAGACACGCGTGGAACCTTTTAACAAGTTGAATAAGACATAAATAGAGTTTATGCTAGCGTCTATTGGCTATTATAGTGAAACGTCACTTCTACGTCACGAATAACGTGCATGATACATCTAAACAAGAAGGCCAATGTTTCTTTATAGAAAGGCCAAATGTTTTTTGGAAATTTCCAAAATTTTACATTAAAATTATCTTGTAATAGAAACTTTTCTCCGACACTGAAATTCTCACCAAGCTCCAACTTGGACTTGCACTCGAACTGAGTTGGTAGTAGAATTCGCCTTGGAAATATTTTACACACTAGGGGGCTCTGTTCTGAGAACTAAACTTAGATTGCTCAATAGCTCGTTGATAATTTATCCTAATGGACATACTTATTTGTTATTATGTTACCTATGAATTACGATTTACCGAAGTGGAACTCGAGGAAAGTTTTTTTGAAAAATGGCTTCGGAAAGGGAAAGTTTGTTTGTCAGATGGCGCTGATATTGACAAATCGGACTTAGGGATAAATCTGAAGCCCAATACCATTCTTTAGAGTCTAGTGTTGCTATTTCAGTGGTTGTTCTGGACATGATAGTTAATTAGATTTTAATTTTGATTTTCTTAATCGTTTTTCTATTTTTTTTTAATTTTCTGAAGTGAAATTTAATTCTTTTGAAATATATATTCTTGTTCAACATATGTCGTTGATATCGTTAGAGTCCAGTGTTGCTTTTCAGTTGTTTTTCTGGACATGATACTTAATTAGATTTTGATTTCGATTTTCGTAATCGTTTTTTTTAATTGTTTTTGCAAATATCTGAAATGAAATTTAAAAAAGTCTTCTGAAATATATCTTCTTGTCCAACAGATGTCGTTGATAAAGACAAATCTGACAAGACTAAAATCTCAACTTGATATCCAAATTTAAACAAAATTTATTTTGCAAATTTCTGAAGATAAACTTGAGAGATATATTTTTGTCCAACAGATGTCGTTGATAATGACCAATCGGAGCCAATATTCACATCGAAATATCGATAATATTTTTTTTCCTTTTGAGAGATTTTCTCGTTGGATAGGATTCAATTATTATGAACATAATTAAGGGTTTAACGTGTCCGCCCCCTTTTTGAACTAATTAGATTTTTTCAACTAACAAGATATCGCTTGTTTTGCCGTCAGTCCCTTCTTAATTAGTACTTTGGTAATTAAGCGTGGAAAATGGTCTTCGCCGGCAGAAAAAAAGGTAGGATTGCTTCATTTTCAATCAATCAAAGAGAGAGTTGGTAATTATTATCGCGCGTGGATGAATTGTGCAAAGGCTTCCCTGGATGACTAGCACCAAATAAGCCTACTTTTACGTTGAGGTTTATCTTTCTTGGCTTTTCAAATATATTTAAAATTAAATTAAATCACTTCAAATATATTTAAAATTAAATAAAGTCACTTCAAATATATTTAAAATTAAATAAAGTCACTTCAAATATATTTAAAATTAAATAAAGTCACTTCAAATATATTTAAAATTGAATTAAGTCACTTCAAATATATTTAACATTGAATTAAGTCACTTCAAATATATTTAAAATTAAATAAAGTCACTTCAAATATATTTAACATTGAATTAAGTCACTTCAAATATATTTAAAATTAAATAAAGTCACTTCAAATATATTTAAAATTAAATAAAGTCATTTCAAATATATTTAAAATTAAATAAAGTCACTTCAAATATATTTAAAATTAAATAAAGTCACTTCAAATATATTTAAAATTAAATAAAGTCACTTCAAATATATTTAAAATTAAATTAAATCACTTCAAATATATTTAAAATTAAATAAAGTCACTTCAAATATATTTAAAATTAAATAAAGTCACTTCAAATATATTTAAAATTAAATAGTCATTTCAAATATATTTAACATTGAATTAAGTCACTTCAAATATATTTAAAATTAAATAAAGTCACTTCAAATATATTTAACATTGAATTAAGTCACTTCAAATATATTTAAAATTAAATAAAGTCACTTCAAATATATTTAAAATTAAATAAAGTCATTTCAAATATATTTAAAATTAAATAAAGTCACTTCAAATATATTTAACATTGAATTAAGTCACTTCAAATATATTTAAAATTAAATAAAGTCACTTCAAATATATTTAAAATTAAATTAAATCACTTCAAATATATTTACAATTAAATAAAGTCACTTCAAATATATTTAAAATTAAATAAAGTCACTTCAAATATATTTAAAATTAAATAAAGTCACTTCAAATATATTTAACATTGAATTAAGTAACTTCAAATATATTTAAAATTAAATAAAGTCACTTCAAATATATTTAACATTGAATTAAGTCATTTCAAATATATTTAAAATTAAATAAAGTCACTTCAAATATATTTAACATTGAATTAAGTCACTTCAAATATATTTAAAATTAAATAAAGTCACTTCAAATATATTTAAAATTAAATAAAGTCATTTCAAATATATTTAAAATTAAATAAAGTCACTTCAAATATATTTAACATTGAATTAAGTCACTTCAAATATATTTAAAATTAAATAAAGTCACTTCAAATATATTTAAAATTAAATAAAGTCACTTCAAATATATTTAACATTGAATTAAGTCACTTCAAATATATTTAAAATTAAATTAAGTAATTTCAGATGATTTTAAAATAATTTTAACTCCGAATAATTTTAAAATTAAAGTACCTTCAAATGATTTTTAATTATTTTAAGTAGCTTCATCAGATGATTTTAAAATTGTTTTAAGTAGCTTCAAATTATTTTTTTTAAAGTAGGAGCCTAAGTAACATGAAATATAAGTCGCCTTTTGCTAACCCTATTTTTGTATTGATAGTTTGTTCAACCATAAGTAACATAACAGGACTGTTAATATTTTTGATTTTTTTAAAAAATCCAAAGAAGTAGTTTTATTTTATTTAAATCGGATTTTTAATTAATTGTTAATGATTTATTCACTTTTTATCTTAATACTAAAGGTATTGACCAGAATAAGGCTTAAGCCTTAATAAAAGTTTTAAATATATGCAAATATAACGAAGTTTTTATTTTAACCTACAAATTAACATATATGTCATACTTATAATTATTATGTTACTTTTGGCAGTAGATAAGAAGGATAGTTTATATTATAGAAGGATTAACGTTTGTTGGTTCTTGTTCCATTGGGTAATCTACATTTGACGTCATAAAGGTGGCTGTATTTACAATGCCCAACTATGGTATTCCGATTTGTTTCAAAGCGGAATAGGACGCATAAAAGAATCCTTTTGCAATCGATTTGTACATTTAAGTCCGAATAAAGTATGACTATCAGAAACGGATAAAGACTCTTTCGAATCCATTCTCTTTTCCTTTTGTAAAAGAAAGTAAAAGATTTTTTGGCTCATTCTTTAAATGTAGTTTTTTTAAGTTAGATTAAACTAACTTACGCTATCAGTAAAACGAGGCAACGTACGCGACCAACCATGTCGTGTGTCGTTGTAGTAGGAGTCAATCTCTACATGGAGAATTTCAAAATATTTTTTGAAATTAAATTAAATAAATGTTTGATTTAGCGATATATTTTGAATTTGTTAGTTGTAACGTTACGTTCAATTTAGTCGCAGACCACTTACATCCAATGGGACTCGTAACACACAATAAAAAAATCACCTTACAACGCGGGTATATTATGGTGGCGCCATCATTTGTCCATTAATGTAAACTTTTAAGGTACCTTTTAAATATAATTAATAATAAAATTTCGTTAAATATTTTATATTTTAACTAAGTTTTAATTTAATTTGAACCGTCAAAACTCTTATTCGTAATAATTCTGTAAAATATGTGATATTTTAATTTAATTTTTGTTTAATTTGAACCTTCATAACGCTAATTCGAATAAGTCGTAAAATATTTAATATTTTAACTAAATATTAATTTATCAAGCCCATTCAAAGCTTTTGTAAACTATCAACATATGCAAATATTTAATATTTTAACTAAATATTAATTTATCAAGCATATTTAAAGCTTATGTAAACTATCAACATATGAAAATATTTAATATTTTAACTATATATTAATTTATCAAGCACATTCAAAGCTCATGGAAACTATCAATATATGAAAATATTTAATATTTTAACTAAATTTTAGTTTTATTTGAACCTTCATATCTCTAATTCAAAATATTCGTACACTATTTAATATTTTAACTAAAGTTTAGTTTTATTTGAACCTTCATAACTCTAATTCAAATTATTCGTAAAATATTTAATATTTTAACTAAATATTAATAATAAAATAATAATAATAATCAGCTAGGCTAATACCCAAGGCACCACCTTCAAAGCTTATGGAAACGATCAACAAATTAAAATATTTAATATTTTAGCTGAATTTTAGTTTAATTAAAACCTTCAAAACTCTTATTCGTAATAATTCGAAAAATATTTGATATTTTAACAAAATATAAATTTAAGTTTATGAAAACTATCAACAGATGTCGCACGAGTCGAGTTTCTACCAAGAGAATGTTAGATTTAATGGTCTAAGATTGAGTGAAAGTGTGTAACGCCGTCTTGGGTGTCTGTCAAACTTGTTCTGGGCTGTCTTTTGTGAAGTTCGAATCCGTATCGGGAATCGAATCCGTCCGTGACAGTTCCGCGATCTGCCACGCCACGCACCGCCGATAGATGGCACTGCCACCCAGAAGGGAGGAGGGGGGAGGGCAATCCTCGAGAGCATCCAATATGTCCCCCCATCCCAAACCCCGCTTCCATCTCTCTCTATGTACTAATATTCCAGGCTTGAGCATCCGCCTTTCTTATTACTGGGGCAATCGCCCTCCCATAGCCTTGGCCCCCTTAGCTTTGACCCCCCCATCCCCTACACGTTATTCGTATGGATAATAGCGCCGTATTTTCGTCACGTAAGAAGATATAGCTTTTCTATACGCAACGGGGGATGTTGGGTTGGGAGGGAGATCTCTCCTGATCTTCGGCTTCTCCGGGCTATTTGAATAAAGGGATGGAGAGTTCGATTATTTCTCTACTCAGTGTGTGTACTGTGTGTGGGCACGACTTTTAAAATTGGTTTATCGGGTTTGTTCCTGGAATGTTTCACGGATTTCAGCGGCAATAAAGAATAAGATAGAAAATAAATATTGGTTCGCCTCGCCATCTACCGACACTTTTCCGAACCTAATTTGATTTTCCGTTTGGGATTTTTAAAATAAATACTATTCGTTTGTTATTTAAGTAATTAACTCACGAGGGGATATCTATGCAGGTTGTGCAGAAATGTGTAGGAGTTGTAGGGGATAAAAGAGCGCCAGAGAGCTTTTGCGTAACCTTTTGTAAAACATTTGTAGAACATTAAAAATAAGAAGGGGAGAACATCAAACCAGTGTAAAAAACTTAGATAAAAAGAATGGGTACATTTTAAAAAATAGTAGTCATAATATAAACTGGGAGGCGGCAAAAGTAGTGTGTCAGGAACCCGATTGGAATAGAAGAGTTTTTAAGGAAGCGGTGTATATTAGAAAATTTGGTGGCCTAAATCTGGATAAGGGTGTAATTGACATAAAAGGGTGGGGGGATTTCAAAGTAAAATTTAGAGATAAGGAAGGAGGAGAGAAAAAGTAACGGGGGGTGAAGTTGGTTGTTTGTGGTTATTATTATTATTATATTGTTTTAAATATGTGTTAGTATTGATTAGATTTATTATAAATATTTTTTAAATTTTTAAGTATGTTTTAGTATTGATTAGATTTTTGTAAAAAAAATATTTTGTTTTGGGTTGACGTAGAAATGTACAATCAGAATATGATTAGACGTGGCTGAAGAAGGACCGAAACGTCCCGAGTATTTTTAAACTTGTAAATAAAATTATACCATGAAGTAGCAGGACTTTGTTTTAAATTCTTTAATTAGTATTGTTTTAGCCATGGTCAAAAAAGATAATATACACTTTTGTAAAACCTTGTATTGGAGAGTAGATAACACCATTGTGTTATTTTTAAGTATGCAATACAGTATTATACATAATTAAAGTATTTCTATTTTTGGCTCCATATTTTGGGATTTGGGTTAAATAAAACTTGCCATTTTTCAAAGTTTTTGTTCGAAAACATGCAGATAATATTTTCGGCTTTTCCAGATTATCTTCGAAACATTCTTATTATTTAGACGCTTAAGTCTATTTTTGACCTACTAACGCCTGTAAAAGTGTTCCACTTACAGAATTAATTAATTAATTTTTATTTGCCAATTTCATTTTCGAGCAGGAAAGAGCAAAGCTCACAGGCTATAATTATATTACAGCACAACCGCTGTACAGGGAGAAGCAACACCATTGAAAATTCTTATTATTATTTTATTATAAAACTTGCCATTTTTCAAAAAGTTTGTTCGAAAACATGAAGGTAATATTTTTAGCTTTTCCAGATTCTCTTCGAAACATTCTGGTTTTTTAGAACCAACTAACGCTTAAGTCTATTTTTGACCTACTAACGCCTGTAAAAGTGTTCCTCTTACAACACACCGCTGTACAGGGAGAAGCAACACCATTAAAAATTCTTTTCATCCGAAACCCTAATATACTTCGATACTCTTCGTAATATTTATCCCCTTTTAAAAATATATCCCATCATCGAAAAAATTGTATTGTTTTCTTCGCTATTGAACCTGATCGGAAAAGAAGGCTTTAAAACGAACGGCACTCCGTGCGCGAGAGGGGTCGCGCTTTTTTATATGGATCAAAAAAATCCCCAAAAGCAAAGACAAGTTGCTGGAAGGAATTACTGGCAAGCATCAACGCTCTCCGTCCGGAATAAGAAGGGAAAAGAGCCTAAAATTTACGGACGATATAATAGCTTTGAAGGGGTGAGTAAAGAAAGTCCTCAAGTTAGATGGGTTCTTTGAGACGGGGGGGTGGGCTAGGGGGAATAGAAAGGGTCCACAAACTGTCACCCCGAAGATGGATGAGGGAGTGTTACACCCCCCCCTCCAAGTCCGCTTCCCTCCGCGGCGCACTCAATGGATCTCAAGCTTCCTTCTTTAAAAGGTAGGAGAAGAGATTTGGCGGGCTTTATCCGGCCGATCCCTGTTATTTTCTGGAACGCTCTCCTATTACTTTCCACATTGGCCCACCCCGCCGAGTTTATTAAGTTTGGAGAGTTAAATAACATTCGCAAACTTTACCATTATCCCCCGCGTTTCTACCCGCTGACCTGTTATTTAGGGAGTTTTAGGTATAGTGGAGTGGAATGACGGGGCAGTGTTTGCAACTTATTTTAATTTGCGTTAGACTATAGAAGCGCCTTAGCCTAGGTGAAATTACATTAAGGGTTTTTTTTTATCTACCTCTCATCAGGAGGTTTCGTTCAAGTTTCTTAATTATAATGGGTTAATTAAGATTTTTGGTGTATTTTTTCGTGGTAGGGTATTACACTAATTTTCCTAAATTTGGTAAGAGGGAGATTTACTCTGTAAACTAAGTGCGGCGATTTTGTTGTGGGTGTATTAAAATTCGGTATGACCAGAAATATATAGCATACTCTTAAGAGTGAAGTATTCTTACTTCATATACCGCTAATTTTCGGGGTTCGAATTTAAAAAACCCACCCAAAAAAACCCACGGGTTCTTTTTGGGTTGGACCCACTTTAAAAAACCCACAATAAAGCCCACTTAAAAAGTTTCAAAAATGACGAAAAAAGTTTAAATTTATAGTTTAATAATTAAACTATATTAAAGAATTTAAAGAATTAAACTTTAATTCATTAAATTCTATAATATTACAAAAATATTGCTTTTTTATAAAACGTATTTACACAAAATACATTACCAGTGATTTGGTAAACACTAATCTAACAGTAGCAAGTTAACAGTGTTAACTAAACAGTAAGTTTTAAACTTCTGCAACTTTCAATCAATATTTAGCGGAACATGGAGCAGACGATACTTTACGTCTACGAAAGATAAGAATAAGGGCGAGGAATAAGTAGTGTTAATTTGAAAACAAAAATAATAATGAAGTAAATCATCGATTTAGGGTATCATTTTAGGTTATAAAACCCAATAAAAGCCCAATGGGCTGGGTTTTCTTAAAAAAAAAACCGTTTTTTTAAAACCCGGCTAATTTTACCTGGAACATAATTATTCTCATCTTGCCTTTGCGTAGTGGGGTGGCGGAGTGGTTAGCACTATCGCCTCGCAGCCAGAGGAGCCAGGTTCGACTCTCCCAACTTGTGACATTGAGTGAAAACTCGGAACAACTTCTGTGTAAAGTTTGCTCGATCACTCCCCGCTGGTTGGAGCGGTTTTCATTTTTCCATTTAAACTTGTAGTGGTTAACGGTAGTAGGGAGCTGTTGGCTCGCTTGGTATGAAGGGCATGCCACCACCCTCCAACGTAATTTAACCCGGCCATCTATAAATAGAGGCATTGTTAGTCGCTAGATAACTTGGGTCTAAGGTGGTGCCTTGGGTATTAGCATGAATTTATTCATTTTACCCATGAATATAGAACTGTACCTTACCTGTATGGTGCTATCCCGATCCGGTAGAAGGCAGGGCTTACGAAGCTACGCTGCTACTACGTCAAATTGTTTAGCCAATTAAAAGCTAGAGGAAATGACGTCGCAACTCACTGGACGAGGTTGTAACTACAGTATATCCGTCACGTGTAAGAGGGGCGTAGCTTATTGTTCCGCCTCTTTCCGACAGAGATAGAAACATATCTAGAGTGGTTCTATATTCATGGATAAAATGAATAAATTCATGGTATTAGTCATGCCGATTATTATTATTATTATTTTCGAAATACACCTTTATCCCACTATTACATCGGTTAAACCATTCCATAATAAATACCTCTACGTCAGCGGTTCCCAATTTTATTTTGCTATGGAACCCTAAATTATCCACCTAATTCTGGCGGAACCCCAACTCATTTTTTTTACTCATTTTAAACTCTTGACACAAACAAAGATGGCCGCGCTGCGAATTCTCCTTTTACGGAACACCTTTTGGGAACCGCTGCTCTACGTGATATAATTTTTACATTGTCAAGTAAAGAATGTATTTATGTAAACTTAGGGACAATGACTATTGAAACGATCCAATTTACCCATCCGTCACTTCTTGAGGAGGGGGGGGGGATAAAGTCACCTCGTGTGATTCAATCTCATCGGAAGACGTCAGTTTTCGGGAACCAATGAGATATCGAACTGATTTGATTTATTTAAAGGAGGGAGGAACTTGCTCTTCGAGCATGACAGGGATTGTCAACAACGCAACAATTGGCGGAAAATAGTAGAAATAAATAAATTCTTGGTTCTACTAAATGTATATCTGTTCCCGGTTATTTTTAACCCTCCCTTACGGACTTGTTAGTGTGTCCCTTCCATTGCGACCTTGTAATTATTGTCCTTCCCTCACGACCTTGCTATTTTGACCCTTCCCTCACGACCTTGTTATTTAGCCGTTCCATTACGACCTTGTTATTTGGCCCTTTCCTTACGAACTTGTTATTTGGCCCTTCCCTTACGAACTTGTTATTTTCGCCCTTCCATTACGAACTTGTTATTTTGGCCCTTTCAACTAGATCTTATATACTTCTGATGAACCTTTATGAATCCAGAACGTATCTTACCTTCAACGCTAACGTAAATACGATAATATTACCACTAATAAGTGAGTGGTACGTTATTTACTTTAACGCGTGGTAATTAATTATAAAAAATTGAATGTAACGCTCTTGATTGTCGCGTCCCGTTTAATTAGGCCTGGCGTGCGTATTTAAATTTCGTCGCCGACCGCCAGCCCCCCCCCCCCCCCCCCCAACCTAATCTCTCTTTCCTCTTTTAATGAACGTATCGATTTTCTCGGCTTCGAAAAAGCAAATAGAAACGCTCTTATTGTTTTGATTTCAACTCTCGCCTTCCTTACCCCCTCCTTAGTTCCCCCCTTCTCCCCCCCCCCCTTTCCCATCGCGGATATTTGACAAACAGCTCGGGGTACTGCGAAACCCCACTGTTCCAACAGTGCCGAGTATATTGGCAGGGGAAACCGTAGAGTTTGGAGGGTGAATGGATGTTTTCGTTCTTATTTTATGTGGCGTTCGATTTTAATTGAACGTTACGATCGAAATTCAACTCGGAAAAATCTTTAAATTTGGTCCAAAATTCGACACAAAAATATCCAAGTCTTAGGAAAATTTACTATTCGAATGCGAAAACCGATCGTGATATCGAAAATCCGGAGAAGAACAGAGTTGTCTAATGAATCTTTGGAAAACATGAAAAACCTGGGAACGTCTAGTAATTAGAAAGAAGGTCCGAAAAGTCTGGGAATTTAAAAATGGGTCTAAAAGTCTGGGAATTTAGAAAAGGCTGTAACCGTCTGGGAATTTTAAGATGGGTCTGAAAGTCTGGGAATTTAAAAATGGGTCTAAAAGTCTGGGAATTTAGAAAAGGCTGTAACCGTCTGGGAATTTTAAGATGGGTCTGAAAGTCTGGGAATTTAAAAATGGGTCTAAAAGTTTGTTAATATAAAAATGGGTCTGATAGTCTGGTAATTTAAAAATGGGTCTAAAAGTCTGGGAATTTGGAAATGGGTTTAAAAGTCTGTTAATTTAAAAATGGGTCCAAAAGTCTGGGAATTTAAAAAGGGATCCAAACGTCTGGGATTTTGGATATGGCTGTACAAGTCTGGGAATTTAAAAAGGGATCCAAACGTCTGGGATTTTGGATATGGCTGTAGAAGTCTGGGAATTTAAAAAGGGATCCAAACGTCTGGGATTTTGGATATGGCTGTACAAGTCTGGGAATTTAAAAAGGGATCCAAACGTCTGGGATTTTGGATATGACTGTAGAAGTCTGGGAATTTAAAAAGGGATCCAAACGTCTGGGATTTTGGATATGGCTGTAGAAGTCTGGGAATTTAAAAAGGGATCCAAACGTCTGGGATTTTGGATATGGCTGTAGAAGTCTGGGAATTTAAAAAGGGATCCAAACGTCTGGGATTTTGGATATGGCTGTACAAGTCTGGGAATTTAAAAAGGGATCCAAACGTCTGGGATTTTGGGTATGGCTGTAGAAGTCTGGGAATTTAAAAAGGGATCCAAACGTCTGGGATTTTGGATATGGCTGTAGAAGTCTGGGAATTTAAAAAGGGATCCAAACGTCTGGGATTTTGGATATGGCTGTACAAGTCTGGGAATTTAAAAAGGGATCCAAACGTCTGGGATTTTGGATATGACTGTAGAAGTCTGGGAATTTAAAAAGGGATCCAAACGTCTGAGATTTTGGGTATGGCTGTAGAAGTCTGGGAATTTAAAAAGGGATCCAAACGTCTGAGATTTTGGGTATGGCTGTAGAAGTCTGGGAATTTAAAAAGGGATCCAAACGTCTGGGATTTTGGATATGGCTGTAGAAGTCTGGGAATTTAAAAAGGGATCCAAACGTCTGGGATTTTGGATATGGCTGTACAAGTCTGGGAATTTAAAAAGGGATCCAAACGTCTGGGATTTTGGATATGACTGTAGAAGTCTGGGAATTTAAAAAGGGATCCAAACGTCTGAGATTTTGGGTATGGCTGTAGAAGTCTGGGAATTTAAAAAGGGATCCAAACGTCTGAGATTTTGGGTATGGCTGTAGAAGTCTGGGAATTTAAAAAGGGATCCAAACGTCTGGGATTTTGGATATGGCTGTAGAAGTCTGGGAATTTAAAAAGGGATCCAAACGTCTGGGATTTTGGATATGGCTGTACAAGTCTGGGAATTTAAAAAGGGATCCAAACGTCTGGGATTTTGGATATGACTGTAGAAGTCTGGGAATTTAAAAAGGGATCCAAACGTCTGGGATTTTGGATATGGCTGTAGAAGTCTGGGAATTTAAAAAGGGATCCAAACGTCTGAGATTTTGGGTATGGCTGTAGAAGTCTGGGAATTTAAAAAGGGATCCAAACGTCTGGGATTTTGGATATGGCTGTAGAAGTCTGGGAATTTAAAAAGGGATCCAAACGTCTGGGATTTTGGATATGGCTGTAGAAGTCTGGGAATTTAAAAAGGGATCCAAACGTCTGGGATTTTGGATATGGCTGTAGAAGTCTGGGAATTTAAAAAGGGATCCAAACGTCTGGGATTTTGGATATGGCTGTAGAAGTCTGGGAATTTAAAAAGGGATGCAAACGTCTGGGATTTTGGATATGGCTGTAGAAGTCTGGGAATTTAAAAAGGGATCCAAACGTCTGGGATTTTGGATATGGCTGTACAAGTCTGGGAATTTAAAAAGGGATCCAAACGTCTGGGATTTTGGATATGACTGTAGAAGTCTGGGAATTTAAAAAGGGATCCAAACGTCTGGGATTTTGGATATGACTGTAGAAGTCTGGGAATTTAAAAAGGGATCCAAACGTCTGGGATTTTGGATATGGCTGTAGAAGTCTGGGAATTTAAAAAGGGATCCAAACGTCTGAGATTTTGGGTATGGCTGTAGAAGTCTGGGAATTTAAAAAGGGATCCAAACGTCTGGGATTTTGGATATGGCTGTAGAAGTCTGGGAATTTAAAAAGGGATCCAAACGTCTGGGATTTTGGATATGGCTGTAGAAGTCTGGGAATTTAAAAAGGGATCCAAACGTCTGGGATTTTGGATATGGCTGTAGAAGTCTGGGAATTTAAAAAGGGATCCAAACGTCTGGGATTTTGGATATGACTGTAGAAGTCTGGGAATTTAAAAAGGGATCCAAACGTCTGGGATTTTGGATATGGCTGTAGAAGTCTGGGAATTTAAAAAGGGATCCAAACGTCTGAGATTTTGGGTATGGCTGTAGAAGTCTGGGAATTTAAAAAGGGATCCAAACGTCTGGGATTTTGGATATGGCTGTAGAAGTCTGGGAATTTAAAAAGGGATCCAAACGTCTGGGATTTTGGATATGGCTGTAGAAGTCTGGGAATTTAAAAAGGGATCCAAACGTCTGGGATTTTGGATATGGCTGTAGAAGTCTGGGAATTTAAAAAGGGATCCAAACGTCTGGGATTTTGGATATGGCTGTACAAGTCTGGGAATTTAAAAAGGGATCCAAACGTCTGGGATTTTGGATATGACTGTAGAAGTCTGGGAATTTAAAAAGGGATCCAAACGTCTGGGATTTTGGATATGACTGTAGAAGTCTGGGAATTTAAAAAGGGATCCAAACGTCTGGGATTTTGGATATGGCTGTAGAAGTCTGGGAATTTAAAAATTGGTCCAAAAGTCTGGGATTTTGTTAAGGGCGCTAAGCGTCTGGGAATTTTAAATATGTTGAAAAGTCTGGGAAATTAGAAAATGGGTCTAAAGGTCTGGGAATTAGTAAATGGGTTTAAAAGTCTGGGAAGTTAAAAAAAAGGTCTAAAAGTCTGGGAAGTTAAAAAAGGGTCTAAAAGTCTGGGAATTTAAAAAGGGCTTTAAAAGTCTGGGAATTTAATAATGGGTTCAAAAGTCTGGGAATTTGGAAATGGCTATAAAAGTCTGGGAATTTAAAAATGGGTTTAAATGTTTAGAAAGAAGAAAATGGGTCTAAGGTCTGGGAGCTTAAAAACCAGTGAAAAATTCTGGGAACTTAAAAACAAGTCTAAAATTCTAGAAATTTGGAAATGGCTTTAAATTAAAAGTCTGGGAATAATTAGAAACTTATAACGAAGCAACGAAGTGGAAAAATCAGCATTCTGAAACACACAAAACCAAAATAATTTAATTCGGAAACTGTTTTAAGATCGCTATCTCGCGGGGGGGGGGGGGGCGGTAAGGTTGGACGCGCCAGGAATAAACACCTCCGGAGAATTGTAAATCATTGTTTATATACACACACGTTTTTCAAACTTTCTTTTACAGCGCGCGTTCTATCTAGCGTTATCCTGACGACTTCTCCGAGTTTTCTGAATTAAACATCTCGACCCGCTTTCTAGTTAGATTGTCGCCGCGCACACTTACCGAGGCTTAGTTTAGCTTAAGTCATTGTTTAATCTTACGAGAAAGTAGGAAACAAAGGTCCGAGTCGCTGTTGGAATTATAAAGCGAGTTACGTGTTGAGAAAGTGGAGGAGAACAGAGCGAGCGAAAAAAGTGTTTCTAAACAGAAGAGGACTGTTGTTTTTTTGTGTTTTACGGGCCTAGGATCATTAAGTGGGAATGCTTAGGCGAGAGCGACTCTGCAGTTCGTCGCGGAATTTTTCTATGAGCCTTTATCGCGAAAGAGGCGCCTCCTACAGGAAGTTTTTCTTAATGAGTTTTCTTAGTTTTTTTTTGGTCTAGAATGGTTCTCTTGAACTTACGGTAAAGCCCTACTTCAATTTGATTCCAAGTGGCGAAAGTTTCTCAAAGAGAGTTTTCTGAGAGGAAATTTTCTCTTAGTTTTTACACTCTTTTCTTCCCAACTAATTTTATACAGTGCTGCCACGCGTCAGGGAAAACAGGGAAATCAAGGAATTTAAAAAATGGACCTAAAAAGTCAGGGAATTTTAAAAATTTGTAAAGAGTCAGGGAAAAGTCAGGGAATTCAGAAAAAGTCAGGGAATTTTTAAGAATTTGTAAAAAAAAGTCTAGGAATTCAGAAAAAGTCCGGATATTTAAAAGAATTTGTAAAAAAGTCATGGAATTTTTAAGAATTTGTAAAAAAGTCAGGGAATTCAAAAAAAGTTGGGGAATTTTTTAAGAATTTGTAAAAAAAGTCAGGGAATTCAGAAAAAGTCGAGGAATTTTTAAGAATTTGTAAAAAAAAGTCGGGGAATTTTTAAGAATTTGTAAAAAAAAGTCAGGGAATTCAGAAAAAGTCAGGGAATTTTTAAGAATTTGTTAAAAAGTCAGGGAATTCAGAAAAAGTCAGGGAATTTTTAAGAATTTGTAAAAAAAGTCAGGGAATTCAGAAAAAGTCAGGGAATTTTTAAGAATTTGTAAAAAAAAGTCAGGGAATTCAGTTTAATCTTGACAATTTTTTTTGGTAATTTTACTCTAGATCTAATGCAAATTCGGTTATTATTTAGATCATTGAAAGGTCTTTTAACGTTGAAATAACTTTGGTACTGAAATATAAGTTTATTAAATTTATTAAATTCTGATAAATGTAAATGTTAAAAACTGTCTAGTTTTGGCCTTAAAAGGTTAGGGAAAATAACTTAAAATATTCATGGAATCCATCTAAGAACTAAGAGCTGATCACTGAGATTAAGTGGGATGGCGTAGTGGCTAGCACTTTCGCCTCGCAGCAAGAGGAGCCGGGTTCGTTCCTAGCTGGTGGTATTTGATAAAAACTGGTAGTTAGTGCTTCTGCGTTGAGTTTGCAAGTTTTCTCCCGCTGGTTAATGGGGTATGGATATAATATATAGTTTATCGTTACATTTGGCCTTACCCACATTATTATTTGGTCTATTATTGACCTACCAGCGCCTGTAAAAGTGTTCCATCCGCAATACACCATTGTTCAGAGAGAAGCCAACATTTTTATTTTTCCGCGCTAAATTCTGGCGCAAAATTGAGGTAATTTCGGCTGTATGAAAAGTATGTTTTTAACGCGATCGAAATTGGTGGCTGCGTTGTTAAATCGATCTATAACTTAATCGACTTCTGGATCAGTCTAATTTATCTTTCGAGCAATTCTCTTTTCCTCGTTTTTATCCCTGAAGAAATTGACGTGGGGGATCCTGTCTCCCCTCTCCCCGGATACGAAGTTAGTTTTAGCTCTCCATCCTCTTTCAAAATTTGCGCCCTAATTAATCAATGTTGGTTACGCGTTACAAAAAATAGGGTCCCTTTTTTACCGTGGCCCTTTAGAGCTAAAACTGAATATTTAACTTATTTTTTGTAATTTAAATTTTAAATTAACAAAATTTCATTAGCGTTTTTGTTTATATTAGATTTTTTTTAACAATAACAGAGTTCATGGGGTAACTAATAAAACCTGGAAATATCAGAGAATTCTATTGTCGACAGAAAGGTTGGGGAAATTTATGAGGGTTCAGAAAACTCAGTAGAAATTTACTAAGTTTACTATTTTTCTTATTAAAGATTCGCCTTTATCCCTTCTATAATTTCAAATAATTTAGTTTAAATATAAATCATACGTCTCTATAAAAAGGTTGGTTAGTAATGGCATGGAGATTTTAATTCAATAGTTATATAATTAAATTCCTAGAAGAAACAACACTTCTACTAACTAAAGATGTTAATTAATAATATAATATAATATAATATAATATAATGATGATATAATAATAGTAATATAATAATAATATAATAATAGTAATATAATAATAATATAATAATAAAAAGATAATAGTTTGTTTGTCTAAGGCTAAAACACGCCACATACTACCTTTTCCCGTCGAGACCTTCAATCCTTATAACCTTAAACTGGCTTTCGTTCGAAATAAGAGAATCAATTTCACCTTACGTTTGGGACAGTACAACTTGACAACGTTGATTAATGGGTTCATCCTTTTCTCTAATTTCTTTTATACTAAAATTGTAATAGACAGACGTAGAATCGAGCGAAACGGGGGACTCAGAAAAAAGGAAAATTTTAATAACCCCTGGTGCCTTTCTTTCCCGCATCGATCTCGGATGTATTTTCAATTTAACGAGTTTGCACTAAGAAAAAAAGGGTGACTACCTATTCGACTCAATGTCAACCAAAAAAGACTCTTTCACGGTATTAATTATACAGCCCGTACCTTTCCTCTTGACAGTGAGGGGAAAACGCGGGGATAGTCGAATAATGAAGTAGACAACCAACCAATTGTCTTCTGTCTCGTTAAAAAAAATATTACAAATCAAGTATTACCATTTTTTTTGGAGGACAGTGTGATAGTCCCCTATCTTTTGCCCCTATTATTTTAGGCAGATGCCAAACTGCAACTTCGCGACGTTGTTAAGCTCGTTACCCTTTTTACGTGTGCAGGTATGGCTTGACAGTGTCACCTGTCACAGTTAAAATAACTAGCACGTGTCGACTTCTTTACCGCTTGAGTTATTTCGTGTTTTTTTATTCTCGTTATTTTGGTCCGATTATTAAAGCGTTGAGATTTTTGGAGCAGGGAGTTATTGTTTGTGCAGGATTTTCGATTTGATAGAATCATAAGTCTATAAAATGTCTAACATCAGTAAACATACTACAAATCATTATTAATGTTACATGGTTAATCAGTTTAAACTATTCTAGAGGTTTAGTTTTACCATAAGTGTATAACATTGTTCCATAAGTGTGACACTTTCTATTCTTCACATGCAAAAGTTTTACTGAGAGCTATTTACAAGACAGACTGCATTACGGACTTCGTCACCGTTTTGCATCCACTTGCTAACGCGTCACACGTATAGTCTTTGACAGCGCCTCGCTAGGGGGATAATTTCTTCTTGTGATGACGTCACTAGCTCTCAGTAAAATATTCCCCAAAGTGAGAAACTTATGAAGCAATAGTATAGACTTATAATAGAATGAAGATACGAGTTTAACTTGTTCCAATTTCGTCTTTATATTTTACCAGAAGTATTTAAGAAAACGTAGTTTCGATATGAAATAGCTTTTTAAGACTTATTAAAACCAAGAATACATTTATTGATACTTTGGGAGACGATTTTCAGCGCTGCTTTCAATTCCGTTGATGCTTTAACCTAATAGCAACGAACACAAGGAGAACGCAGCTAGCCTTTAAATACGATAACGAAGTGCTGCAACCAAATTTCATTGGACGCGCCTTTACGCTGAACGTTTTACGGAAAGGGGGAAGACAGTTTCCGAGTATTCCCCTTCCGGCATGTCTAACCAATGAAACATGTACACAAAGAAAGAGTAACTCTGTACCTATTAGTTTTAAATGAGGTTATCTTGCACCTGGAAATATCAGAGAAAAAGGTTAGCCAATAGTTGTGTATGAACCCTGCTAACGTTATTTGTTTTTAACATTTACTGATTTTTCCAAATGCGTTTATGAATTAAACGTGGTTCCCAATATCTTATAATTATATTATAAAATATTGTAATAAATTTTAAATTGTAATTAACTGTACATTAGAAAATATTTCGAACCTTCAAATCTACATGTTTACTTATAATGTCTTAGATTAATACTCTTAAGAGGCAAATTTTTTGATTGAATAAAAACATTATTATTTGGTACGCGGAATCGTATTATACTTTTAACTTAATTTAGAAATGGTTCCGAAAAAGCTATTTAGGTAGTACCAACTTGTTTGTGTTCATGACGTAATATCGTGAAAATTTACATTTTATTTGTAAGTTCGACATTACGCTCTATAACTTTGTCATTGAAACGTTTTGTCTGACGCCTTAGGTAAAACAATTATTATTAGAAAACTAAGAAATATTTTCCGATTTTTTATGAAATTTGCAAATTAAGAAGTTCCTATGACGTATTGCCTGTATACTTATGACGCATTTTTTTAATATAAAACGGAACAAATATTACAAGAAATACCGTAGGGCTAATAAATATCGTGGTGAAAAAAACTTTGGCAAAAAAAAACACCTATATTACTCTTAAGCAATTGGCAAAGTAAAAAAGCTACCTTTTAAAGAACTTCCAAAATAAAAAAAAATCCCCGTCCGTGAAGAGAGCTAAGAAGGTTGGAACCTCCCCACCACGAAATCCCCTACTTAAACTTTTAGGGAAGTTGATTCTGTATACGCGACGTGCGTCCACACGTGATCACTTAGAAATCCTTTTACTCGCACCGAAAATGCAGCATCTCAAAACTTAAGACTTCGATGGCGTTGAGAGAGTGGTATGTATATAGGCGAGTGTAAAAATCCTCCGTAATTGTTGAACCGTGAAAAATTCCGAGGGATGAAAGAGATTCGATATGGGGGAGTCGAGAAGCTCAAGAGCAAAAGAGATGAGAAGATGGAGATACGCTCTCTCTTCCTCTTTGACTATTCTAAAGATATTTCCCTTCGCTTCTCTCCCAAATCGGTGTTGTTTTCGCGCCCGCGGAAGTTTGATACCTCTCGTTTTGGAAACCACACGATAGTTCACGTTCTAGATAACTTCACCTCTACTCTAGCTTAAATATCAGAGTCTGGGTAGTCAAAGTTGCCAAAATACCTTTGTCTTAACCGCGACACCACTTTATCCCTGCCTTTGTTTTCCTTATTTTTGTCAACTACTCTCTCTCCCCCTTTAAATGGTCTTTCCGTTCCTTTTCTATTATTGTTGGAAAGCCGAAATCACGGGGGTATTTCTCTCGCTTCGCACGTGATGATGATGGTTCCTATTTGTTTAATATTCACCCTATTCTCTCTCTCTCTCTCCGTCCCAATTCGCCGGTGTTTATTTAGGCCCTGGGTTTTTTTTGGAGGGGGTCTTTTCGCGTGGCTGAATTTCGCGTCGTCTTCCCAGAATATGCTCAGTGTTCTGTGGATGTTTACTTTGTGTGTTTCTTTGAAGTACGCTCTGTTATCACCCCATTCACTATTTTTTCCTCTTCTAGACATTACTTTATCATGACGATTTTGTGGTGTGGTTTTTTTGTTGCGGGGGAAGACTACAGTGGCCATTGTCTACTTTCGCGCTATTTCAAGCTGAACTCTTGTAATTTTGTATTTTAACTTATAAAATTAATATTTAAGTGTAGAACAGCCTCTTGTTTAGTGCTTAAAATAATTTTGACAATTTAAAATTTATAAATAATTAAGTTATTACGTTTTAATTCGGACCCCCGGAGCTAAACAAGTTGGGCAAGCGCCCAGACTACCCTTTAGTTAGGACCTTATATCTCGTTAACTATTAATATTAGAATTATCAAAATTATTTTAAGCACTAGAAGATGGTTCAGCCTAATAAGAAAAATATAATTCAATTATGTAATTGTTAAAACAGAAACGTTCAGCTTGAACGAAAAAGTAGTTTTATTGTATTCTTCCGGGCCTTAACATATCTTGAATATGCCGCTATTTTTTATTGAGGAAATTTTGGATTGTGATTTTTGTAGGAACATTTATAAAGATTTCGGGATATATTAGGCGATAGCATAAATTGCAAGGCGTACTGGGTAAAATTGTTTTCGGGAAACATTTGAGCGCCATCAAACGGTAGAAACCTTTAAAAAATAGTCACGTGGTTATAAAATTGCTTAGACTTTTAGACTAGAACACGTTTTTAACCTAGGCTAAGTAAAGCAGCCCCTAATATGTTTTGAGCACGGCCAACCTCGATCGCGGAAGCGCGTTATGGAAGTTGGCAGTGCTATGAAGAATTTCCGGGAACATTTCCACAAGTTAGCTAACACCAAAACAATTTATGCCTATTTTTTTGCGAGTGATTGGTTACTAAAAAGGAGTCTAAGAAACTTTTGGAAAATTAAGTTTACATTTTTAAGGATTTCGGCTGGAAAATGAATAAAGACTGACTGTTTATTTTTGATTACGTTTAAATTTCCTAGGTTTGTTTAAATGATGTATACCAGAGGGGTCGCACACTTGCCATTATTTTGTACGGGATTTCGGGATTTCGTAGAGATTTTGGCAATTTTATCATTACTTTTTGAAGTGATTTTGGGATTTCAATGTTAATTTACCATAGAGAGAGTTAATAGATTTTGAGATTTTAGTCAAAGTGTACGGGATTTTGGTAAATGTCCGACCCCTCGTGTATACCTCAAATCTGTAGATCTTTAGACAGATTTCGTGTTGGTTAGTTTATTTCACAATTGGTTTTTTGCATCTCCATGGTAACGCTGAACCTAGTGGAAGTTAATTCCAACAGATATTTTTATTTCGTAACCATGGTGATGGTTTTGTTGGGTCCAGAAAACAATTTATCCCGTTAAGTGGCGTTCGTAACGCAAAGATAACCTTTTTCCCCGCGTTGTGTCTAAATTAATTAATTAATTTAATTTTCCGTGGATGGGCGATCTTTAGTTAATTACCTTCAAAATGTGTATCTTTAAAATTATAAATAAATATTCTAATCACGGGAATTTCGACCTTGAAAATGTTGATCATCTTTTAAACTGGTAAAACTGCGCATCACTAGTAAAATTTATCTTAAAGATATTTTGTTAGATAATGTAATACTGGCAATTTCAATATTCAGTCTATTTTGTAGAAATTCGTTATCTCTGAAATAAAAATTCATCTTCAATTAATATCAAAATAGCCCTGAAATTAAATTACAATTTTCAGAGTTTAAAACTTAATATGATAATCCGTTTTATGTCATTGGAGATAAGTAACCTTTTGAAGATTAGAAAATTTATTTCAATTATATTTCCCCCGCACAGCCCTACCCGTGTCGGAAGGGAGGGTATAATTTGGGGAGAGTTTTGTACCGAACAAAAAAAAAAACTGAACAGGGAGAGGTATGGGGTGAAGCCGAACACAAAAGGGGAAAAAGAACATCGCGAAAAGCCATTATTGAAAGCCACCAAAACCTTGGAACTAAGCTTAAAAGCGGCGTTGGTACTTAAACGTACTTCCACGTTAATTTGTCCTTATCAATAGATTTATTTATATTGAAACCAACTTATCCTCGCATTAAGTACGGCTCTATACGCTATTAAATACACGCTCTTAAAGGGCTAAATTAATTTCAACTTATAATGGGAGAATGTGTTCGGTATTTTTTTTTGGTTAAAACCTCATCTGACGGTGAACGTACGCGTATTCGACACAGAACGCCTCCTTTGTTAGTGGTACCAACTAATTAATCGCCGGAACAGTTAAAACGGTTCTAACTTGTCAGCGTTGGGGAAAGCTGGCCATCTTAACAACCGATACGTGTATCGCTATCCACTTAGTGTATAGGGATACTGTGTATATTAAATTATATTTGGCCAACCTCGCTTGTCCCTAGGCTATTAATGATAAAGTCGTTAAAGATATAGGCGAATACGGTGTTCGTATCAGTGACAAGTCAGAGCGGAATATCTCCTGCTTATAAATTATGCCGCTTAATAAGAGAAGGAACCTCTCCAATAAATGGCAGAGCCATTATGGGGTCCCGGATGATAAATTTCCACGTTAGTTGGACCCTGCCTCCTCCTATCACCTTTGGGAGTCGAGTCCTGGGGAGGGGAAAAATCCTGGGTTAGTGTACAGGGAGATACTTCAGGGTTCACACAGACCTGGAAAATCTGGAAATATCAGGGAATTAGTTCTCGGCTATCGATTAATTTTTATCCATGAATAAAATAAGCTCAGCTATATTTAAATAATATTTATTTAAATAACCAATAGTTGAATAAAAATTGTAAAATGTTTAAATAATCGAAAGTGAATAAGCCTATCATTTAAATAAAACAAACAATTATTTAAATAAATGTCACTTTTATTCAAATAAATGCTTGGTTGCGTAAAAAATATAATTAAATAAGTTAAAATGATATTCTTTTTGCCAACGTATTTTAAATAAATCGGAAAATTTGTGGATAATGAATAAACAATTCCGAACACTACAGGGAATTAGAGAGAAAAGTTCAGAAAGATGGCGACACAGTATTAGTTTCACTATTAATAAAAATATTTGTTTTTTGACTAGGCTGCAGGGCTTCCACCAGGTCACTAAAATGCCTAAAAGCCCCTACTTTTTTTCGAGGTCACTAAACCACCTTAAAATTGGAATTTGGTACCTAAATTACCCTATTTCTAGTAAATTTTCTGAAAATTATACCATCGACTTATAATATTGAACCAGAATTGTATCGATTCACGTTTATAGCTATAATTTACTACATTAGCTGGCGCCAAGAGCTCGGCTAAATTGAAATACTCGGTAAAATTCATAATGAGACTCCCGGTCGTAAAGTTGAACTATATAAGTTTGAGTAAAGATTTGTGATAAAATATTTTTACAAATTAAAACTAAGTCAGTTTTAGAAATATCCTATTTTAAAGTCATGTTTGTAAAAACTAAAGTTTAAATAATTATCTAATTTGTTATTAAAATGGTCCCTATTTGGTTCCTACATTTCAAAGTTTCGTTCCTATTTCACCCTATTTCTAGCCTGAAAAATCCCCTATTTCCCGATTATTTTTTCAGATTTTGGTGGGAGCCCTGAGGCTGTGTTCTTGCTAAATAGAATAATAATAATATTAATAGCAATAATAATTATAATAATATTAAATGTCCGATAACTGTTAATTTTTTAATTCAAATATCACATTTCATTCAAAAATATAATAATACTTTTAGCATGGCTAATGTAATCTACTGGTGTAAGGTTGTGCCTTGGGTATTAGCCCTGCTGATTATTATTATTTTTATTATTATTATATTCCATGGAACCCGAACCTTTTCAAAAAATTACCAAAATAACCAAGTAGCAATATGTAAATTATCAATCTATTATACGTGCAATATGAAAATGGATGATTGTGTAGGTGACAGTTTAGAAATGATGCAAAACTATTTTAAGTCAAGATACTGTAAATTTGTTGCTTTGGAAAAAGAGTACTTCAAAAAATATAATATTTTGCTGTATCCAATTTTTTTAACTAGCAAGATTTTTAAAGAAGAAAATGGCATCTATTTATTCAACAATTCAATTTAAAAAAAAAACCTGCCAGCCATTTTTGTAACTTTTTAAAAATGCATGTTTTGTTGAATTAGGTTTTAGTTAATTTGTTTTTAATTTTGAAATGTGTATGTTTTTCAATTTAAAATAAATGCTTACCTGCTTCACAGGTAAGCTCAAAAAAATAAATATTAATAGCAATACTAATATTAATAGCAATAATATTATTAATATTAATAGCAATAATATTATTAATATTAATAGCAATAATAATATTAATATTAATAGCAATAATAATATTAATATTAATAAAAATAATTATAATATCAATAATATTAATAACAATAATTATAATATTAATAACAATAATTATAATATTAATAACAATAATTATAATATTAATAACAATAATTATAATATTAATAACAATAATTATAATATTAATAACAATAATTATAATATTAATAACAATAATTATAATATTAATAACAATAATTATAATATTAATAACAATAATTATAATATTAATAACAATAATTATAATATTAATAACAATAATTATAATATTAATAACAATAATTATAATTTTAATAACAATAATTATAATATTAATAACAATAATTATAATATTAATAACAATAATTATAATATTAATAACAATAATTATAATATTAATAACAATAATTAGACACGCTAAAAACCAATTAGATAATATCATTACTCAAATCTCCAAAATTTTTCCCAATATTCGAACGCTGTTTAAACGACACCCCCTTATCCCAAACCCCTTTAACATGACAGACCGTCTATTCTACACTCAAAATCAAAAAATCGTCCCAATAAAAACCATCTCCAAAAATGTAATTTCGAAGTTATTCCCAAAGAGCGTAAACCCACTCGAGAATATCCCTCAAATTATTCAATGTGAGGACTCGTCCGGTATAAATTGGAACTTTTGCTGGTCGAGTACCTTCAACGCCCAGGAAAACAACTTAATTTATAGATTATTTTTCGGTAAAATACTAACTCCAGTTTCGGCCTCCCACGCTTTTCCAAATTTTAATAAAAACTGTCCCCTGTGTAATGCCTCCCCAGCAGACTTTTCCCACATATATTTCACGTGCCCCACTGTCATTCTTTTTCTAAATTTCATTGAAAAAACTATTCGAGACTTTGATAAAACCTTCTCATTAAATATAAAAAATTATTGGGTTCTAGACCTAACTAAAGATGATTTCTATTTTGTCAAATGTTTAATTCTAACTACAGCAAAATTATCAATTTATTCTCTCTCTCTGTGTCACGACGCTTTGCAACACCCTCTAAATTTTTTGAAAAAACGATTCAATGAAAAAATCAAACAATTTGTCTTAACTGAAAACTGCAAACAGGGCTTAAACCTAAAAAACATAGCGCATACCCTGAATAAAGTAAACATCTGTGATATTGACCCAGGCTGATAACCCATATGAATACTAATTTACTAAAAAAATTTCCAGATTGCAACAAGCTATTTCCAAGGTAAAATCTTATACTGCTCTGAACTTGTAAAATGTTAATTTCCCCGCTTCCAAAAGCTACCATTGTCAAAAATGACCCAAAGATTCGGATTCAAATAATAATTATCATAATATTAAATGTCCGATAACTGTTAATTTTTTAATTCAAATATCACATTTCATTCAAAAATATAATAATACTTTTAGCATGGCTAATGTAATCTACTGGTGTAAGGTTGTGCCTTGGGTATTAGCCCTGCTGATTATTATTATTTTTATTATTATTATATTCCATGGAACCCGAACCTTTTCAAAAAATTACCAAAATAACCAAGTAGCAATATGTAAATTATCAATCTATTATACGTGCAATATGAAAATGGATGATTGTGTAGGTGACAGTTTAGAAATGATGCAAAACTATTTTAAGTCAAGATACTGTAAATTTGTTGCTTTGGAAAAAGAGTACTTCAAAAAATATAATATTTTGCTGTATCCAATTTTTTTAACTAGCAAGATTTTTAAAGAAGAAAATGGCATCTATTTATTCAACAATTCAATTTAAAAAAAAAACCTGCCAGCCATTTTTGTAACTTTTTAAAAATGCATGTTTTGTTGAATTAGGTTTTAGTTAATTTGTTTTTAATTTTGAAATGTGTATGTTTTTCAATTTAAAATAAATGCTTACCTGCTTCACAGGTAAGCTCAAAAAAATAAATATTAATAGCAATACTAATATTAATAGCAATAATATTATTAATATTAATAGCAATAATATTATTAATATTAATAGCAATAATAATATTAATATTAATAGCAATAATAATATTAATATTAATAAAAATAATTATAATATCAATAATATTAATAACAATAATTATAATATTAATAACAATAATTATAATATTAATAACAATAATTATAATATTAATAACAATAATTATAATATTAATAACAATAATTATAATATTAATAACAATAATTATAATATTAATAACAATAATTATAATATTAATAACAATAATTATAATATTAATAACAATAATTATAATATTAATAACAATAATTATAATATTAATAACAATAATTATAATATTAATAACAATAATTATAATTTTAATAACAATAATTATAATATTAATAACAATAATTATAATATTAATAACAATAATTATAATATTAATAACAATAATTATAATATTAATAACAATAATTAGACACGCTAAAAACCAATTAGATAATATCATTACTCAAATCTCCAAAATTTTTCCCAATATTCGAACGCTGTTTAAACGACACCCCCTTATCCCAAACCCCTTTAACATGACAGACCGTCTATTCTACACTCAAAATCAAAAAATCGTCCCAATAAAAACCATCTCCAAAAATGTAATTTCGAAGTTATTCCCAAAGAGCGTAAACCCACTCGAGAATATCCCTCAAATTATTCAATGTGAGGACTCGTCCGGTATAAATTGGAACTTTTGCTGGTCGAGTACCTTCAACGCCCAGGAAAACAACTTAATTTATAGATTATTTTTCGGTAAAATACTAACTCCAGTTTCGGCCTCCCACGCTTTTCCAAATTTTAATAAAAACTGTCCCCTGTGTAATGCCTCCCCAGCAGACTTTTCCCACATATATTTCACGTGCCCCACTGTCATTCTTTTTCTAAATTTCATTGAAAAAACTATTCGAGACTTTGATAAAACCTTCTCATTAAATATAAAAAATTATTGGGTTCTAGACCTAACTAAAGATGATTTCTATTTTGTCAAATGTTTAATTCTAACTACAGCAAAATTATCAATTTATTCTCTCTCTCTGTGTCACGACGCTTTGCAACACCCTCTAAATTTTTTGAAAAAACGATTCAATGAAAAAATCAAACAATTTGTCTTAACTGAAAACTGCAAACAGGGCTTAAACCTAAAAAACATAGCGCATACCCTGAATAAAGTAAACATCTGTGATATTGACCCAGGCTGATAACCCATATGAATACTAATTTACTAAAAAAATTTCCAGATTGCAACAAGCTATTTCCAAGGTAAAATCTTATACTGCTCTGAACTTGTAAAATGTTAATTTCCCCGCTTCCAAAAGCTACCATTGTCAAAAATGACCCAAAGATTCGGATTCAAATTCCTTAAAAAAAAACCACACACGTATAATAATGTTTCTTTCTTCCACCATTTGTAAAACTTCATTGTAAAATAAAAGACGTCTTAACCAAAAAAAAAAAAACAAAACAATAATTATAATATTAATAACAATAATTATAATATTAATAACAATAATTATAATATTAATAACAATAATTATAATATTAATAACAATAATTATAATATTAATAACAATAATTATAATATTAATAACAATAATTATAATATTAATAACAATAATTATAATATTAATAACAATAATTATAATATCAATAATATTAATAACAATATTAATAAGCTATGTTCATAAGCTACATTGCAACAGGCCTGAGTTCCTTTTAACCGCGATCGAACCCTGGCTCCTCTTGATACGAGGCGAAAGTGCTAAACACTTCGTACTTTCTCAGCACCCTAGATACGTTCTTCTGTGCGGATGAAGCGAAGGGTTTCGCTTTCGGTCGTAAAGTTCTCATATTTATGGCGCCCCAGAAGAGTTTTATGCCAAAGAAATTCCGGCGGTTTTGTAAAGACTGATTAGCTAATAGATAATAAAGCTTCTCCCGTTTCCCGTTGGAAGGCGCTACTCCGTTTTATCGAGCTTCGCGATAAAATAGAAAATGATAAGCTCGTATAACTCGCCCGCTCTATCTATAACGGATCCCGACATCATTGTTCAAGGGTTAGGGACAGCTTGTTTTGTTTTTTCTAAAAACAATTTGAATTTAAGCGCCGTTTTAATTTCTCAAATTAAATGATAAGACATCAGAGCGCAGGTATGATTTGATTTAAATCACTTATTATACTTCAATGTATTTATGAAAATGTACAAAAGTAGACTATAACATTTTCATTAGGTGTTTCTATAAAATACGGGAGGTCACGTGTAAATGCTTTTCTACGTCACTAGCTATAGTGATTGAAAATAGAGAGCGCGCGCTCGACTCGATAAAGATTTGGAAATTTGAAGTCCGCGTGCGAAACGCGCGAGCCAATAAAGTACTAAAAAGGTTAAGCTCGTGACGCGAAGAAAAACATTTTATACTTTTAATTTTTGATCATCTCAGCTAAGGAGTGTGGAGCTACAACGTTTGTAAATAACTTGTGAATTTATAAAACAACTTACTTAAACAATAGGATGATAAAATACGCGAAAAAGTAGATTAGTCCATAATTAAAAGGGATAATATATCTAAATCCTAAACAAATTTGAAGAAATTAAAAAACCTACTAATAACTCGTACCGATAGGTCTTCGAGCGAATCTCGGATCAAATAGATCTTCGAGTAATAAACTACGTAAAAACTAAATAAAATAGCCAGAAATTCCAACGGTAGACCGGTTTCGTTCTATTTGGAACTCATCAGTACCGTGCGGGAAATCTGGCTGGCGACTGTTATATCGAAAAGAGAAACTAAGCCTAAACATTAAAAATTTCAAAACGCGTTGCATAGCAACGGAAAGCCGAAAAGGGGGGAGTGAGGTGGAGAATAGTATATACGATAAGTTAAGTTACAAGAGACCACCTATAGGTGGTCTCTTGTAGGTGGTCTCTTGTAACTTTACTTAAACAATAGTTGATTTTATAAAATAAAAAGTGGTCTTGCCCAACTTGTTAAAATGTAGCTCTTACGTCACAAGACCCAGCTTTATTAGAATATTCTTCGCACGAGCGATTTGCACGCGCGCTAGAAAAACCTATAATCCTCGCGACTGTAGCGCGCGCTAGTAGGCTTGTGAAAGTAAGAGACTGTGACGTAAGAGCAACATTTCAACAAGAAGGCCACGTTAGTTTATAAAAAGAACTATTACAATGCCTAAGCTATAGACCTCTATTTTCAAATCTACCTATCTTATCGATTGTTACTATTACTAATAGTCCCTAGGCTCGGAGGCTGGCTTACGCAAGATACACTATCTAATCTAAACCAGTAAAATTTGGGTATTTTTATAATTTTTCTATTCTTAATTCAAAGAATTTTCCATCCCCGACCCCGACCTCGACCCCGACTTTTTTTTGACCCCGTACGAACACTAAAGCAAGGTATCATTGAAATATTATACTCAGGCATATTAATGAGTAATTTTAATACATATGTTATAATTAAGGCTTAAGATGTTGCAAGTGCAATATGCGTTGATTATTATGAGGAAACGAAACTAGTAGGACCCATTGTAAATATCATCAATTGTTTTATTAAATATGCAAATATAACGAAGTCGTTTTTATTTCTCATAATCAGTTATAATTAAGATAAATCATGAATAGTTAACGGGTAGTATTTTAGATTGTTGAATTGGCTAGCTGGTAGATCGCAATAACCTTTATCTCGTTTCGATTACATCTCGAATGTACTCAGCGTGGCAATGCTTACGAAAACTACGACATATTTGCACGGTTTAAACTGAGTATCCCAAACACTTATTGAGTTCTTGAATTGATAGAGAGACGAATTTCGAAGTAAACAGTCAGGCGCATCTTTGATAGGATTCGAATTAATTATCCCACCTACGAATAGATGGCGTTACTCTCTAAGCAACGGTTTTAACTTAACGCTGACTTAACAAACGGTTTGTGACGTCAGAAAGTGGTGTCTCAAATAGACCCTACTTTAAGAAAACTCGATAGTTTCCATGACGACTATTGAACGTAACGCGAATTTCCCTCTAGTAAAAACTTCGCTAATGACAAAAGTTTACCGTAGTAGATTCAATTAATGCAATCTTCATTAGCGAATTTTGCGTACCGGGCTTAAGAAACCTGGCGAGGGTCGGGAAGAGCAAGCTGACTTCAAAGAGACAAATCTCTCCCCGAAATCTGAACATCGTTTTGAAAAGGTCAAGATATTTATATCTTAGCTATATTTGTAGCAAATTTTCCTTTGCAACAGCAAAAACGTTAAGCTTAGTTTGAGCTTGCATGACTAGGAAATCATGGAAGTCGTCTTGCTTGTTATCTCAAGGTCTTCCCCGGTCAAATATGGGAAACGACGTACAATTCACTTTTGGAAATCTTAGATTTTCTAAAAAACAATTTACGCAATTTTATCCGATTTTTCTAAGAAAAAACAATTGAATACTCTGAAGATCCAATATTAGTTTTTATGTTATAATAATTTATCAAGCGTGGCTCATTTTTCTAAAGGTATTTGAGTTTGAATTCCTTTAGATAAATTATACTCTATAAAATAACTTAGGTACATATTAACTATAGAAAATATTTAAAATCGGATTTTTTTGAAAGTGTTTGCTTTAGAATACTTTTAAAGCAGTTATATTCTTTAGAATAACTTGGGTATTATCAATCGAAACCCTTTAAGAATGCGATTTTCTAAAGTTTTTTTAATATAAATGTCTGTGGAATATTCTAAAGGGTTTTATAAAATATCTGTGGAATTCCCTAAATGGTTTTTTAGAAATATCTATAGAATATTCTAAAGGTTTTTAACAGAAATGTCTGTGGAATATTCTGAAGGTTTTTAACATAAATATTTGTGGAATACTCCAATGGTTTTTAACAGAAATGTCTGTGGAATATTCTGAAGGTTTTTTTTAATATAAATATCTGTGGAATATTCTAAAGGATTTTAACATAAATATTTGTGGAATACTTCAATGTTTTTTTTAACAGAAATATCTGTGGAATATTCTAAAGGTTTTTTATGGAAATATATGTGGAATACTCTTAAGGTTTTTTAACAGAAATATCTGTTGGATATTGAAAATATTTTCTATAGAAATATCTGTGGAATATTCTAAAGGTTTTTATTGAAATATCTGTGGAATACACTTAAGGTTTTTATTGAAATATCTGTGGAATACACTTTAGGTTTTCCCCTTTAAATTAGGCCAACATGTCCAGTGGTTGGCCTCCCACCAGGGTATTTGTGCTCCACTAAGTTAATTTAAAGGGGGACAGGCAGAAAAAAAACCTAGGCCTTTAAGGTTTTTATTGAAATATCTGTGGAATACTCTTAAGGTTTTTTATTGAAATATCTGTGGAATACTCTAAAGGTTTTTTATTTAATATCTGTGGAATACTCTTAAGGTTTTTATTGTAATATTTGTGGAATACTCTTAAGGTTTTTTATTTAAATATCTGTGGAATACTCTTAAGGTTTTTATTGAAATATTTGTGGAATACTCTTAAAGTTTTTTATTTAAATATCTATGGAATACTCTTAAGGTTTTTTATTGAAATAACTGTGGAATACTCTTTAGGTTTTTATTGAAATATTTGTGAAATACTCTTAACGATTTTATTGAAATATCTGTGGAATACTCTTAAGGTTTTTCATTGAAATATCTGTGGAATACTCTTTAGGTTTTTATTGAAATATTTGTGAAATACTCTTAACGATTTTATTGAAATATCTGTGGAATACTCTAAAGGTTTTTCATTGAAATATCTGTGGAATACTCTTTAGGTTTTTATTGAAATATTAGTGGAATACTCTAAAGCTATTAGAGCTCCATTAAGGTCTTCAAATTTTGGACGGTTCTTATAAATATTATTGAAACACAAATAAGCACTTTTTGATGGATCTCAAAATTATTTAGATTTGAAACCCTTATGGTACTGGCTACTAAATTGAACATCGCTTCAATTGAATTGACTCAAGTATAGATAGCATCGTATTTCGTTTTAAATATAAATGTTCGACATCTGAGGCTCCGAAAATAAATATTAGTTATACCAAAAATAACTTAATTCTCACACTAACTTTGTAAACGCGGGGGAGGGGGAGGGAGGAAACAAACATTGATATAAACTTGTTATTCCCTGGGAATATTCGATTTCCAGCCATTTTAAAAATGGATCTATACGCCCAGTCGCGTTTCTCAAGTGGTCCCGATAGACCTATATATTCACCGGAAGTTAGAGAGCCAGTAGCGAGTTCAATATATATATATACGTACGGTACTGGATCGTCCATGCCTTCTTATCCCGTTCGATAATCTTTTACACAAATACAGCCAGCGAACGGGACTCGTGTCTCTCAGGACTCGCGACGACCACCGCCAGTTTTCCAAGATAAACAAACCGGTGAAGTATGAGGCAAACTACTCGAAAGACGGTGCCCCGAACCATCGGGGACTTTTAGAGGAGTTCGTACCAGAGAAGGACTCTGCCACCCTCCTTACCTTGACCCTCTCATCCCGGTTTCGCATATATTATAGCGGACGAATCTTAGGTGGGAAATGTATTGTTACTGGCTCGCGTGGGGGCCAGAAATATTAGCCTTATTCTCTTATTTATCTTCCAACCGGTGCCTAATTTGCATATTTTAGGTTTCCGAGTTTCGTTCCTTAACTGACCCTCTTTTGGGTGGCCTCCCTTCTCCAATGGGGTCCTTTTCTGAAAGCGGAAGTCTTGAGAAATGCCTTTTCTCGGTATATCGATTGCGATATTTTTAAAGTTAATGCTTTTGTTCGTGTTGTTTTGGTGTCCTATTTTAAAGGATGCTTTGTTTTGTCCGGATTTATGCTAAATTAAATTAATTGTCATTGAAACACAATTTCCAACTCGTTTTGGTAGTTTTCCCGGGACGAAATTAGGTTTAGTTTAGTTTAAACATTTTCGTCCTTTTACTCGTTGTACCGCAGTTATCTCTTCGCCCAAATATTATTATGAAAAGACTCGACATTACTCGTAATTTAAAACCAGTTTCCAACTCGATTTGGTAGTTTTCCCGGGACGAAATTAGGTTTAGTTTCGTCTAAACATTTTCGTTCTTTTATTCGTTGTACCGCAGGTATCTCTTCGCCCAAATATTATTATGAAAAGGCTCGACATTACTCGTATTTTAAAACCAGTTTCCAACTCGTTTTGGTAGTTTTCCCGTGACGAAATTAGGTTTAGTTTCGTCTAAACCTCTTCGTCCTTTTACTCGTTGTACCGCAGTTATCTCTTCGCCCAAATATTATTATGAAAAGGCTCGACATTACTCGTAATTTAAAACCAGTTTCCAACTCGTTTTCGTAGCTTTCCCGTAACGAAATAAGGTTTAGTTTCGTCTAAACATCTTCCTTTTACTCGTTGTACCGCAGTTATTTCTTCGCCCAAATATTTTTATAAAAAGACTCGACATTACTCGTAATTTAAACCCAGTTTCCAACTCGTTTTCGTAGCTTTCCCGTAACGAAATAAGGTTTAGTTTCGTCTAAACATCTTCTTCCTTTTACTCGTTGTACCGCAGTTATTTCTTCGCCCAAATATTTTTATAAAAAGACTCGACATTACTCGTAATTTAAACCCAGTTTCCAACTCGTTTTCGTAGCTTTCCCGTAACGAAATAAGGTTTAGTTTCGTCTAAACATTTGTTTCGTTTTATTAGTTTTACCGCAGTTATCTCTTCACCCAAAGAATATAATAAAAATACTCAAAGTCCCAATATTACTCGATTATTTTTTAAACTACCTATAATACATCAAAATATCAATATACACTAATAAATGTATTTTATAGTAATATTATTATTTAGTTTTGTTCAATAAAACCGCGAAAATCACCACATTTAAATATTAGACCTAAGCCTTGCCGATATGAAAACCAGTTATTTGTTTTATGATTAGGCCTTAACTGTTACCTATTTTATTTTACAGAAAGTATCTCCGTTTTGATGGATTCCTGAGCGAAATTAGGATATATTAACTATTGGCATTCAGTAAGAATATTTCGGTAAGTTCGATTCTTTTCGTATTCAAAAATTTCAACCCACTTACGATAAATTAATTTAAAACGCTTAAACGATCAAATATTTAATGGGTCAATAAACGGGCGAAATCGCAATTACTTTTATCGCGAAGCTGGCTTCTAAACATTGTTTAATTGTCCGAATTACAGGCTTCACCGTATGAGGGACCATTCTGTCAAATCGAAAAGTACAGATGGCGCGGTTATATTTAATTAATTATTGAATCGACAAAATTAATGACATCGTTATTAATATCATTTAAGAAAATGTGTCACTGAAATTTTAATTTGTACGTAGTCTTAATGAGGGAAAATTAATATTGGCGCCGAGTCTTGGCTGTTAAAATTCATTTTAAAACTTAATTCTGCGTATAAGAGAAGTTAATTAAGGCGAAGTCGGATACTCTCCTTCGAATTTTACGACGTAGGGGGCGCGGTAGGTCGTTACGTAATACGGTGATGGTTCTAATCCGCCCACTTCGCTGTCTTCATCGTATCAAATTTATGACGGGCAGTTATAAGCCTGAGGCCTTTCACAATTTGCCCGAATTAAGCTATATTCCCGGATTTATGTATAACCGGGTCCGGATAATCTACAAGCCCCTATTCTAATTTACTCGTTCTCCGCTAGATGGCGATAATGTCCTTCATTTGCCTTCAACTTTCAATCGTATTAAACGTTATTTTCAAGGGTTTCCGAATTTTATTGACGTTGCGGTGATTACGATAATTCTTGTTTTGATATTTTATTGCGAGTAGCGGCATCTGGCGGTGGATGACGCGTATTTTATATTGCGCCATCTAGTGAATTTATTACGGTATAGCTAATTCGTTTGCTTTAACAATCTGTTAAATATAATTTTGATAAGATGACAGGGTTGCCAAAAATATGGAATTTTCTAAAACACTAAAAAAGCTAGTTATGATTTTAACCGGTTTAAATCAGCGGTTAAAAATGGTTGAAACCACCACTTAAATTTTAGTTTCGGTTTTGGACGACTCTTTAAAGGCCTAGGTTTTTTTGTGCCTGTCCCCCTTTAAATTAACCTACGAGCGTTAGTGGAGCACAAATACCCTGGTGGTAGGCCAACCGCTGCACATGTTGGCCTAATTTAAAGGGGGACAGGCAGAAGAAAACCTAGGCCTTTAAGAGATATTTATGAGTTACGTTTGGTTGACTGTAGTGATAAAAATTGAACCCTGTAAATTCGAACCTTAAAGTTTACTAGGCAATATTTTTGCTAAAAATTGTGGTGCAACAAGACTTTCAAACCAAGTTGCTCCTTTTGTGACCGAGGCTTATATTACACAAAAGTTAATGTTAATATCCATATAAAATACCTTTATTATCGTAAATTGACATATTTGGTAGTAGTAGAGGTATTTTTTTTAAGAATTACGAGTCATTTTGTTCGTCGTTAACGCGTATAATTTTTATAAATTTTTCGAGCGTGTGAACGAAAACACAAAATTAATAGAATTCTACTATTTCTTACTGCAGCAGGGTACATTAAACTGCAGCCATTCAATCTTCTTACCATTGCTGGCAAAAATGTTGGCTCGTGTGAATAGGCCTTTAGAAAATCACTTGTTTTCTTCATGATAGCCTTCTACGTTTTTTAATACAGTAGGATACACGACGGTGAAATAGTATATACATTAAACTGCAGTCATTCTGGCTTCTTACCATTGCTAGGCAAATATGTTGGCTCGTGTGAATAGGCCTTTAGACAACCACTTGTTTTCTTTATGATAGCCTTCTACGTTTTTTAATACAGTAGGATACACGACGGTGAAATAGTATATACATTAAACTGCAGTCATTCTGGCTTCTTACCATTGCTAGGCAAATATGTTGGCTCGTGTGAATAGGCCTTTAGACAACCACTTGTTTTCTTTATGATGTCTATCTACTATTTTTGGCTACAGTAGAGTACACGACGACGAAATAGTATATACATTAAACTGCAGTCATTCTGGCTTCTTACCATTGCTAGGCAAATATGTTGGCTCCTGTGAATAGGCCTTTAGAAAAACACTTGTTTTCTTCATGATGACTATCTACTATTTTTGGCTACAGTAGAGTACACGACGACGAAATAGTATATACATTAAACTGCAGTCATTCAGGCTTCTTACCATTTCTGGGCAAAAATGTTGGCTTCTGTGAATAGGCCTTTAGACAACCACTTGTTTTCTTTATGATGTCTATCTACTATTTTTGACTACAGTAGGGTACATGACGACGAAATAGTATATACATTAAACTGCAGTCATTTTGGCTTTCTAACCATTGTTGCTCACTAATAAAGTTGGGCAAAAATTTTGGTCTTGAATATTCCCAAAAAAGTTTTACACTTAACATTACCCCGTTATTTTGGATGTTTTTGCAGAGCCACGTCTATATTTTTATCTTTTAACGCCATCTGGTGGTAAGGTTATATACTATGGTCGTGTTGGCCGGAAAATTCCCTTAACAATAATGTACGAACACTCGAATTAATTACGATTATATCCAGTCAAAACAAATAATTCGTTTCTCAACATGTGGTGGACAGTGCCCTCTATGAGTCAAGGGAAGTTGGCAAAGTAAATTTGGACGCTTTGGCCTCATAGCTTATGCGCGACTAGGAAAACCACCCAACCCCTTTTTCTGGCAAAAACAAACAGAAATTTATGACTTTAAGCCCATCTTATACTGTTCCTGGAGATAGCTCGTGAGATAGCTTACGGCAGCTATTTCAGCTGACTCTACGTAACCGGTAAAGTCTGCTTTTACCGAGAGTATTTTTTCCCTTTAATGACGTATCAAGTAACGTGGTAGCTTCCGAGTTACGGTCGGCGCGAAGAAAAGTGGTAAAAGTTGGCCGGTAGATGGCTTCACGCACTCGATCTACATTAAATCATAATAAATTCAGCCTGGACCATATAAATTCTCATCGAGACTGGCTGACGCTTCTCTGGTCGGCCCGCAGAGAAAAATCGAGTCTAGATCCTATACCGTATATACCCCAACCCCAATCTCAAACCCCAAGTTATAAATATATCCGACTTTCTTTTGGAGCTGGACTATTTTGAATTCTTCCCCTTTTCGCGGCTAATCAATAATATGCAAATTTTTGCTCGGCTAGGTTTGTCTGCCGGGGCCGGGGTCCGTTGGAGGGGGCTTGGAAGGGGTACGTGGGGGGGGGGGAGGGGCGGTATTTTTTTATTTTCCAACTGGATGATTTTCGCGAGCCGTATTTATTTAAGACTTGGTAAACGAATGAGGGGTATAGGGCTTGTTTGGTTTATTACTAGGGGCTCAGTGATCCAAAGGGGGTGATAATGAAAATTGGGGGTTGTCCGATGTAATGAAAGGGGTTTGGAGGGAAATCGGCTATTGTCGTCGCTAGGTGGCGTTCCCAATCGTCGTCTAGCTCCCTTCCCGACAATTCCTTCTTATTGTTTGCGTTTTGCTTAAAGGGTGTAAAATGAAGGGCTGTTTAGGCAAGCAGCTACTTCACGGGTTTTGATTTTTGATGGGGTTTTTTTATTCCACTTTTGTTTGTTGGTACTCTAGTGAGTTTATGATTATTTATCTTTGATTTTTTAGGGAGTATGGACAATTTTATCTTGAGAATAAATTTATTGCGTTGTAAATTATTGTTTTGGTTCGTAGGCGGTTCGTTTAAACCGAATATTTTAAGACTTGTTGAGTTTTAGATTGACTTTATTGAAATGATCTAGAAACGTTATAGTTTTATAGCGTAGTTATAGTATTTTTGTCAGTGTTCCGAGATGGGAAAATGCCAGGTGGACAATAGTGTGGAAAATAATGTAAAATTACGGCCTGGACAAAAGTGAATTTAGTGGCCAATCTGGCCAAAAGTTAATAATTATTAATAATAATAAAACAATATTTTAACACAGAAATTTCAGATTACTTAAGGCAAATATATTTGCATAGGAATGGTCAGATTCTGATTAACATTAGAATATTCTGTTAATTGTTTTGGAATAATTAATTCTAACATTGTAAGTTCAGTTTAAACTAAGAAATTTTTATAATAAACTTCTTAAAACTTGAATTCCAATTACTTTTTAAGCTTTGAAATGCAATGTTTGTTTTATTAGCCACATTTCTCCAAAAAGGTGGCTCTTTAGGAACACTGATTTTTGTTCTGAAAATAGACGGTAAATTCTGAGATAGAATGCATTTATTTTGTTCTCCGAATATACGAGCCACCCTGCCTTAAACGGTTATTGCGCGCCCTGAACTGAACTGAATGGACCAATTATTTTAATTGTGAACTCCAAATATACCAGTCACTCTGCTTAAACGGTGCGGCACTGAACTGGATCGAACAATTATTTCAGCCGTTGTCTCTGAACATAGGAGCCACCCTGCCTTAAACGGCTACTCAAGCTTTGAACTGAAGTGAACCGAACAATTATTTCGGCAGTCTCAGTGCTCAGTGCTCTACGAACATACGAGCCACCCCGCCTTAAACGATTACCGCACACTCTGAACTGAACTGAACTAGGTTGAACTATTATTTAGGCAGTCCTATCCGAACAGACGAGCCATCCTGACTTAAGCGGTTATTTCGCGCGCTGAACTGAGCTGAAATGAACCATGTTTTCGGCAGTCTAAGTGCAGCTCTACGAACATACGAGCCACTCTGACATAAATGGTTACTGCGCACTCTGAACTGAACTAAACTGAACTATTATATCGGCAGTACTATCCGAACAAACGAGCCATCCTGCCTTAAACGGTTATTTCGCGTGCTGAACTGAACACCTATTTCGACAGCAGTTGTCTCCGAACATACGAGCCACCCTGTCTTAAATAATTACTACGCTTGGAACTGAACTGAACTTAACGATTATTTCGATTCCGATAGTTCAATAGGTGTTTCCATAAAATAAAACGGTACCAAATTAAAAGTATAAAATGTTTTTCTCCGCATCACGAGCTTAAGCTTTTTAGTACTTTATTCACACGCGCGTTTCGCACGTGGACTTCAAAATCCAAAATATTTATCGACTCCATACTACTACTTGGAATGCTTATCCTGGCGTATCGCGTATGGCAAGATCACTCTGACGGCTTTGGCTACGCCTACGAGAGAAAAAATCCCCTCTGCGCACGCTCCCTTCTCTTGTTGTTTGTTGAGTTTACATAGTGACGTCAAAAAAAAACCGTCAGCCACATCGAGACGAAAATCTGCCGCGATAAGCATTCCAAGTATAGGTATTGATTCCTGTCAATAACTATAGCTAGAGACGTAGAAAAATAATTAACACGTGACCTCCCGTATTTGATAGATTTATTTAGATTTCAATGAAAAGGCGCTTTTTATATTTTAAATATATTACTAAGATAAATGAAGTGGAATAACTTCCTCGGTCGGTTTCGAAACGGACATTTCGCTGGAGATGCATCTTCATTATTTACTTGCCCTCATATGGAATGATCCAGGCTAATATTTTTCCATCCAGACCAGCCGAAATTACTCCCAGAGCGGACACGATCGCCCCCCCCCTCTGCTTTTAATGCTTATACCGTCACTTTAACCTTTCAGAGTCTGCCCTGATAAATAACGCCTGTCCCTGGAAAGGTCCAAGGCCCATTGTTAGGCTCGCCGATTCCGTTTCGTCCTCCCCCCCTCCTCAACCCCTTAGCGTAGACTACCACCCGACTTTCCGCCTTTGGTAAGGCTACCATATAACCTTCGATCGTGTACGGCTCATAGCGGGTTGGAATGTAACTCTAAACTGAAAGCGACAATTTGTCAGAGGGTAAAATTACGCCGAAGCTAGTTTTAAAAATTAATAATAACCCCTTTTGGCCGGTCGTGTTCGCCAGGCGGCGGGCAATTAGTTGTCGTGGCGGCTCCGCCCCCTTTTTCTTAGTTTCGCCCCCCGTCGCTAGAGGTCGCCTCTTACGGGATAGATTTCGAATTAAAGCTGTTCTCCCCCCCCTCATCCCATTTGCCTTTGTCTTAATTTCATCCGTTTCCGAGGGGGGGGGGGGGACGGCAGGGTTTCGTCCCCTTCGCCTGTTGTTGCTTTCCTTAAGAAACATTCATTATAACACTAGGGATGATTTTTTTGGTCTTCCGCAACTTTCGTTAGAATTATTTTCGCAATTTCGGGTCATTTTTCAATTTATTTTTATGATCGGAAGATGGCGTTATTTGCTAATTACGTTTTACGACCTTTTGTTAAACCTGGGAATGGGTTCGCGTAGAAACGATACTTTTTTGGGTTGCAGTATAACGTATTTCATTTCACATTTTTATCTAAAAATTTATTTTTATCAAGTAGCAGGGAAACGCGAACATTAGGGTTTGGGTTCGTGTGATAGGTAAAAAAGGAATTTTTAAACAAATCGAGGTAACCAGTAAACTTAAACAGTATTTAAAGTCCCTGTTGCTTGGTTTTGCGCTTGCTGCAGCCTACTTCCCCGATTATTATTATTATTATAGGTGAAATCGGAGACACATTTAAAGTAAAGCAGGACACGAGAAAACAAATGTTTTTGTTTAGACAATGCTCACAACCATACATAAGGCGCGTTTTAGTAATGGTTAAACACGTTTTTATTTTCGTCACGTACCCGGGTTTAGCAAATATTTCATAAGTGTGTTAAAACTCTATTGTAACTGCACATATTTTTCTTTAACAGTCAAAGTGAAAGCACGCTTAACTAAATTTATAGAATTTAATTTTAAGATACTCCCGACGTTGTCGTTCAAACTTCTAGAGCGTCCTGCTTAACCTCTCTAATGAGGTTGGGCCTGCGCTATTAAAATTAAAAAAATATTTCACGGTTGTTGGATTTTGATTACTTCTGAGTAACACCAACGCCCTCTTCCGAAACTTTGACGAACAACCACTAGCCTCTTGGTTATCCCGTCCTTCACCGTGGCAACTAAGCAGCACTTACGATTTTTTTTGCGTCTTCCGCCGAGTGGCGCTGTGCATAGGGTATTCGTTTTAACAGAAAATGGCGCCGATTCTGAAGCGATTAAATATTGGTATCGAAAAAGAAATAACTATTTTGGAACTTTTAAAGTATTCAATAATATCTAAAACAGACGAGGAGGGAACTAGATTTATTTTGAAAGCCGACTTTTCAAGCTTTGTTCACTTTTAAAATAAGCCGATTAACGGATAAAAGCTAGTGTTGAAGAATCAACAATTAAAAACATTTTTTGATATACTTTCAGTCATTTACTTCTGTTCTTAGTAACAGTCGTATCTTATATATATATAAATTCCTTGGTTTGGGTCATTCGCATAAAGTATGCCCCGTTTCTTTTAAACTAGCCAAAACTAACCCCCGTAGCACTGTATTTTTATAGTTGACCCCGTACATTGTAAAATCATGCCTACTTTGGCTTTATTTCTTCATAGTGTGTAACTGGCGTTTTTTCCTAAGAAAACGTTCTGGAAAGTTTTGGGTTTTTATTTTTCCTCTCTCTGCGTGAAGCGAAGCCCTGAAGACTTCTTAGTTCTTATTGTAATTTCAGCAGTTCCAATTTTAACCTTTCGACGGACAACACGGACTCTCCGACTCGTCTTAAACTGCCTACTTCTTAACAGTCGCGCCATTTTTGTATCTTTAATAATTTTACCATTTTTATAATTAAAATTTAAGTTGCTATTATTTCAGTTGAGCGTCATTATTCTTTTAACGCGTAGCCACGTACTACCAAACCATTACCTTTAGATTTTCAGTAAAAATATTCAGTAAATCACCTAGTGTTATCACAGCTAGCTAGCACAATTTCTGGCTTCATTCCACTATTGGAAAACTGATTTCCCTGATTTTCCTAGGTTTCGCCACTGATATTTTCCTGAATTTTCCACGTCCAAGAGCACCCAAAGTTTAACCTCTATTAAATATAAGGTTTTATTACGTCGTTAATAGTTCCCTAGTGTAACTCTCCAAGGCATTGCTAACTTAACAAATCTTTTCATGATTGACGTATCGGTCAGTAATTTCATAATTGTTATTTAATCTAAATTGGTTCCATATTATTATATATAAGACAAGTAATAAAGGCAAATCCTTAGTAAGAAAAATTTTATGAAATAAATTTTATTGTTAACTTTCTGAACCCTCATAAATTTCCCTAATTTCCCTTTTACTAAAGAAATGGTATTTCCTTGATTTCCCATTTTCTAAAAAATGGAAATTCCCGTTTTCTATAAAAAGTAATTTCCCCTATTTCTTATTTACAAAAAATCAAAATTCCCTAATTTTGCTTTACGAAAAATCGAATTTCCATTATTTCTTGTTTACAAAAATCGAATTTCCCATTTCTTATTAAAAATCGAATTTCCGTGATTTCTGATTTACTAAAAATTAATTTCCCCGATTTCTCATTTACTAAAAATGAGATTTCCCCTAATTTCACATTTATAAAAAATTGGAATTTCCCTAATTTCACATTTATAAAAAAATTGGAATTTCCCTAATTTACCATTTACTAAAACATTGATTTCCCTGATTTCCCATTTTCTAAAAAATTGGAATTTCCCTGTTTTTTACTAAATAAGGAGAATTTCCCTGATATTTCCGATACTTTTCTGTCGACAATCTAATTCCCTTATATTTCCCGGTTTTCCAAGTATGAAAACGGTATTAGATAGTGTAATGTAATAAGCCTTTTCAATTTACTAGATAAAGTGAAAAGGTAAATTAGACTGTACATGGCAAAAATATAAATGCCTGTACCTACAAGTGTTAGAACTAAAACTAAAGCATGCAAATTCCATAGAAACATTCCATTTTAATTATAATTTCAAGTTGTATCAAGATTATTCTCCAACTTTCTAAGTTTTTAAAATCCATCTACCCATGAAGGTTTTGACCTATTTCGTTAATATTTTTTAAAGTAAATATTTTTTTGTTTGATGGTATTTTTGGCTGGAATAAGAAAGAAGTATTATAAGAAAAATATATAAAAAGCTATTCCATATAATAAGTAAAGTTTTAAGGGCGTTCTGTAGATAAAAACGCGAGATTTTTTTCCCGCGCTCCATTTCGGGGGAAAACAATTCCTTATCTAAGTATAGACCGTTTTAACAGCCACCATTTTGATTCTCGATGAGAGCCGCCATTATAACTAAAAATCCGCTACGAAAGCTACAGTGATTAAACATGTCCGCCCCCGTTGCTTGGCTCCGTGAAAACAGTCGGCGTAAGAGAAAGAACGCTTTATCATAAGGGAGGAGAAATTTGGTCGGCAAAAGAAAAATCCGCCACTAGCGTGACTCTCGTAAAGGCCGAGGCTTAGGTTAGAAGGCAAAGGCTTAGGGCTATCGTCCGCGCTGACTTTACCTTATCGATATACTTCGTGCAATGGAGTCAACCGGGTACGGGCGATTGGAGGAAGCGAAGTTAGCGCGCTGTTCGCCAGGGGGCGTTGTTTGCCTAGAAAGAAAACCCTTTTTTTCTACCCCTTTTTCGTTTCTTTCCTTCTAAAAATATGACCTGAAACGCGACTTTTCCTAGCCCCGAACGGTTTGCCTAATTTCGATTTCTTTTTTCTGAGGGGTCTACTTTCTCTTTCGTTTTACGATCTTGTTCACCGTGGCGGCAATTTCTAGGCCGACCGAAATTTCGTAGGTTTAGTACTCATAAATGTAATAGCCCTAAGATTGTTTGGCAGACGCTTTTAAATGGGATTCCCGAGACATTTAGAGAAGATGTTGCTTATTGCTCAGTCACACGATAATACGTTGTATCTATGCTTACTGTAGATTTCCAGTGATTTATCACACTAATTCCTGGGATTTCTAGTTATTTCTGTCATTAATTCCTGTGATTTCTAGTTATTTCTGTCATTAATTCCTGTGATTCCTAGTTAATTATATAATTAATTCCTGTGATTTTTAGTTAATTATCTAATTAATTTCTGTGATTTCTAGTTAATTATCTAATTAATTCCTGTGATTTTTAGTTAATTATCTAATTAATTCCTGTGATTTCTAGTTATTTCTGTCACTAATTCCTGTGATTTATAGTTATTTCTGTCACTAATTCCTGTGATTTATTGTTATTTATCTCCCTAATTCCTGTGATTTCTAGTTAATTATCTAATTAATTCCTGTGATTTCTAGTTATTTCTGTCACTAATTCCTGTGATTTATAGTTATTTATCCAGTGAATTCCTGTGATTTCTAGTTATTTATCCAGTTAATTCCTGTGATTTCTAGTTATTTATCCAGTTAATTCCTGTGATTTCTAGTTATGTATCTAATTAATTCCTGTGATTTCCCGTCATTTCACACATTTTCTGTGATTTCCAGTTTGGTCTCACAATTTAGTTTTTGATCTAGAACGAATGGAAAGATAACTGTTTATCTTCGGGTTATTATATATTTTTGGGCTTTCGCCGCCATCTTGTTAAATGGCGGCCAAAACTTATCTACTTACTTTTTACTGCATATGGACGAGAAAAACCACCAGATTGTAAAAGTTTTCGGTATGCCTGGTATCGGTTTATCGATTTTAAGGAGGGGGTTAGCCTTTCAATTTCACGATATTCTTCCTAAAAGTATTAAAAATAATAGTTTTCCTCGAAGTAGTTTTCTTGTTTGTCAGTTGAATAGAACATGTTAATATCTTTCGCTTGTTCTAGAACAAAAGGTGTACACCTTTTAAGCTAAATTAAACTGTTTGCTCTGGTTGAGATAATTCATCTACGCTGTCAGGGTAATGGGACTACACTTTCTAAACCTCCTCAAAAGAGAGTAAACTAGTAACATCATCTGCTTATTCAGAAAGAATTTGGTAAAATTAACACAAAAAGGCATTTTTCCTATATTTGTAATGCCTTCCTATAAATTCCTATATTTTCACAGGTCTATTTTCCTATAAATTAACGCTCTTTTGAAAATGAAACCACTTTTTTGTACGTGTCATAAAACATCTAGTTTTGAACAAAATCTTGAAATGTTCGGGCTTTGTAAATCATATAATTCGCCGGTTTAGTTTTCTATATTTTCCTTTAATTCGGCTCTAAAATTCCTATTTTTCCTATAAAACTTTCAAAGCCTTTCCCTGGTCACCCTGAAGTTATATCATAATTCTACTCATCTTATCCTACTCCGAAATGCCAGAACAATCGAAAGATATCCGCCTATTGAATAGGACGGCGATGAGTTAAGGAAAACGTTTTTAGTAGCGTTAATGTCAAATACACACGCAGGGTGGAAGCCTCAGCCGTGGTCTAGCCTCGGTACTTCTCCTACTACACCAAAGTGCTGCGGGTGGAACACTTCTACAGGCGCTGGTAGGCCAAAAATAGACCAATGGTAGAATCTAATTGTATATTTTTTCCCCTATCGAAACATTGAAACAAAAATACAAAAGAGTAATTTTTTTGGTTTAATATCTGTGACTTCAATGTAATAGTGGGTGGTAACCGTTTTGAAATAAGGGTTATCTTCTCACCGATGGCGATGCCAGGGGAAAAAATCTCAACAAAAGGAGGCCTTTAAGTGAATCACATTTAGGTTTATTCATCTTATGGCGTTCTTTCATTGTCCCCCTATTGGGGGTATCGGCTCCTCCCATAGTTTTTCATCGGGTCCTCAGCACCCCGCTTAACTCTCTTCTTTGTCTATGGCCCGCAAGGGAAGCCAATCTCGATATAACCTTTTTTTTACGGTCATTCAAGGGATCCAAGGAGGGAAGGTTACTCCCTAATTATCTTAATTACGTGGCCGTATTTCAAGCTGAGCGCTTTCCTATCGTATAGCGCTTACTAACCGAGGCTTAAACGCCAAGCTTTTGGCTAAATATAAATAGCCCGTGTTACGTCATTCTTATACCGAACCTAGTTCGAACCTCTCACTTAATGGGTTTTTTATTGGGGAGGCCTTTTTTTTCGGTGGGTGTGTTATACGGCGGCATCTATCGGGACGATTATGAATTAGTGACACACTTTGGAGGCACCTATCCCCCTGGCGGGGGAAAAGGGGGGTTGTATCGTCCTGTTATCAATGCGATTCGGTTACTCATTCTACTTAATGCTGGGGTGCCCTAATGCGCAATCGTTAATTAGGAAATGGAATTGATGACCTTCAAAATGGTGATCTCGACCTTGAAAATAGTCATTTTGAAAATATACTAAAATGCAATAAAAAATAACTAGTATAAATATGGCGTTCTCGACCTTTAAAATGTTTATCTCGACCTTCAAAAATGTTTATATCGACCTTCAAAAATGTTTATATCGACCTTCAAAAATGTTTATATCGACCTTCAAAAATATCTATATCGACCTTCAAAAGGTTTATCTTGACCTTAAATATATTTATCTCGACCTTTAAAATGTTTCTCTTGACCTTCAAAATGCTTAACTCGACTTTCAAAATGTTTATCTCGACCTTCAAAAATATTTTCCTAGAGATTCAAAAATGTTTCTCTCGACCTTCAAAAGGTTTATCTTGACCTTAAAAAAAATTTATCTTGAACTTCAAATATATTTATCTCGACCGTTTTCCTCTACCTTCAAAATGTTTATCTCGACTTTCAAAATGTTTATCTCGACTTTCAAAATGTTTATCTCGACTTTCAAAATGTTTATCTCGACTTTCAAAATGTTTATCTCGACCTTCAAAAATATTTTCCTAAAGATTCAAAAATATTCATCTCGACCTTCAAAAGGTTTATCTCGAACTTCAAAAGGTTTATCTCGAACTTCAAAAGGTTTATCTTGACCTTCAAAATTCTTAACTCGACTTTCAAAATGTTTATCTCGACCTTCAAAAATATTTTCCTAAAGATTCAAAAATATTCATCTCGACCTTCAAAAGGTTTATCTCGAACTTCAAAAGGTTTATCTTGACCTTAAAAAATATTTATCTTGACCTTAAAATATATTTATCTCGACCGTTTTTCTCCACCTTCAAAATATGCATCTCGACTTTCAAAATGTTTATCTCGACCTTCATAAGGTTTATCTCGACCTTTAAAATGTTTATCTTGACTTTCAAAATTCTTAACTCGACTTTCAAAATGTTTATCTCGACCTTTAAAATATTTATCTCGACCTTTAAAATGTTTATCTCGACCTTCACAAACATTTTTGAGGAACTTTGTACGTAATAAATAGGAGTAATACCATAGTTATAAGGATAATTTATGGTAAATACGCCTTTAGTGTTAGCTAATTTGAATAAATCTGATAGAAATCAATTGATTTTATTTTGTTCGAGGTCATCATTTTAATATTTGGTTTGGTCAGATTTGCTTTGTATTCTGTTTGTAACATAACATATTATTATTCGTCCATTCAAATACACTACGTGACTTAAATCAATGAGTTATTGAAACAAAAAATTCCTGTAAAATGTTGAGATTTTCAGAGTGTCCTTTTGAAGATCGTGTTTTAGGGACGATCCCCGAGGAAGTCCGTCTATATCGCGCGAAATTAAAACTCACTTAAGCGAGTAAAACTTTAAATTGGCGTCGACTTTGCTAAAGCCACGCGCGCCTAAAACTATATAGAGAACTGGAATCCTAAAAGTTGGTCGCCAAGGTAATTGCCAGCTTCTTGGAGGGGGAGGGGTCTTCTTTATTTCTATCTAATTAAAGAGCCCAAACTTTCGCTCTAATTCCTCGACAATGAGCGCCCCCTCGCGACGAAATAGAGAACGAATAGTTCCCCCACTCTTTAATGCTTAAGTTTTTCGGATATATATATACAAACCCGAGGCTTAGAAGGGCTATTTGACGGATCTAAGTACCAGCTATTAACGTCCATTTCCGCAGACCGTACCCCTTCCGTCGTATTTGACCCTTAATAGCCGGTTATATTAGGTTTAAACGTTGGGAGAGACGTCAGTCGCTGAGCGGAAACAAGTCAAGATCGAGCCTCAGAGCGGAAGTCGCATTTTCTACTCTGGTACGCGTACCCGTTGTTTCTCGTTCCCCCCGATAGATGTCGTCCTTATTTGTCCTTTCCCCTTTTTCTGAGCGAGCAAACAAATAAAGAGAACGCCCCCACCACCAATCCGACGTCTCCATCGGGACACTCTTCTAGCATCGAGGTCTTCCTAAATCCTTCTCTTCTTCGTAATGAATCGAACTCTGTGTCTCCCTCCTAGCTTTCTCCCTTTATCTATGAGGCATTAAAGGATTTTTATTATTTTGGACCCTCCCCTGGCTAGTCCCGGGTTCCTGCACCCCTTTGTACCCTCGTTATCTCTTAATTCTTCTACTGGTCTTACACGCTGAATAGCTCTCAGTTTCTATTTCGCTTGTTTTGGCCCTAAATCTAACTTAAACCACCACGTAATACGTATTTCCTCTCTTTAGCGACTACTTTACCTACACCCAATTAAGATAATAGGACGATTTACTCTCCTTTGTATAGTCTCATAAATGATATCTATGGTGGATTTTGTTTAGATACCGGTTTGATTAGGATTTAGTATAGGTTAACGCGCTTGAACGTTTATTTTTGTCGTCTCGTGTTCTACGGTATCGCTTTTCCCATCTGAGCGAATTTTAATTTATCGAAGTACATTTTCGTAATATTAAGTCATGGTCCTAAGATCTGGTCTAAATCGGTTTAATACTGCTTCTAAAACTAGATATTAAAGAATTGGGATTTCCTTGATTTCTCGAAAATGGGAATATCACTGATTTTACGTTTACTAAAAAATTGGAATTTCCATGATTTCCCATTTGCTAAAAAATTGGAGTTTCCCTTATTTCTTATTTATCAAAAATTTGGAATTTCCTCGATTTCCCATTTGCTAAAAAATTGGAGTTTCCCTTATTTCTTATTTATCAAAAATTTTGAATTTCCTCGATTTCCCATTTACTAAAAAATTTAAATTCCCTTATTTCACATTTACCAAAAAAAATTGACGAGGTTCGCAAGAGGCTTGAAAAACAACTGATATATTTTATGTTTGTCTTCAACTTTTTTCTGACAAAGCAGGGTACGCGACGACCAAATAGTAAGCATGGACTGTAGTGCTATGGGATTTTTACAATTGTCCTAGTATTGTCCAATCACTTTTCGTTTTTTCGTGAATCCGGCTTTATTATAAAATCTAGTTTTAATCCTGTAACTCCTCTTTATGGGTCAGGAAGAGACTTACAGTTTTATAGTTTAATTAAGTGATCTTTAACCATTCGCGAACAAATTTAATAATAATTGAAAATTAAGTATTTTTGGTAATTATTCTAATTTCATTGCGGCGTAATTTCCGTTAACGTAAGCCCGTTAAATTAAATGGTGAAAACATTCCGATACCACGTCCTTAATAGGGTGTAGGAGGAACAATGACGTCCTTCGACCTCGAAACCTAATTCGCTCTAAATTAATCCAGATGTCGCCACAATCAAATTCCATCGCCACAATCAAATTCCATCCTCCGAATTCCCGAGGTCGTTTAATGACCGACCAACAAACATCATCCCATTCATTAGCATGAAAGAACGATTACTCGAGGATATCGCGGCAAAAATCCGCGGGCAACCCATCACCTGTCAAACGGTTTTACCGTTGAAAAACAACAAGGGGGCTATAATTGAGACGAGGCTTAGCGACTCCGGGATACAACAAAAAAAAACAAAAAATTACAATGTAAAGATCCGGAAGATTTCGTTGGCTAATTAAGATACTTTTTGTTGTTTTTATTGGGCATTTGGTCTCTCTCTGTTTCCGTGGGGTCCCCGGGATTGGGCCAATTTCGGGGGCCCTCTTGATGAGCCCGCGCATTAGGGTCAATCAGTGCCCCAACCCCCGCTTCGGTTAATGTTAGTGTTTATTGTTCTTTCCTTTTCTGTAATTGACTTTCGTAATGTTTCCTTTAAGCGGGCTTTTTCTCTAACGACCCCGGCGTTTAGGGTTCAGCTACGATTCGGACACGGAGGTTAGACATCCACGGAAAAATAAACCCCCTCCCTCCCTCGTTCGTTGCTTGCTGTTCCCTTCGGATGTCTAGAACGCTCGTCACTTACGTCTGACATCTTTGTTTGCGTGAAGGGGGAATTATTCTTACCGATGTCATAAATGTAATTGATGTCTTCCTCTTACTGGCTGGTTTTTGTTTTTGACGGATCTTCTGGTTTGTTTGGTTCCATGTTCTTTTTGGTTTTTCTTGTTGGCGCTTTACATATATTACATCATATTCATAAATATATTTCCTTCAAGAAGATACTTTAAAAGAAATTGTGGTAAATTGAAGAAAATTTGTATACACTTTGAAAAGTTGTTGGTATTTAGGAAATTGTAGAAAATTTTATCAACGTACGATGGTGAGACGTGGCCCTATGGAGAATCTAGTTACGTTCTCTCGGCGTAAGATGGCGCCATGCATCACTAGAAAAAATATAGGTACGTTCTCCCGGCGTACGATGGCGCCACGTGGCACTAGAAAAATATAGGTACGTTCTCCTGGCGTACGATGGCGCCACGTGGCAATAGGAAAAATTTAGTTATATACTCTCGGCGTACGAAAGCCATGCACATTTAGGCAGAATCTAGCTATATTCTTTTAACGCAGGAAGTTATTAATCATGTTTTAGTAGAAAATCATTAGTAAAACATGCAACCAAATATTTTGCGAAATTTCGGTCGAATAATATCCTATCAAGAAATTTCCGTTTCTATGGTACAAACCCCGAAAAGAAAACTACGATCCACACCACAACAGTGCAAACCCTTAAAATTAGCAATTTTCAAAAATTACAAATTATTCTGGTTGATATATATACGCTACTTCTATCTGGCTTAACGTAAATTCTTGGCCAACATTCCCAATTCTAAACTGATCCATCCATTCGGTGAATGTTGAAGGCAGAACCATTGATTCGAAGGCACCGCAAAAAGTCCCGAAAGGCACCGCTATCGTGTACCTTAAACATTCAAACTGTATTTGCATTTCTATGCGCGGCTATAAATTTCGGAGCCGTTCTTTGTAGACCATTTAGATCACCGTCCAGCTAACCAAACCAGACTCTTTAAAACTTCTCCGTTTATCTTGGCGTTCTCTATTCTCTTTTTTGAGCCATTTTTTACGGGCCTGTGTTTTTTTTTCGTTGAAAGCGGTCTTACATTATGCTAAATTTCCCGTGGCTATAGACTCGATTTCCAATCCGTTTAATGTATATAGCTCTGCCAGCCTTTCTTCGCGTTTTCCACTTTACTCTTATCACTCTTAGTCACGGTGAAATATCGCAGAAACGTCGCTTGTGGAAGTTGTTTTTTTTCTCGTTTCATGAAGTGTGTTTTTGCCTTTTTGAACGAAAGATTGTTCAACATCAATTTTGTAATATTGTCTTACGCCCTAAAACCCGAGGTTGTTTTTTTAATTGTATACGAATAGTTAGGTATTCATTTTAAGAAATTATGTTACGTTTACGCGAGTGCCTAAATCCATGGTATCATGACAGTTAAAATAAATCACTAGTTATTTACGCGTTTCAGTCATTGTGTGATCAAAACGAGTTGCAAAGATATTTTGTTGTAAGCCTGGTTCGCCTTTCGTTGGTTTGGGAAGCAACGCGAATAGGATTCAGCGGGTAGTTATATTTTTGCGGTAAAGTAGGATACACGAAATAGAAAAAGTGATTGGACGATACTATATCTATGGTATGAAGCCCGTCGTGGTCGTGTATCCTGCTTTATCGAACAATATAAACATGCCATCCTAACGAATCCCAGTAATTGGACTGAATTACTGTCCTATAGGCTTCTTACGGCTGTAGTATTATCCAATTGCTTATTTCGTCTTCGCGCGTCCCGGCTTACCCCAAAGGCTAGAGCGTGAGTGCTGTTTCGGTAACCGGTAAATTTGTGGCTTTAGCCTGTCTTGTGACAGTGGTTTTATATAGGTAAAGCAGAACCGATAAGTAAACTTTGACAACACTAATTAACTTGACGAAACGACTGCAAAACGCCGTAAAAAGATTAACCTCATTATTAACGAGAATTTGGCCGATTTCAAAAACCCTTGTTTATAAACATTACGAAATCCCCGACTTAAAAAAGCGTTTTACTATAAAACGGAAAATATAAAACCCGACGATAAGCAAAATAAAATCCTGGAGAAAGAAAATAACACATTTCCAATTTGATTTTGTTTTTTTTTTGGGGCCGATGCAACATTTTTCGCGTGTTCCGCTTCCTTAAAGAGAGACAGACAAGAAACCTATAAATAAAAATAGACCCCGGACATAAATCTAACCTCGATTATCCTTCTTGTAGCTCCGCCAACCACCATCCTTCTATTCAAAATAAGCAAAATAACAGAGACAGAGAAGTACGAGTTGCGTAGCTTCGTGAAAGACGGCTACAGGAAAAACTGGCGTATTAAGTAAACGGGAGTCTTAGGCCTTGGACTTGGAAATACAGATTTATTGCTTTCCTTTTTCTCTCCTCCCGCTGAAGAATCCCTTTTGCTCTTGCGCTTCTCACTCCGCATTTTCTCCCGCGAGCACCCTTCTCCGTGGAAGGGATGGAATTCGCTCCCCTTTCTTATTTAAGGCAGAATTTATTGGCCGGAGTCTAGGGGGGGGGGGGGATGGTAGAATCAGCGGGCTTTGCCTCTTGTAAATATTTGAGCCATTTTACCCACGAGGAATTATTATTCAAGGAAATTCCCCCCCCCCCCGTTTTTTTCCTCTCGGAAGAATTCGTTTCTTTCCGGTTTTTTTTCGTTTACTTTTTAGCGTAATTTTTCCCGCTTTCTTATTCCGATTTAAATCTATTATTCCCGGATCCAGTTAACCTCCTTTTTTGTTGGAAGCTAAAAATTATTCCGGGATAATCCGGAAAGGAGTCTTTCCCTTTACGCTATTAATTTTGGTAATTTCGTTTTCATTCTTTTGAACGGGGATTTGGTTTTATTTTGCCTTAATTTATAAATTTAAATCTCAGTTTGGGAAGTTTAAAGAATTGACGCTGTTTAAATTGTTAGACGAAAATAAAAACGACAGAATTTGGCTTTACTAATAATCGTTATTAAATTATTAAAAATTAATCAGGATTTAGCCGTTTTAATCATAATTTAAGCTTTTAAATTTCGATATAATCATTTTAATCTCGATTTAATTATTTAATTCTAGATTTCATTATTGCATTCTATATTTCATTATTTCATTCTAGATTTAATTATTTCATTCTCGATTTAGTTATTTTATTATCGACTTACTTATTTCATTCTAGATGTAATCATTTCATTCTCGATTTAATCACTTCATTCTCGATTTAATCATTTCATCCTCGATTTAATCATTTCTTTCTCGATTTAATCATCTCATTCTCGATTTAATCATTTCATTATCGATTTAACCATTTTATTCTTTATTCAATCATTTCATTCTTGATTTGATCATTTAATTCTCGACGTAATCATTTCATACTTGATTTAAAAATTTAATTCTTGATTTTAACATTTCATTCTTGAGGTAATCATTTATTTCTAAATTTAAGAATTTTCATCTATATATAACCTTTTGATCAGGATTGAAATTCAAATATCGTTTAATCTTTTAAATGTTATTTTGTCCTATTAATCATAACTTAATCTAATTTAATATTTTGAAGGTGTAGCAATCATGATAGAGACATGCTTCTTTTAAATAGTCCAAATCTAACAAACAAGCTCAGATGTAACCTTACCAAGCCACGTGATCAGTTCGTTGATATAATTTCCTTAAATCAGTCCGTGTATATATTTTCCTTTAAATCAGTTCGTGGTTATAATTTCCTTAAATCAGTCCGTATATATATTTTCCTTTAAATCAGTTCGTGGTTATAATTTCCTTAAATCAGTTCGTGGATATAATTTTCTTAAATCAGTTCGTGGATATAATTTCCTTAAATCAGTTCGTGGATATAATTTCCTTAAATCAGTTCGTTGATATAATTTCCTTAAATAAGTTCGTTGATATAATTTCCTTAAATCAGTTCGTGGATATAATAATCCTAAAATCAGTTCGTGGATATAATTTCCTTAAAATCAGTTCGCGAATATAATTTCCTTAAAATCAGTTCGAGAATATAATTTTCTTAAATCAGTTCGTGGATATAATTTCCTTTAAATCAGTTCGTGGATATAATTCCCTTTAAATCAGTTCGTGGATATAATTTCCTTTAAATCAGTTCGTGGATATAATTTCCTTAAATCAGTTCGTGGATATAATTTCCTTAAATCAGTTCGTGGATATAATTTCCTTTAAATCAGTTCGTGGGTATAATTTTCTTAAATCAGCTCGTGGGTATAATTTTCTTAAATGAGTTCGTGGTCGTGGACATCATTTCCGTAAATCAGTTTGAAAGCTTAATTTCTTTTAATTTATGAACAAGGTAATTTTCCTTTAAGCAGGATATCGGTATTCATTTTATGAAATATTCCAATGGAAATAAATCGAGGTAATAACGTGGTTACCCGCGAAAAACCACCTGCTATAAAATAATTTCGTGTTTCAAAGAATTTGCGAGAGAGAGAGAGAGAGAGAGAGAGAGAGAGAGAGAGAGAGAGAGAGAGAGAGAGAGAGAGAGAGAGAGCGTAGTCCTTAACACTTCCTGTTCGTGTTGTCGTTTTCCTGCCGCTACCCGCGCTAAACCGGTGAACCAAACTTGACAATGCAGAAGGCAATCGTGGTTTTCCAACATCGGTTTTGGCGCCGAGTCGCAGGGTGAAAACGACAAAACAGGGGCTGGCGCTCGAAGGAGAAGAGAAACCAAGGGAGAAAGGAAGTTGGCAAAAGGCATTTTAGCTAATCTTCTAACCCCAAAAGGGGGGACACAGGCCCCGCGCCCCCGGACCCACCCGAGGTTGGGGGGGAGAGGTTCAAGGGTGCCTCTCTGCTATACGAAGAATAGGAACTGTTTTGGCAATCGATTTTTTGCCCCAGTTCATTCTTAGGGCCAAAAAATAACGTTCGTAGGTATGTTCGCGGTTCTGATTTAGCTACTAGTTTGTAGAAAGGTGGAAATGTACTACTTTGCGCCATTGTAAAACTATCAGATTAGAAGAGCCGATGAAAGTTGTTCTCCACCCTCGGAGGAGTTGGGGTATTTTTTTGCTGCTGTTGTAGTCGGTATGAGTTGACTGTGGACTATCTTAATCGCGATATGTAGTTCGCAACTTCGCCTCCGCTGCTTAGTACCATTGACCAATGACGTTTTCCCACTTTCTGTTTTACTCTCTTTTGCCAATTATTGATTGAATCGTGCAGTGTTTTTTAGGGGGAGTCCTTTGCCTTAACCTGGCTGGTCTCTACCGTGTAATGTCACAGGCTGACCCCTGACACTTGACACCTCCCCGCGTAATGTGTTAACAAAAAGCTATAAATAAAGAAATACCTGCATGATATATAGTATGGAATATATCAATTTTTGGGATTTTATCTACTATATTCTAAAATTTACGTTTATATTAAACTATAATGCTATAGAAATTTTAAGGAATATTTGTAGATTAAAATTTACAAAAATTTGTACGCTTTTGAGGCAGTGTATAGTAGAGAATTTAACAATTTTTTCAACTTCATTCTCAAATTTATCTTTTCAATTAACTAGCCCGCTATTGAAAATTAAAGGAATATTTGTAGATTAAACCATCTAAAACATACTTAGCATAAATTTGTCCGCTTATGAGGCAGTGTATAGTAGGGAGTATACCAATTTCTGGGATTTTTCTTACTATATTCTCAAATATATCTTTTCAATTAACTTTAACGCTATAGAAAGTGTGAGTAATTTTTGTAGATTAAACGTTATTAGTTAATTCATCCGTCTTTGACGCAGAGTATAGTAGGGAATATACCAGATTGGGACATTTTCTACTATATTATAAAATTGATCTTTTCATTTAACGCTATAGAAATTTGAAGTCATTTTTGTAGATTAAACCATTTCAAACGTTCGTAGCATAAATTGGTTCGCTTTTGATGCAGTGTATAGTAGGAAACTTACCAATTTCTGGTATTTTTCCACTATATTCTCGAACTGATTGATTGTCTTTTAAGACGCATTGTAACCTTGGGTATTAGCCTAGCTGATTATTATTATTAATTACTTTTTGAACCTAAGAAAAAACAAATTCCTTCTTAGCATAATTAAATAACAACGTTATATTAAAATTTAATTAATTTTCGTAATTTGCAAATTATTTTCTATGGTAATTAATTTTGTTCAAATAATTATTTTCTTAAGCTACTAAAATGTCTTTCAAAAACTGCATAATTTAACTCTTGTCTCTTGGGACCTTAGAAACTAATGATAATACCATAAGGATAAAAAAAATTGGTAGAAGGAGTCAAGGGAAATATCCCCCTAAAGAAAATTATAATTGTTTTTTTTCTAAGGAACTTTTATTATCTACAGCATATATTTGAGAATCGGAGAGTTTTCACGCGTGTAGTGATAAAGAATAATAAAGATATGTATATAGTCACCAACTTTTTTATATCAATTGCCCAAAAACCCTCTAGAGACAGGGCCTAAGTCCGGTTTTTGGTGAGTTCTTTGGGGAATAAGGAACGTAAATATGTAGAAATATTTTAAAATTTATTTTACGTTAAAACCTACGCCTAAAATTTAACAAGAAAACAGGAAATCAGCTGAGTTTGTTTACAATTTACAAGCCTTTGTCTAGTTTTTTGTTTTCTGCCTATCTTCTACGCGTTTTTTTTGGTACCGGCGTTTCTGGAGTAATTCTATCCGGTTTTAATATTTCTATTAAAACTAAGTTTTCTTTCAGGCGCAAGAATAGGTTATCTTTTTTTTTAATTGAATTTTTTTTACTTTTTTGGCAGAAAGCTCGTTCTTTAATTTTCGGCTGGGGCAGAGTGCTTCCTACATGTTTCTAACCCCCCTCCCATTCCTTCGTCTCCGAGGAATTGTTAATTAATTTTTCAAAAACGCCGACGCCGTTAAAGGGGGGGGAGGGGGGTAAACTTTTTTTCGTTGCTCAAAATGCAGACTTTTTTGTCCTTCTTTTGAAGTGTTCCGACGTTTTTGTTCTTGTTGAGAGAACGAGGGGGGAGACAAGGGAGGGGTGTGAAACAGGACCCCTCGATTTTGTTTGACTTTGGTGAAATGTTTTGTAATTTTTCCTTAATTTTTTTTAATCTCGAAAGTTTTTGATTGTTTAGTAAAATATCTAAATTGGTCTAATTACTTGGCTATTTCTGACCTTAAGTGGATGTAGACAGTATACGTGACATGACCAGGGTCACCAAGAGCGGGCCCGGGCCCTGGTAAATTATAAATCCGAGCCCCAAGGCAACAGTTACTACTGGAGATAGCTTTCGTTTTTCGGAGAGAAGCCCGGAAGAAGTAAACCTGGTTGGTTCAAACACGGGCCCCTAGGCTGCAAGGGCCCCGGTAATTTGTATCGGCTTCCCCCTCTCTTGTCGGGCCTGGACACGACATACAAACAAAATGCTTTCTTCTAATTTTGAGAGCTCGGGACGTCAACTTTGAAAGTGCCTCGTTAGATGGCGTTATTTTTGATCCGATGACGTCATTCGAGAATTAAAAATATTTGCTAAAATGCCATACTGATAGTAATATATTGATTTATGGTAATACCCAATCTACCCCTTAGATATCGTGATGCTCTCTTATCCCTGTACATTGTTGTGCTGCGGTTGGAACACTTCTACAGGCGTTAGTAGGTCAAAACTAGACAAGATTTTTCCGTAGTCGTACGTCATGATTAATCCTAGAGTTGCTAATTTTCCGGAAAAATAAAATGTGGAAAAGTTTCAAGAAAATTTTCCGGAAATTTTTCTGCAAATCGAAAAAATAAAAAATTGAAACATAAATTACTTTTTAAGGGTTTTTAATGTTTTTAGCTTTTTATCGTATAAAATGTCTAATAAAAGTAAACATACTACAAAACATTAATAGTGTTACATTGTTAAGCAGTTTAAACTAGTCTAGAGGTTTAGTTTTACTTTCAGATTCGAAAAAATGAGGCGAAAATACCGCTTTATTTCAATTCGCAAACAATATTAGACTAATCACGGAGTGAAAACGTTTTTTATTTTTTTCGGAAAAATACGATTTTCCGGAAAAAAAGGCCTCGGTCATTTTCCGGAAAATTTTCGGACTTACAACTCTAATTAATCCTAATGAAATATTGAAAGCTAAAGTGGGATTAAACTGGCACTATATCCATGATGACGTACCGCGAAAGTCACCTATGGCGGCTATATTTAAAATCTTTCTCGATGGAATGAATTATGAACTTTCCGTCATATTGATCTCGCGCCTAGACGACGAGTAAAAGTTAATGTTTCATTGTTCATTGCCTGGTTGGCGCTAAATTATTTAATATCGGTAGTCGCGCCAGAAGCACATTTTTAAAGCAATTTTTAAGTACCACGATGGAGACAAGAGAGCGGAGAATTTTATTTAAAAACTCAATCTGATTAAAGGCGACGCGCAGAGAGAAAGAGAGATAGAGTCTCCAAACTTAAATTGATTTATCGGGGACGTACGACTGCGCCCTCTTTTATGACTTCATAAGTTCCCCTGCGCAGCGGCGCTATACTCTTCGGTACACCTTAATGTACGAGCCGAATCGGGATTGTTGTTAAAGGCTGGGGTGCTGCCCGAGTTAAGTAATTTCCCCGAACGGCGGCGTTTTATCTTCTATTTTTATCTTTTTGCTGGCGAACGCCGAAATTTAATTTTCCTGGAAAGGATTTAATAAGGAAAAAGGGCTCTTCGTAGTTGCTAAAAGAGAACGTGGTCCCTAAACTTTGGTTAAAGTTCTTTCAAGCCACTGTTCTTTTTTTAGACAAATTTACTTTCATTTAAAAATTCCCCAAACCTGGTAATTTATTTCTTGTTAGAAAATGTTCATTTTGTTTTATAGCAAGCGGCTATTTTATGTTTTCTAGTGGGTTTTTCGTCCTTGAACAATAGTTGATTTTATTTGATGATAAAAACTACCTCTTCATTTACTATACCGTAATTGAAAAAACATAGGAGATTTTTAGAAATAATTTTATATTGATCATTCATATTCACAAGAACTTCAATCTTTAAATAATATCGTAAAAAGTCAGGGGTAAGTCAGGGATTTAAATAATATCGTAAAAAGTCATTGGTAAGTCAGGGATTTAAATAATATCGTAAAAAGTCATTGGTAAGTCAGGGATTTAAATAATATCGTAAAGTCAGGGATTTAAATAATATCGTAAAGTCAGGGATTTAAATAATATCGTAAAAAGTCAGGGGTAAGTCAGGGATTTAAATACTATCGTAAAAAGTCAGGGATTTAAATAATATCGTAAAGTCAGGGATTTAAATAATATCGTAAAAAGTCAGGGGTAAGTCAGGGATTTAAATAATATCGTAAAAAGTCAGGGGTAAGTCAGGGATTTAAATACTATCGTAAAAAGTCAGGGATTTAAATAATATCGTAAAGTCAGGGATTTAAATAATATCGTAAAACGTCAGGGATAAGTCAGGGATTTAAATACTATCGTAAAAAGTCAGGGATTTAAATAATATCGTAAAGTCAGGGATTTAAATAATATCGTAAAAAGTCAGGGATTTAAATAATATCGTAAAGTCAGGGATTTAAATAATATCGTAAAAAGTCAGGGGTAAGTCAGGGATTTAAATAATATCGTAAAAAGTCAGGGGTAAGTCAGGGATTTAAATACTATCGTAAAAAGTCAGGGATTTAAATAATATCGTAAAAAGTCAGGGGTAAGTCAGGGATTTAAATACTATCGTAAAAAGTCAGGGATTTAAATAATATCGTAAAACGTCAGGGATAAGTCAGGGATTTAAATAATATCGTAAAACGTCAGGGATAATAATAATATCGTAAATAGTCAGGGATACGTCAGGGATTTTATTAGTCAACAAACTTTGCATAGTAGAGAAAAAGGAAATATCTTCTCTTGGGCGCTCATGTCTGGCACCTTTTCAGTTTGTGATATTTCAAAATTAATTGTTTCAATTTGTATTTTACCTATGAAAATTGACCGGGAATATTACCAAAGAGGTCAGGGATTTTGCCAAAATATGGTCAGGGATTTTGCCAAAATATGGTCAGGGATACCCTGGATAAGTCAGGGATTTTAAATCGGAAAAATTTCGTACGAACTCAGTAAACCATTTCTACTATTTTAAATACTTTCAATTTAATAAATGAAATTAAACCAAATGCAAATTATTCCTCCTCAACTTAAATCTTCCCAAGGGTTCTGAAAAACCATTATTCGAGCTCTTAATAATACGCAAACGACTTTTGAAGAATCCAAATTAAAATTAAACGGCATTACGGTATATAAATATTTTCTCTCTCCTTTGGTAGCTTTTATTCTCGGTATTATTAAGAGAAATCTTTTTTATTTTATTTTATTTTTTTTACATACGTTTTCTTAAGAAGCCATTCTCTAGTTCCTAAGCGAGCTTCCCTTAAAACCCATTCTCAGATTAACATACCAGCGAAGGATAGAGGGAGGGTACGATCTACGCGCAGCAACGTTCCTTAGAATCTCCACGTTAATGCGAATGAGTGGGAGGCTTCGCGCGCGCGACAAAAAGAGGGTTCCGTAATAGGCTTATTTTTTTAAACAGTGTCAACTGCATCTGTCGTAGCGGGGAATTTATTGAGGTCGATGCTAAGATTGAGCGACAAAGGCGCTTTGGAGTGCGGCCGGAATCGATCGTTGGCGGCTCCCCCTACCGGTATAAAAATAAGGTCACGTGCTTTTTCATCAGAAAGTATAGCGAAAAAAAATCTTAAAAGGTTTTTATATGGATCGGGAATTTAAAAGTAATTTGAAGCCATGTTGGAAATTTCGAGACCTTTTTTTTGCGTTCTCTCTCTCAACGAATAAAAATTCCGTTGCTTTCTCTCGGCTGGTTTTGGGTTTTATTCTGCCTTTTCGTTTCCTCGCTTGTTATCCGAAACGATTGTCCCCTCAAATTGATTGCGGATTGTAGGCATTTATATCTTCAACCTTCATTGGTTTTATTTGCTTCTTATAGGGCTTGTTTTTTTATTTCTATACCCCTTCCCACAATCGATGGTTTTTCGCGCCTCTAATTACGCGCTACGCTGAGCGGATGTGACCATCTAGTTTTTATCGTTGATTTTATTTTACGTGTTTATATTGTTCGAGTTATCAGGATACTTTGATCAACTGTACGTAATGAACGAGATCATTTTTGCGAATTTTCGAGGATGATCAGTTTAGCCAATTTCGAAGCCTGAGCAGTTTGAAAATTATTGAGGCTGATCAATTTTACGATTTCGAAGCCTGATCAATTTGACAATTAACGAGGCTGATTATTGTCCAGTTTTCGAGGCTGATTATTTACCAGATTTCGAGGAGGATTATTTACCAGTTTTCGAGGCTGATTATTTACCAGTTTTCAAGGATGATTATTTGCCAATTTTCGGGGCTGATAATTTAACAGATTTCGATGAGGATAATTTACCAGTTTTTGAGGCTGATTATTTACCAGTTTTCGAGGATGATTATTTGCCAATTTTCGAGGCTGATAATTTACCAGTTTTCGAGGCTGATAATTTACCAGTTTTCGAGGCTGATTATTTAACAGATTTCGAGGAGGATTATTTACCAGTTTTCGAGGCTGATAATTTACCAGTTTTCGAGGCTGATAATTTACCAGTTTTCGAGGCTGATAATTTCCCAGTTTTCGAGGCTGATAATTTACCAGTTTTCGAGGCTGATAATTTACCAGTTTTCGAGGCTGATAATTTACCAGTTTTCGAGGCTGATAACTTACCAGTTTTCGAGGCTGATAATTTAACAGTTTTCGAGGCTAATCAGTTTTTGAAGCTGATTATATACCAGTTTTCGAGGCTGATTATTTTTTAAACAGACGTTTTTACAAAAAGTCGAAGTTAACTATTTTGCAAAATGTTTCAGCCTGATCACTGTTCAAAATTTGATCATTTTCAATAGAAATACGTAGTACACACCCTTTACGGGAAAATCCGGATTGATTCAAGTGGACTACCCTGTATATCAAATGTTCTCTAATTTAGTCGAAGTATCTCGAGACACGCTATGACAAATCAAAATGACATAATGTCGTGTTTTGTAAAATCGAATTTACACGAAACTATAATTTCTTGTGGATAACGTCACAAGTAATTTAATAAGAATAAGTATGACACTTATTGTTATTTAAATGATAATTTCTTTTTCGACACTGACACTCTCGCTTGGACCTGCAACCGAACTGAGTAGAATATTATCGTCTTTGGACCGGGCCCCCAGAGGTCCTATGATTCCTATATAATCCAATTTTTTCAAACATTGCCTATAAAATCCTATTTGCAAAATCCCCAAAAAGTCCAATAATGTTGATATTTTATCCATTTCAAATCCCGGTACTCAGTTAAACTACTAGATTTAGCTGTAAATTCTTATACAAAGTCATTATAATCTCTACTTTTGTTATTGTTAACATGGTTAGCTACTAGTATATTTTTGTGATAAAATGGTTAAAAAGTCTCTAATTGTTTAGGTGAAAATCAAAGATTTATTTCACTCAATATATTTATTTTTAATTTTTTAATGTATAAAGTTAGTAAATGAAATAGCATATATAGCATTTGTAGTCCTATAAAATCCTATTATTTAAAAAAAGTCCTATAAATTCCTACATTTTTAGAAATGTAATCCTATTGTTTCTATAGACAAAATTGGAGATTTGAGTAGGGGCCCTGTGGTTGTATATTTCACATTGGACATATTTAGACACTAGGGGGCTTTGTAAAAAACAGGGAAATCAAGGAAATATTTCCTTAAAAAGTATAAATTTACATTTACTTCCACTATACAGGGTGTTTCAAAAGATTATGCAAAATATTTAAGGAGTTGTAGGGGTGAGTTGAGAAGTATGACTGTTTTTTCCCCCATTTCCCTACGATTAGTAACAAGAGCGCCAAAGAGCTTCAAAGTGTGGCCTAAGAACCCCTGGAAGTAGGCTGCAACAAGCGCCAAACCAAGCAGCAGGGATGTGCGAACATTAGATTTTTGGTTCTTGTGATAGGTGAAAAAGGACTTTGTAAACAAATCGAGGTAACCAGCGTAAAAAAGTAAACTTAAACAGTATTTTAGTCCCTGCTGCTTGGTTTTTCGCTTGTTGCTGCCTACTTCTAGGGGCTAGTAGGCCACACATTGAAGCTCTCTAGCGCTCTTTTAACTCATCGTAGGAAAATGGGCGAAAAACAGGCATACTTCTCACCCCATACAACTCCTTAACATTTATGCACCACCTTTTGAAACACCCTGTATATTATAAAATTAGCTTCAATTGAGGTTAATTGGCACCTGCAAAAATCAGTGAAATACCATTGGCGAATCCTGGAAATATCAGGGAAATCGTTTTTCCAATAGTCGTATGAACCCTGAACCTATGGTATGGCGTTACTGTTACTAACGTGCAATACATTGAAATACTTCGAATTTTAACCTCTACTTTAACTTTAATATACCTAACAAAAAATGAGATATTATATAAAAAAATCCAGATTAAATTGAGCGAGACTGGAGACACATTCTCCCTCAATATCGATTCGAGACCATTTAGGGACAGAAACTGAGAGGAAAGAATGGGTTGAAATTCCTATAATGGTACCTTTTCCTCGAAAAAAAAAGGTTTAAAGAAAAATAAAATAGTCCGTAGATTCTTTAGAAAATTTGGAGGTCCGCGTTTGGTTCCAAATAGCCTCCACTTAATCCAGGGCTCTGAAAATTTGAAAGTAATATTTTTAGAGCCCAAATTTCGTATCGGCGAAATAGCCCCGCGTTCCGTGAAAAATTGTCTAAAATATATCGAATGAAGCCAATTTGGCACTTACCCATAGGCCAATTTCAAACCATATTGCCGATATATATAGTGAGTTATACATTGCACCCCTAACCCCCGTTACCCGTATGTTACGCTTAAGGCGCCCCCTGGCGGGGGACAGATGCCCGAGAATGACTCGAATTTAATGTAAATCCTCTCTTCTGTTATTTTATTTATCGCTCCACATTCTGAAAATTGGTTCTTTCGAAAACGTCCCTAAGCGTTTTCCAACTGATTGAGAATGCAAATACGGTAATCGTTTAGCTTTTATATATTTCAAAGAGATCCCGACCTACTTTTTGTTTAAGGATTATACGATTTTGGAAGGGATAATCACGTGGAAATATTTCCTCATCTCGACTCTTTTTGGGTGGCCGGGTGGTTAGCACTTTCACATCGCAGCGAAGGAGCCAGGTCCAATTACAGATTGTGGCACTGGGTGAAATCTCGGAAAATCTTCTTCGGCATTGAGTTTGAGAGTTATCTACCTACGGGCTTAAGGGGTTTTTCCCCCGAGTTCTTGAGTTTCTCCTTTACTTAAAAACTGGTAAAGGTTAGCGGTAATAGTAATTGTAGGGAGCTGTTGGCTCGCGTGGCTTGAAGGGCTTGCCACTACCCTCCTACGCATTGTAACCCCGTCCATCTGAATTAAAGGCATTAAAAGTCGCTAGATAATTTTTATGCATTGCGGCTAGAGGTCGGCGGAACAAATAAATTAACCGCAAAAATTTCAATTAATCATTAAAATTAGTATTATTTGTTTTATACGAATAAATTATACGATTTAACAACGATTTAACATGCAAAATTAAAAAAACAATTCTAATATTTCTGAATAATTCTCGGTTATGGATAAATATAAACAATCGTATAATTTCTTATTCAAACGCCGACCTCTAATTATTTGCGGCATATGCTTTTTATCGTTAAATCGCGAAATTATATTTGTTTACACTCAGAATGTATCAGGCTATTTTGACCTTGAATCGCAAATACACCTAGCTTAAATTACGTCGAATGTAAGATGTAACGTATATGTTTTCAAATTCATTCGATGCTCGCCGTATCTAACTAGCCGTCGCCTCCGCGGGTAAAAAATGGAAGACGTTCACTCGGGAAATAAACTCGCTTATTTAAATGGTTGAAAAAAATAGTTGACTTCTATTTGAGCCAAGGCTTAAATTCGTATTGGTGCCGAATTAGTCGTACCAAGAGCAAATGTATCTGCTATAATAGATGCTTTTTCCTGTACCAGTACAGTGGCGACGCCATGGGCCAAGGCAAGATATGCTAAAGCCTACAATGAACATTCTAACAAGGGGGCCCAAAATTTTAAACTTTGTGGCGTTGAATTATAAATACCTTAAAAATATACAGAAACTTATTACAGTAAGCATAGAAATTGCTATGTGTCACCATATTTTGCTTGCTTCCGAAAATAAATAAGTACCCTAAAATCTTTCTAAGGGCCCGAAAATGAAAAGAGTCCCAAAATCTATCTAAGGGCCCGAAAATGAAAAGAGTCCCAAAATCTATCTAAGGGCCCGAAAATGAAAAGAGTCCCAAAATCTATCTAAGGGCCCGAAAATGAAAAGAGTCCCAAAATCTATCTAAGGGCCCGAAAATGAAAAGAGTCCCAAAATCTATCTAAGGGCCCGAAAATAAAAAGGACCATTAAATATTTCTAAGGGCCCGAAAATAGATAAGTACCCTAAAATCTATCTAAGGGCCCGAAAATAGATAAGTACCCTAAAATCTATCTAAGGGCCCGAAAATGAAAAGAGTCGAAAAATAAAAATTAGGGACCCAAAAATCCATTTAAGGGCTGAAAGCTTTAAACTAAAGGCACAAAAATCCTTCCTAACGGCCCGAAAAATAAAAATTATGGGCTTTAAAATCTTTCTAAAGGCCCGAAAACTAGAAATTAAGGGCCCACTCTAAACCTACCTAACCCAAACATCCTGGCGCCGCCATTAAACCAATACAGTCTTCCTTCGCCATTCCAAGTGTACTCATATATAATTTCCCGGTGAAAGAGATTAGACCCATAGCGGGACTTTGGAATGAGTATTAGCGCCTGTACAGTCGAGTACGCAACCTCACCGAGAATCTCCAGGATTCAACTTAATCCTAGTGATTTCTACCTGAGGTATACTGTTTCGCGAAACCTGGGCGGAGTTTCTTCGATATCCCTTCCTCCCGCTTTGGGTTTTGGGCCCCGAGGCGGGCTCTCGAAGGGCCCCACTGTGAGAGGATCGGGGAGTTCTAGCTTTTAGTCGTGTTTCCGCTGCGCAGACGATATTGGTAATTATCGATGGTCTTTGCGGTTTCCAGAATATCGTTTTAGTCGCGCGACTTACAGCCGCAGGGGACGAAACGCGAACCTTCTACCTTCGCCTTTCTCCACCCTCCCCCGCCTAAAGGTTAAAGGTCGTATATAGGGTTCTTTGCTCAGCTTCATTTCCATTCCGATTTTATTATTCGCCATTGGCCAAATTTTATTATTTCGGTAATGTCAGTAATAATTTATTGGAAGTGAAACGTACCCTGTGAAATGGCGAATTTATCTCTAGAGTCATGTACACGCCAACTTCCAATGACAAGACAGAGTGAATAGAACAACGATGTAGTCGGCCTTTAAGAAAATTACTCCTTGATAATCTGATTTCTAAAGTATATTTCTTAGGAAGCCATTGTCTCCACAGGATCATTTTATTTAGAGGTCAGCGCACTACCGCTGTTACTGCTTCGTCAGTTTAAGGTCAGGGAAAAACTCTCTATGCTGCTAAGCACCATCTATACTGATACCTTGAACTAAATTATAAGAAATTATAAAAATAAGTAATTTTTATGGTATTAATAATTATTTATTATCAAACCTTAATAATTATAAAAGATAATTATATATAATATTAATATTTTAAGATTTAATAGATGGCGTATCGTAGTGTGCAGCCTTTATTCAATGTACCGTAATTTACGTACTAAACTCATATTAGTTCGATTAGTTCGCGTTAGATGGCACGACGAGGCACTGTGATATTTTCCCATCAATGTGCTCCGCTTCGTCCTTACTAGCAACAAACTACACTTGTACCGAACAAATTGCACTTGGTTATATGGCACAGATAGGTGAGTACTCCGACCTCCCCATAAAAAGATACTGGTCTGATCTGTTAACGCGTCACAAATCGTTGAGATTCTAGTGAAACGTCGTCTACTTTTATTGGAATACTTATTGGAGCGACCGATCACGTTTCGGCGAAACCGCCTCGTGCTAATGTTCCCCAGGGCCTCGGAGTCCAAGACCTCCACCCGCTCCGTCAGATGTTTTCATTTCCTAATAGCTACGCCGCGTCGTTCCGACTTTCCCTCTGTTCTTTGCCCATGTTTTAAAAAGAGTCAGGGGAACTTCTCTCTCCAATACTGATCCTTAAAATCAAATATACCCACAGTTGATTATTTTGATTTCTTTATCAAAATATTAATAAACGCCATTTTAATTGATTTTTTAATTTATTGATTTTAAAATATTTTATGCATGTTTTTCTTGATATATTGATTAATAATTTGCGTGCAGCACTCTTAATTTAATTACCAAATGTAATTTAGTTTGCTCTGAATTGGCATTAACTAATACTATTTATGTTAATTATTGTAAATGTATCGAAGTGTAATAGTCGATTTAAATACATCATTTAAAAAAGCATAACTTTAATTAAATCACTTAATTTAAATCCATGATTTTTTAAACATAACTTTAATTAAATCACTTCATTTAAATCCATGATTTTTAAATATAACTCTAATTAAACACTTCATTTAAATCCATGATTTTTTAAACATAACTTTAATTAAATCACTTCATTTAAATCCATGATTTTTTAAACATAACTTTAATTAAATCACTTCATTTAAATCCATGATTTTTTAAACATAACTTTAATTAAATCACTTCATTTAAATCCATGATTTTTTAAACATAACTTTAATTAAATCACTTCATTTAAATCCATGATTTTTTAAACATAACTTGATTTAAATCCATGATTTTTTTAAACATCACTTGATTTAAATCCATGATTTTTTTAAACATCACTTGAATTAAATCAATGATTTTTTTAAACATCACTTGATTTAAATCCATGATTTTTTTAAACATCACTTGAATTAAATCAATGATTTTTTTAAACATCACTTGAATTAAATCACTGACTTAATCTATGATTTTTTAACATCCCTTGAATTAAATCCATAATTTTTTAACATCACTTGAATTAAATCCATAATTTTTTAAAACATCACTTTAATTAAATCCATGATTTTTTAAAACATCACTTGAATTAAATCCATGATTTTTTAAAACATCACTTGAATTAAATCCATGATTTTTTAAAACATCACTTGAATTAAATCCATGATTTTTTAACATCACTTGAATTAAATCCATGATTTTTTTAAACATCACTTGAATAAAATCACTGACTTAAATCCATGATTTTTTTAAACATAACTTGATTTAAATCCATGATTTTATTAAACATCACTTGATTTAAACCCATGATTTTATTAAACATCACTTGATTTAAATCCATGATTTTTTTAAACATCACTTGATTTAAATCCATGATTTTTTTAAACATCACTTGATTTAAATCCATGATTTTTTTAAACATCACTTGAATTAAATCAATGATTTTTTTAAACATCACTTGAATTAAATCAATGATTTTTTTAAACATCACTTGAATTAAATCACTGACTTAATCTATGATTTTTTAACATCCCTTGAATTAAATCCATAATTTTTTAACATCACTTGAATTAAATCCATGATTTTTTAAAACATCACTTGAATTAAATCCATGATTTTTTAAAACATCACTTGAATTAAATCCATGATTTTTTAAAACATCACTTGAATTAAATCCATGATTTTTTAAAACATCACTTGAATTAAATCCATGATTTTTTAACATCACTTGAATTAAATCCATGATTTTTTTAAACATCACTTGAATAAAATCACTGACTTAAATCCATGATTTTTTTAAACATAACTTGATTTAAATCCATGATTTTATTAAACATCACTTGATTTAAATCCATGATTTTATTAAACATCACTTGATTTAAATCCATGATTTTTTTAAACATCACTTGATTTAAATCCATGATTTTTTTAAACATCACTTGATTTAAATCCATGATTTTTTTAAACATCACTTGAATTAAATCAATGATTTTTTTAAACATCACTTGAATTAAATCAATGATTTTTTTAAACATCACTTGAATTAAATCACTGACTTAATCTATGATTTTTTAACATCCCTTGAATTAAATCCATAATTTTTTAACATCACTTGAATTAAATCCATGATTTTTTAAAACATCACTTGAATTAAATCCATGATTTTTTAAAACATCACTTGAATTAAATCCATGATTTTTTAAAACATCACTTGAATTAAATCCATGATTTTTTTAAACATCACTTGAATTAAATCCATGATTTTTTAACATCCCTTGAATTAAATCCATAATTTTTTAACATCACTTGAATTAAATCCATGATTTTTTAAAACATCACTTGAATTAAATCCATGATTTTTTAAAACATCACTTGAATTAAATCCATGATTTTTTAAAACATCACTTGAATTAAATCCATGATTTTTTTAAACATCACTTGAATTAAATCCATGATTTTTTAACATCACTTGAATTAAATCCATGATTTTTTAAACATCACTTGAATAAAATCACTGACTTAAATACATGATTTTTTTAAACATCACTTGAATAAAATCACTGACTTAAATCCATGATTATTTTAAACATCACTTGAATAAAATCACTGACTTAAATCCATGATTTTTTTAAACATCACTTGAATAAAATCACTGACTTAAATACATGATTTTTTTAAACATCACTTGAATAAAATCACTGACTTAAATCCATGATTATTTTAAACATCACTTGAATAAAATCACTGACTTAAATCCATGATTTTTTTAAACATCACTTGAATTAAATCCATGATTTTTTAACATCCCTTGAATTAAATCCATAATTTTTTAACATCACTTGAATTAAATCCATGATTTTTTAAAACATCACTTGAATTAAATCCACGATTTTTTAAAACATCACTTGAATTAAATCCATGATTTTTTAAAACATCACTTGAATTAAATCCATGATTTTTTAAAACATCACTTGAATTAAATCCATGATTTTTTAAAACATCACTTGAATTAAATCCATGATTTTTTAAAACATCACTTGAATTAAATCCATGATTTTTTTAAACATCACTTGAATTAAATACATGATTTTTTAACATCACTTGAATTAAATCCATGATTTTTTAAACATCACTTGAATAAAATCACTGACTTAAATACATGATTTTTTTAAACATCACTTGAATAAAATCACTGACTTAAATCCATGATTATTTTAAACATCACTTGAATAAAATCACTGACTTAAATCCATGATTTTTTTAAACATCACTTGAATAAAATCACTGACTTAAATCCATGATTTTTTTAAACATAACTTGATTTAAATCCATGATTTTTTAAACATAACTTGATTTAAATCCATGATTTTATTAAACATCACTTGATTTAAATCCATGATTTTTAAACATCACTTGATTTAAATCCATGATGTTTTTAACTTCACTTGATTTCCATACACGATGTTTTTAACTTCACTAGATTTAAATCACCGACATCCTTATTGTAAATTATTTTATTTTTCTCTAAAGCCCAGTTCACACTATACAATTAATTGGGCCACTTAAATGTATCCAACTAATTGTAAACAAGAAAATTGCATAGTGTGAACAGAAATAGTTGGAACCATTGTTACAATATTTCTGTTCACACTATACAATTTTCTTCCTTTCAATTAATTGGATACAATTAAGTGGCCCAATTAATTGTACAGTGTGAACAGGGCTTAACAGTCAGTTTTTCACTTTTGGAACGAGGTATATGAATTCCAAAGCGTACATTTCAAAATATTTAATTTTTTTCCGTAAATTTTCTCTTCATTTTAACGCAATTTTCAGAGTTATGGCAAAAGTTTTCACTGAATTGAGCGTCCATTTTTTAGCAGATTTTTGAATGCGAATGTTTACGCGTGGATATTTTGGAAAGTACTCCGATGCCTTTTCGCAACGGAGTCTTCCAGCAAATGTATAAAATTGAAAACTTACATAAAAGGGTATCTTTTCATCGGATTCATATTTTTCCCGCGCGACAAATCAAAGAACTTCTCTCCTCTCCGATGGTTCTCCGAATTTTGGGTGTCTTCGGTTTTTAAAGAAAAGTGTTCGTGCGTTTCAATTTTCTTTTCGTGGAAAATACCCTTAGCAGTACTTTTTTTGCCCGGTCAGGTTTTTTTAGTAGACGTGTGTTTTTCCGGGTTTTTTTAGTAGACGTGTGTTTTTCCGGGTTTTTTTAGTAGACGTGTGTTTTTCCGGGTTTTTTTAGTAGACGTGTGTTTTTCCGGGTTTTTTTAGTAGACGTGTGTTTTTCCGGGTTTTTTTAGTAGACGTGTGTTTTTCCGGGTTTTTTTAGTAGACGTGTGTTTTTCCGGGTTTTTTTTAGTAGACGTGTGTTTTTCCGGGTTTTTTTAGTAGACGTGTGTTTTTCCGGGGTATTTTAGTAGACGTGTGTTTTTCCGGGTTTTTTTAGTAGACGTGTGTTTTTCCGGGTTTTTTTTACGCAGAACCGCTACTAAAAAATTTAGACAAATTACGCAAAACATAATTACAGAAAGTTATGTTTTAAATTTAAATAACACATTATAGCTAACTATTTTAAATTAAATAATTCAATTTAAAGTTAATTTATATATGTTGAACGTCGGGTTGTAAATAAGCCGGATTTTTTTACCGGTTTTATTTGGGTATAACCGGTTTTTTCGTTTAAAGCCGGCTAAAACTTATGTCACACACTTTCTAAGTAAGAAATTGTCTGCTCTTTTTGTTCTAAATTAGAAACTAAACAAAGTCAGCAAAAGAACTATAATAAATAATTAAATTGTTTTGATTTCCTCCTATTTTTTGTTAAGGACGCGCCGACCAAGTCACCGAAGCGAGGCAGTGAACCTTTGAACTTTACACCTACCCCCGTCCCCCTCAATAAGAGGATAATTTGAACTCACCCCAATTTGTTTAAATATGAAACAAAAGCTATTATTTTATTAAAATATTGTAATTGTTTTATTTTTTTTATAAAAGCCAAAATAAATCAGGATTTTTTCAAGTGGCTATAACCGGTTTTCTCCAAGTGGTTAAAACTGGTATGACGGGCCACTATTACGTCGCGAATATCCGGTTTTTAAAGTTAATCTAACTATATTATTGTCTAACCAGGAGCGTCGAGTGAGGGCCCGGGCTACGGTGATACAGCAATTCCGGGCACCCAAGAGAAACTATAAATTTATTGAGAAAAACATTTGTGAAAAGTTAAAACCCAGGGCCCCCGAGGCTGCACGGGCCCTGATAATTTATAATATTCTTAGTCGATAATTCAAAATAATGGTCAAAAACGCCGCCGATCAGTTTAGTCAAATATTTTCGGCGGCGTAATCGTCGGCCATTTTCGGTATGGAGATACAGGCCGGAACATAGAAATCTCATAGGTAACTAGAATGCTGCCGCCTACGGCCGAGCTTGACGCCAGTTCGCCTTGAACCTTCAGCCAATGAGAGGCCGTAGAGTAGTTCCGCCAAGGAGGATAATAATCCTCCTTGGATCCGCTACTATAGCGGGAGATAGGTGACGTCATTCTCTCTGGTGACATTAAATTCTTGGCAGAACCACTCTTTGAGCTCTGATTGGCTGAGATCTGGCTATCGTCTGCCACGGCGTTTGGCCCATTTGCCAGTTACACGGCAGCATTCTAGTTACCTATGAGATTTCTATGGGCCGGAAGGCACGCAAGGCTGCCAGATTTCGATAGACCGAAAACGGCCAACTCTCTCAAATGTTTTCGTTTTCAAAACGAAAATTTTGCGGCGTAGCTATCGACGAAGACTATTTCACGTGGCTACTATTTTACGTTGATAGCATCTGGTTTTTAGAGTTAATCTAACTATATTATCCCTTTTCATTATGGACTATTCTACTAATTCGCGTATTTAATCTAACTTTATATATAATAAGGGCCGGACGACGAAGAGACAAGAGAGTGGGTAATATTGAAGGAAACTATAAGTTTATGTAGCAGAGTCCAAAACCGTACTCTCCCCAGACTACACGGGCCCTGGTAATTGGTAACCTATTATCTGCTTTCTCGTCGGGCCTGTGTCTAACTTTGTTCAGTTTTAATTGAACTTCATTCTTAACATTTCCCATCGAATTCCCTTCCCGACTTTCTGTAATCCTTTCTTTGACGTCGAAAAACAAAATCTGGAAAAAAAACCCGAAAGAAATTTGATCCTAAACCTAATGGTTAAAAAGATAGGGTGTATATAAAAAGTTAGACTGGCTGGGATGACCTTGATAGGGTCCCAAAAAAGAGAGCAAATTCTTTTGGTCTCACCGCTCGGGTGTCATCTTTCTTTAATCACTTGACAGCGAATTGACACTCGTTGATTTTTCGCTGACTTCTCGCCGCTGTTCGTTCTCCTCCTCTGATTTGTGTGAGAAGCGACCCTACAGGGGGGCAGCCCAGCTAGGCAGGCCAGCCAGGGAGTTCAGGGAGGTGTGTATCTATGTTTCCTACTTTCTTCTACGGCCTTATCTTTTCGTTCGGTCGCTCCATCAGTTTACTGTCTGAAGCCTAGTTCCCACTTGACGAAATATTTCGCCGACTTAATTTTTCGCGTAATCGCTAGGGGTAGGTACTCATTTGGCGCGAATATTTAAAAACGCTAAGCCTAATGTCGCTTCAAAATGAACCAAATGGAGAGTAATCTTGAGTTAGTGGCAGGGGCGTAGGAACGTTCTAGAAGTTGGAGGGGGCAAAGATAAACGAAAAAGGGTCTGGAGAATGTTTTTTAATTTTTAATGGAGTGTAGCTTCTCCGAATGCGTGTGTACTTGTTACTACTATGTAAATTGGCGGGAAAAGACTGAAATTTAAACACAGTTGAGGTTCTATAAACTGTATATGCTTTTAAAATTATAATTTGAGCCTTTTGAAGATTTCAACTGACCAAAGGTTGGAGGGGGCAATAACATTAGTTGCCCCGACCAGAAAAATTCTAGGGAGGGGCATTGCCCCCCCCTGCCCCTCCCGGTTCCTACGCCCCTGGTTAGTGGGGTGGCGGAGTGGTTAGCAATTTCGCCTCGCAGTAAGAGGAGCCGGGTTCGATCCCAGTTTGTGGCACTGGGTGAAAACTCGGAACGACTTACGCGTTGAGTTTGCAAGTTTAAGGGATCTTCCCCCGAGTTCTTCGGTTTCCCTTTCCATAAAAATTTGTGGAGGTTAACTGTAATAGTGAGTGTAGGGAGCTCTTGACTCGCGTGGCATGAAGGGCTTGCCACCACCCTCCTACGCGTTGTAACCCGGTCACCTAAATTAATGGCTTTAAAAGTCGCTTGATGACTCTATAGGCCTTAGATGGTGCCTTGGGTATTAGCCTAGCTTATTATTATTATTATTATTATTTCAATAAAATAAATTTAATTTTACTTATACAATAAATGATAAATTATTCTTCAAAAATCAAAGACTTTTTTTTGAATTAGAGATATATTTCTAAAAAGACAGGAACAGGGCTAAATTTCAATAACCTTATTCCAGAAATGAGGAATTGTAACCGTGAGAGTTTTTTCAAGTGAGTAATTTGTGTCGTCTCTGATTGGCTGAAATGTTTTTTCGCTAAGATGGAGGCGCGATTTTGAAAAAAATTCGCAAATTTTATTCGTTCGCGTCAATTTACAGCGCGAAAACTGCTTTTTTCGCCAAGTGGGAACTAGGCTTGAGTTTTTTCTCTTTATTTCGTGGCCGTCGCCGCTTATCATCGGGCGAATTCGCAATCTAGGTTTCCGGCGGACCCTTAAATAAAATGCCAACGCGCACTCCGCGATTGAGATAAGGGAGAAGACGGAGACGAAAAAACGTGACCCAAAAAAAAAAATAAATACTTTTCCAGACTCCTTTCGCTTTCTCTTTTTAGCGGTGGCTATAATAGGCTTTGACTTCCGACACTTTTCTTTCTTCTCCTGCATTTCAGATCTAGAGTAAATATAGATCGAGTAGCGAAATTTTTGGTGATAACGATCATCTTATTCTTTACGGAAATCGGATTGTACGACCGAAACATCAATAATTTTAATAATAATAATGAAATGAAGTGAATGAAATTAATGAAATAAATAAATGAAACGAATGAAATAAATAAATGAAACGAATGAAATGAAATTAAATTAAGGAAATAAAATGAAATGAATGAAATAAAATGAAATGAAATGAATGAAATAAAATGAAATAAAATGATATTAAAGGAATAAACTGATATTAAAGTAATAAAATGAAATTAAAATAATAAAATAAAATTAAAGGAATACAATGAATCTAAAGGAATAAAATGAAATTAAAATAATAAAATGAAATTAAAATAATAAAATGAAATTAAAGGAATACAATGTATCTAAAGGAATAAAATGAAATTAAAAGAATAAAATTAAATTATAGGAATAAAATGAAATGAATAAAATTAAAGGGATAAAATGAAATTAAAGGAATAAAATTAATAGAATTAAATTAAAGGAATAAAATTAAATGAATGAAATTAAAGGAAAAAATAAATGAATGAAATTAAAGGAAAAAATTAAATGAATGAAATTAAAGGAAAAAATTAAATGAATGAAATTAAAGGAAAAAATTAAATGAACGAAATTAAAGGAAAAAATTAAATGAATGAAATAAAATAAAATTAATTGAAATGAATTGCCTAATTTAACATGAACAACAACCGTATAATAATAATTTAAATAATAATAATGAAATGAAATTAAGTGAATGTAATAAGTAAATGAAACGAATGAAATTAAATGAATGCTTAATTTAACGTGAACATCAACAGTATAATTATAAATAAATGCGTATCTGTGCGTAGGCTTAAACGAAAAACCAATAATAATAATAATAATAATAATAATAATAATACGATTTTATTAAAGTATGTGAACGATGTTGTTTCGTCATTCAAAATGAGCCCTATTTGAAGTGATATGGTTAAATTGTTTTTAAATTTTCAAAAAATATTGATTTTAGTCTAAAAATTAGTTTATCTGTAATTTTTTTTTCAAAAATTTTACTGCCAAAAACCTATAGGGCTATAACTCGAAATCAATGTTACCTGAAACAACATTTAACATTAATAAACACCCGAGTCACATCATTATCTTATCAATAGATGGCGTTTTTTAAAGGCGCAATTTTCAAATGGAAGCATCCACAGATTTTATCTCGCAACTTACAGACTTGATACTCAAGCTCGCGCAGAAAAATCATCATGTTAATTTACGTAGAAAAATTATAGGTTTTCTGTCCAATTGTTAGTCCTTAGTTGTAATATATATATATATATATATATATATATATATATATATATATATAAATGTTTGTCCGCTATAAGAATCTACAGTTTTCAACTTAGGTCAACCACATTTGGAATACTATATCATGGTACCCTGACTGTGGTTTTCGACGATTACGGTCGGCAAAAACCTTTAATTAATTTAATTTATTTATTAATTGGGTATATCCGCTATATACTACACTTTGATCTTAGCCAACGACCAAGTTTCTTAAATCTTTAGGCATACACACGAAAAAAGCTTAAATTATTTTTTTAAAGCCTTCTTCTATAGACACTATAGCCGTATAATAAAAGGCAAATTATTATGTAATCAATGTATAATTGGTTAAAATGGTCATTAACCAATTGGTTATATTGGGTACGGTGCCACGCGTGGAGACAGTTATAGCAGCGTTCTTTCGTGTTGAATGTGTCGGAGATTCGTTACTGGTGCTGCTTCCTTGGTATTCTTGGGCTCTATTGTGCAAGAGATGTTACATTGTAATTAAGAATATAAAACAAATAGCTTATTAATCATCGTAAAATTTGTGAAAATTTAGCAACCCTTATAAACTCTTACTGTCTATTAGTGGCAGACAATTAATTAATCTATTTTAATAATATTTTACATAGATCACTTTGTTAAGCTGACTTTATTTTCGGCGGAGGCTGAAAAAAGTGGTCGAAGGTAACAGTGACTTCGAGTGTATATAAATGATAGGATAGATTTGGGAAATCTTTGGTTGTTCACGTTTTTCTTTAAAAAGACCCATAGCGTCCAAAAATATCTTTTCTATTCGATACAATCTATCAAAAAAGTAGTTATTTTTACCTTGCCTCGTTTGGTTAAGGGCGCCCAAAGTTTTTGCATTGTTACGAAGCGCGTGATTTTCTGGTAAAAGGGAAAAGGATTTCGAGAGATTTCTGAAGTCTTATTTAAATTACGTTGAACCATTGTGAAATAACCCTCAGAAGGAGTTGTAAGGCAAGCGTACAAATGTTGGCCCGTTTTCGTCTAGCTAATCGAACAGCGCGCCATCTACCGCTCTTCTCTGGAGTTGTGAATTCACCACATAAATATGGCCGCGTCCAAAAGAGTAAGCGAGGTTTCATTGATAAATGGTAAATACATTTTAATGATTTTTCAGCTAGAACTATTATAAAACAATGGGAGCATACATACTTATTTATTAAGTGAGATGGTTAAAAATTAAATGTAACTTCATTGATAAGTTTTTTAAAGTTTAAGTTAAATAAATAGTTTTTAACTTTTAAGCCTTTGCTGAAGTTATTTATAATTTGCAGATATTTTTGAAACCCAATTTCAAAGAATAATTATTAAATCTATCGAGAAGATAAATGATATTTCAAGCAGACCTTCAGATACTAAAACATACGAAGTTATAAGTTTAAAAACATCCGCAGGATTGTTTGCTGAATAAAGTAATGTCAAATTAACCCGACGCCATATTGTCCTAAATTTTCATTTCCGCTAAATATCGGAAGGTAGCGCTACGTTAGTTGCGCGTGACAGTTCTAGGGAAAATTCTCTATACGAACTTTTGCTTGCCTTACTAGTCCTTCTGGGTGTTATTTGCCATGGTTGAACATGTTCTATTCAGCTTGAAAAATTGATTTAAATAGGATTTTGATTGATTTTAATGAGTTTTTAACGTCAATTTTTTCGAAGTGGTAGCGAAAGTAAATTGATAATATAAGTGTGACAGTTTACATTCTTTGAACGCTAATTTTTAATAATAAAATGTTTAACCATAAGTAACATATATAACAGATTTTTATGGTTTTTAATAATTTTTCATTTATTTTATTTATTTATGCCTTATTTTTCTGGACAAATTGATGAATAATTTGAGTTTATAACATAAATTAATTTGAATTAAATTTGATTTCTATTCAAAAAGCAAATTAATTTTTTTTAATTGTTTTTTATATCTTATTTTTCTTGACAAATTGATCACTAATTTGAGTTTATAATTAAAATTAATTTGAATTAAATTTAATTTCTATTTAAAAACCAAATTTATTTTATGGTTTTTAATTGTTTTTTATTTATTTATGGCTTATTTTTCATGAAAAATTGATAAATAATTTGAGATTATAATTTAAATTAATTTGAATTAAATTTAATTTCTATTTAAATAGCAAATTTAATTTAGTTTCTTCTGAACCTACTTTTGTAAGTTTTCTTAAAGTGAAATATGTGATTTAAATCAACGTTTTTTTAATATCCCTTGATTGAAATCGTGATTTAAACGAAAATTAAAATCATGTATTAAAATAAAATTACTGAATAAAAAAAGAATCTGTCAACATCACCCCAATAAATAACGCATTTTTCAATAAAACGCTCAATCAACATTTTTTTAATACATATCGTCAAAAACGTCCCTTGACATACAGCAACTTTGTTTAGCTTTCTAATTTAAATAACAGAGGGCGTTCAATACCTTTCTCCCCCCAAAAACCCCGCTGTTTTCTTTTTGTTAAGCCATCAATTTAATTTCCTTGTACATTTTTACTTTCATAAGGCATAGCCAGCATTTTTATAATATTAGTTTTTGATCGCTGACAAGCCGGTACCGCGTAATAAACGGGGAAACAAGGAATAGGAAAAAAAAAATGGTGACGTCAATCAACGTTACTTTCTTCACTCCCTCTGACGGTTATTTTCATAACTAAAATTGCGCCCCTTACCTGTCAAAACCTCAAGAGTCAACCGAAACGAAGACGAAACAGTCTGTTACGCTAACCCTGCCAACTATAATGGCCGACTGAAACCGAAACTAAGACACGTAAGCCTCGTCCTCTCGCGGTATGAAGTTGTAAATGACGCCAGGAGAGGGTACGCGTATGTCGAGACTAATCGAATGATGGTTCCATTTTGTTGATTGAATGGGGTGCCCTGTGATTGTGATATGTCGAGGGTTTGAGGGGGGGCTTGCTCGGACCCTGTCCGGTTTTGTTGGCACTCTAGTCTGGTCCAAATCATATCAAAACCTCTGCCCCGGCTTATTAAGCTAATAGCCGAAGCGAAATAAGAAAATTTGGACGTAACTCAATATTACAGTTTCAATCAATGTCGACGGACGACAAAACATCGCAAGTTTTTCTTTCAATTATTTTATACCGTTCGTCGTGAGTGCCGCTTTACTTGGTTAAAAATAGTCCTAAGTGAAACGTCTAATTGACTGGGCGTATGAAACGAAATAAATATATTGTATTTTCTTTTTAAAATATTAAATTTAAGAGTTGCTTAAATAGTGTATTAAGTTCCATATTTAAGGCTTAGACCACTTACATCCGATGGGACTCATAAAGCTGATAAATTTTGGTGGCGACATCATTTGTCCATTAATATAAACTTTTATTATATTATAAATATAATTAATTATAATCATAATAATTATTAAAATATCAAATATTTTGACAAAATGTAAATTAAATACAAAAACCTTTAAAATTCTAATTCACAATAATTAATAAAATATCAAACATTTTACCGAAATATTAATTTAATAAAAGCTTCCAAAGCTACTATTCATAATAAATATTAAAATATATAATATTTCAACTGAATATTAATTTACGAAGCCCCTTCAAAGCTTATAGAAACTGAAAACCAGGGTTGAAATTTTTTTGATTTTTTAAAAACAAATCAAATAAATCGATTTTTTATTTAAATCGGATTTTTATTGATTTTTTTTAACTTATTTGATTTTAATTAAAAAGTTTTATATAATTTAGTATCATAATTTTACCCAAAACAAATATGTTTTAATTTTTAAAGACTAATATGTATAATGAATTTATTAAAATTATGTTAATAATCATATAGAAGTTTTTATTTTTTAAAACCTATTTTTTCTTTTTCAAAAATACTGTATAAAAATTGATTTAAATCGTGATTAAAATCAAGTTGATTTAAATCAGTCAACCCTGCTGAAAACAGATGTCGTATCAGTCTTTTTTTTTTAAAAAAAAGTCATCCTTGTATTTCTACCCGAAGAATTTCGTCTGGCAGGGTATAATAACATCGCGAGTCCCGTTGCAGTTGTGGTTCTAATAACGTTGTCCAAGTGCGGCTGAAGCCTTCGTTGCTTGATGATGGCGGACTATTAAGGGAGCTGGCGGCGCCTTTGTGCTGTTTCCGTGTCCAATTCGCGTTAGAATTTCCTCCCTTTAATTAATAGAACAATTCTAATCGCCCCCTCCCCGCACCTTTTCATTCTTCCTGAAGGCTTATTTATAAAAAGACACGCCTCCGACTAAAGAAATTTAAATTACGCTGCTTGTATTACGCGATAAAGGGGGGCTGATATACGTTAATAGTTCGACACTCCACTTTTATTTTTCCCATTAACTTATTTTTATCCTACACCCTCCTTTTCAGCTATTTGAAACTATTAAAATTGTGACAGATGTAAAGCGACTTATTTTACCCCTATCACGTATTTAATTGAACGATTTTGCTATGGTAAATAATGAGAAAAACTAATAAATTACTAAAACTCGTGGGTAAATTACTATTTTATTTTATTAAAATATCCAAGTCTTAAAATAATTTTAAAATTATTCCAAATGGTCAGGGAAAATTCAGGGAATTTTAAAATTATTATAAATGGTCAGGGAAAAGTCAGGGAATTTTAAAATTATTCCCAATGGTCAGGGAAAATTCAGGGAATTTTAAAATTATTATAAATGGTCAGGGAAAAGTCAGGGAATTTTAAAATTATTCCCAATGGTCAGGGAAAAGTCAGGGAATTTTAAAATTATTCCCAATGGTCAGGGAAAAGTCAGGGTCCAAAAAAATAAGGGAATTTTAAAATGACCCCAAAAAAATCAAGCAAATGAATTTTTGAAAGATGTATTAAAAAAAACATAATCTTTTTCAAGATTTTACCTCAAAACACTCATTTATTCTACAAAAATGGTCAGGGAAAAATTGGAAATTTGGTCAGGAAAAACCTGGAAATTTCCGGGAATTTAATCCCGGAAATTTTATACGAACCCTGTACAAGGTTTAAGATACAAAGTTTCGGTTTTTACGAGATCCTTTGTCAAGTGTAACATATTTTTAGCCATTACGGCTATTTATTAAAAATATAAAAAATGAAAAATTTCAAAGTTAACATAAAAATAGTTAAGGAACAATAACCAACAAGTTTCTACAATTTGATTTCCAAAAACATCCACACGTTAAAGTTATTACGTCGGGAGGCTATGGAGTAAATTATCTAAATCAAAATTTATAAATTATCTATATTAAAAATTGGTGAAAGCTTACCTTCGTTATCTAAATTTAATTTTCCGATTTTTTTATGAGAATTATTTCTGCGGTATATTCCCATTCGACCGAATTCAATATGTTTCCGAAATATAGCCCAAAAGGCGGATTCGGTTCATTGGGACCTTTTGTTTTGTTTTTTACTTCTGCCCCGAGATATAGCAGGGTACGCAAAAACGTTATACCTAAACAAAATTGCTACAGGTGTACTAACGGTAAGGTTAGGTTAGGTTAGGTTAGTCTCTCACTTCCCTAGGGTGGCGCGCTTTTATAAATATATTTATGCTTTGAACTTTTTATTTATATCAAGAATACAAGTCGCGTTTATACACGAATAATAACTAGATTTATTTACCGTTTTGTTTAAGCGAAACAAATAATCATTCTTTATGTACAAAAACCTTCCTTTGTGAGCTATTTTCTCCATTTTAGCTAACTGGCTCCAATAAGACTATCAACACTTATTTATATAAGAAGTAAACCTATTTAAAAAACGTCTCATAAAAACGAAATTTGATGTACTATAAAAATAATATAAACGTGCAAAATTGGGCTGTAAACCGCACAATTGGGGTATTTTCGATCGATTGGGACTCAATGTTAAATCGTTTTCGAACGAATGGGATTTCGGTCGAATGGGACCAAAGCTTATTTCTGCTATTTTCCGTTTGTAAGTATGTTTTTCATTGTATAATTATTTTTTCATTGTTGAAATCGATAATATGATGTATGCGGTGCTAAACTATTATTTAGGTCTATGTTTTTATTGTCCATTGATGTCCTTTTAATCAAGTTTGTACAGGTCTGATAGTTAGTGATATACATTACGACTAGGATATTTTAAGTAATTAAAATAGTAATTTACCCATTAGTTTTTTCCTATCACGTATTTGTTTGGTTTTTTGGGCCGAGTTCAATTATTTTTATCCTAAACCGTCATTTCAGTTATTTGAAACTACTATAATTGTTTTGCAAGTAAATCGCGTATTTATTTTGACCGAGCAAAGCGAGATCTACTACCAGAATCGTTTTGACGCCTGTAAGTAATAGATTTTGAGTTCGCGATACTTAACGCTAGATTCATCTGAGAACTTTGCAATTTTAACCAAAAATCAACTGATATAGGATGATTTGCTGTATAAGTGTTGGTGTTATTCGATATAGTTTTTAAAATAATATTATTTTAGTTAAACCCCTCACCCTACATTTTTTCTTGTGTATTTATTTTCCAAAACGTTATATAAATTACACAGAATAAGAAAGTTTTCGGGTGCCAACAAAAATAGTTCGAATAACATTAAACTACCCAAAAAAACAATATTTTTTTATAATCTTCCGGTTAAGAGTATGATGTGAAACCAGTGAACGTCTCTGGCCAATCTTGTTTATTTCCCCATCCGGGATTTTTTTTAAATGTCACAGCTAATAATAGAAACGTAAACGTCGTTAATAGATGGCGTAATTAAGTTTATTTTTGTGTTCCTTCCCTACCCCAGGAAGCCGGCTCTTCCTAACGGTTGAAAAGCATGGGCTTGACATTGGTTTTGGTATTATTTGATTAAAACTGTGTGTGTTTATTATATACAGGGTTTGGGGTTTCCAAATGAAACGTTTGGTTGGGCGACACAGCGGCCGTATTTCCGGGGTTCGATAAGTACATACCACATGCGTCGTTGCATTTTGTATTTCAAGTGTTGCTGCATGTCGGGTTTCTCCTTCTTATTCATGCCTTACCCTCTTTGTGTACGCGCCAAATTTTTAATATTGCTTGTAGTGATAAATGCAACTATAGCACGCGAAGTTCCTACGAGTCGAAGAGTGCACTACGCTTACGGGAGGGAAATCTACATATTTTATCAGATTTTTAAATACATGGTACAAGTGTAACTGGCAAAATTCGTATATATTTGTTTTACCTAAAGTTTCATTAAATGGGAAAATCCTTAAATTGTAAACGATAAAAATCGTGTCCGTTAATATTATGCGTGTTGCGAATTCACTTTAAATTGCAAAATACTTAAATTGACGTTTTCGCGTGTCCGGTTGTACTCCAAATGATACGCGTTCTTTTTCCAACGAATTTTTAGTCAAACTAGTTCCCACTTGGCGAATTTAATAAAATTTTCGCGCAACGAAAAAAGACGCGTTTTTTCGGTCGCTGGTGAAGCGGTTCTCACTTTAGCGCGAAAATTTAAAAACGCTGAAAACAACTGGCGCGGGTTTTTAGTAATGTTTTAGGCCTAACATAAAACATCAGTTCAAAACGAACCAAATGGATGTTCCTGTTGATAATTTCAATAAATAAACGATTCTATTCGTGAGATAATTACCTTTACTGCAGTATCTTGGTCAAGTTGAGTGAGCCGCTTTTCTAAAAACCTAGGCTTAATAAGTGACGGACGGGAGCGGAATAGATCGAGGGAACGCGTTTTCTGATTGGCTGAAATTTTTTATCGCCAAGGTGTGGACGTCAAAAAATAGAACATTCGCTAGATACCGCGGAGACGCGATTTTAGCGGCGAATTGGAAAAAATCGCAAATTTTATTCGCGAGCGTCAATTTTCAGCGCGAAAATTGTTTTTTTCGCTAAGTGGGAACTATGCTTTACGTTGTGATGAATTGCTCCATGGACAAATGATTTATTTCATCGCGAAATATTTTATATTAGCCCTTTTTTGGTTAACTTTAATGTTCATTTTAGTTTTATCAACACTTAATTCACAAGCAACTCAGTTTTTAATGCTAAAATGTCAACAGCTACTTTTCCGATTTACATTAAATTTGTGAATATGCAAAATAGTTAAATTCTTAAATTTTATGATTCAGTAGCTGACCAGGAATACTTTTCGGTAAATAAATAAAACCGTAAGAGATAAGGTCGAACCAGTAAAAAGGTGGACTACGTTAGATTTTAACCTTTTTATTCATCCTAGTAATTTTGGGAGTCACACTATTGGCTACTAAAATATTAATTTAAGCCAATGGAAAACCTCTAAATTGAGAAGGAATTTTAGTCAGCCCAATGTAGCTTTATTGAAATTTATCAACTCGCTCAGTTTGTGCGGATGAAGTTAAATAATGAGTAATTTAGAAAAATAAAAGGTTGGGGAAAATGACCAATAAGTGATCGCTTTCCGAAAATGGAACAAGTCGTCGAAGTGGAATATTCCACCAGCGTTATTAAAACCCATCTCAAGCCTAGAAGAGTTAGGCCTAGGCTCAAAAGAATCTGCAAAGACTCCAACCTTGTAGATGCGCTAGAAAAGCTCAACCTGAATTTCAACTATTTTTTCCAATAAACCTGCTTCTTTTATTTGACAATGCAAATTTATTTTAGAACGTGAGTCTCCGAGAACTTCATTAATTTGCAAAATAATTACATTAACAGAACTTGACACTATATTGTAGTTCATTTTATCTCCTAAGCCTTGGTTGTTCAAACCGATTTGTTTACTAAAATAATGGCCGTCGGTTTATCAGACGTAGAGCTAATTGAGCGACGGCATTATCGGCATTTGAGATTCGATGACGTCAAATATGACATCAAATATGACGTCAAATATTACGTAGGGTACGCATTACGCAATATCTGTGAAACAAACCGTTAGTGAAGAAATAGAGCTAGTGGCATATACTTATGAGTAATTATGTTACATATGTTGCCAGTTTATTAACGTACTTTAAGCCTTGGCGTATATTATTTAGATATTTAATATTTACAGGTGTAGTAGAAATCATGTTGCGCTCGAAATATAACTTAAACGACTTAACTAAACTCAAATCCGAGTTTTAATTGAAGTCTGTTTAAGTACAAATTTTGCTTTAAACATTTTGACGTTCATTTTAAGCTAATTATAACAAACTTCAACTTAGCAACAGATTAAACCAAAACATTGTTATCCCTCTTCGAAAGCAGTCGATTGATCTTTGCAAGACGCCCAGGTATTCGTTTCCATTCTATTAGGAAATGAAACTAAAAACACCGCTTCTATAAATTTCGAATTCATTTTCCCGATGGAATAAAATAAACTCAACTAAACTATCGACTAAATAACCACCACATATGTCGGTTGAATAGGGGGGCGGGGGGGGGGGAGTTGTTTTCGATAAATATTTAAGCAATACCGGGGGGAACAAACTTTGTCGTATTTTTCTAAATTAATCGACTGAAGGGGACGGTAAACATCAAAAGATTTGGTTAATTTATTTCCGTCTAGCGTTCCTAGATGCAGATTATACTCTTAACGCCGCCTTTGAACACGCCGCTTTAAAACCTATCTCTTAATTTTTATAAATTTCGAACCCCTAGGGAATTTTCTACTGGAAATAGTTTTCAACCCAATTCTATAATTTAGATATTTGTTTTTTGAAAAAGTAACTTCGTATATATTTTCGCCATATTTGAATATTTTATTAGTGTCGAAGATAGTTTTTTTTAACTGAATATTTAAATTTTATTTGTGTTTTCAGGTGATATATTCGTTTACAAATCGCTCTGGGAATCGTTCCTGATGTTGACATTTTGACTTTTGCCTATTGCTCAAGGACAATTCAAAGTCATTGTTTTTTTCGTAATTGCGGCATCAGACGGTTGGTTCCATCTTGAATCTCTTAAAGAAGTAAGTACAATTATTTTTACCTCTCCGAGGGGACTTTGTACCCTAGGAGGGGTTATACAACCACCGTGCCTGTCTGTGGGTCTGTCTGTCTGTCAGGCCTGCGCATTTTCGGGTGCAAAGGGTAATAACTGCGTACGCAGTTTCTTAGAATCAGGGAAAAGGTTTTTCCAAAAGCGCCCTCTTTTCGTCATTGAGTGTAGTATAATTTTTTAATCGGCCAGGATTCGAACCCGAGCTCTCTTGAAAGACAGGTGAGCATTCTACCGCAGAACCACGGATACAGTTACGTATATTTTGGCTTGCCAACTTGTTCTTTGTACAGCACATTTTTTTTGTAAACGCTGAATCATGTAGACTTTTCTTTTAAAATGAGTTATACCATAAATGTTATTTGTCATGTGGCGTTACTACGTCACAGTGTTGCTAGCACCCAATTGGTAATTTTAGGCAGACGATATTCCATATTTTAAAACACAAATTGTCATATTAGCAGACGAAAATACAACAGATAATGGCCGTTACGTGTCGCTGAAAAAAAAAAGGCTAATTCCTTTAAATAAAAACAGGGTGGCCACGGTATCTGGAAAACCTGGAATTCCTGGAAAAGTCAGGGAATTTAATATGGCTATAAAATTCAGGGAATTTGAATATGGGTCTAAAAATCCGGGGATTTGAATATGGGTATAAAAATCCGGGGATTTGAATATGGGTATAAAAATCAGGGGATTTAAAAAATTAGTCTAAAAATCAGGGAATTTTAAAAGTTAGTCTAAAAATCAGGGAATTTGAATATGGGTCTAAAAATCCGGGGATTTGAATATGGGTATAAAAATCAGGGAATTTTAAAAATTAGTCTAAAAATCAGGGAATTTGAATATCGGTATAAAAAATCAGGGAATTTAAAAATTAGTCTAAAAATTAGGGAATTTGAATATCGGTATAAAAATCAGAGAATTTCAAAAATTAGTCTAAAAATTAGGGAATTTGAATATCGGTATAAAAATCAGGGAATTTGAATATCGGTATAAAAATCAGGGAATTTTAAAAATTAGTCTAAAAATTAGGGAATTTGAATATCGGTATAAAAATCAGGGAATTTGAATATCGGTGTAAAAATCAGAGAATTTGAATATCGGTATAAAAATCAGGGAATTTTAAAAATTAGTCTAAAATCAGGGAATTTGAATATCGGTAGAAAAATCAGGGAATTTGAATATCAGTATAAAAATCAGGGAATTTGAATATCGGTATAAAAATCAGGGAATTTGAATATCGGTATAAAAATCAGGGAATTTGAATATCGGTATAAAAATCAGGGAATTTGAATATCGGTATAAAATTCAGGGAATTTTATAAATTAGTCTAAAAATCAGGGAAATGTCAGGGAATTTAATTTCGGTGGCAAATATGAAACTTTTACTAAAATATTGGTTAAAAAATACAAAATCTCGACACAAAGTAAGTCAGGGAAAAGCCAGGGAATTTGATTGTGAAAAAACTGTGGCAACCCTGAAGAAAGAAGTGCTAATTATTTCCTAGCACCCTGTAATCTTCAGTCAAATAAGAACACGGTTCTCGAGGGTGCACCGCTAACGGCTAATCAATTAAGAGCCGCTGGTTATAAATATTCCCAGAAATATTATTATCGGCGTGATAGATTTCAGACATTCATGACTCGGGGGGTTCTGAGAGGGAGGGGTGGAAAGGGGTATTTATTATTAGGGTACGGGCGTCGGTGCACGGTTGGGTCTTCGGGATCTCAATTTATTGGTCGATGACCAAATTAACTCTATAAGAAGAGGGGGTCCTCCTTTTTTCGGCTCGTGTCCCTTTGGGCGTCCTCGACAGTCATTTATTAAACGAAGATTATTGATCAATACCGCCCTCCCCCCATGAAATTTTCCCTTTCCTCCGCAATTTTTCCGGTTTCCTTGAGGGCTTATTGCATTTTTTATTTGAATTACGGATAATAACGTTTCTATATTTTATTGAAGGTGGGAGTTGCATCAACTAGTTGGTCTAAAAAATTGTACCAATTCAAGTGGGAGCAATTAGTTGGTCTAAAATGTTGATTCAATTTGGTTTGGATCAACTAGTTGGTCTAAAATATTGAACTAGTTTGAATTGGATGGACTAGTTTGTTCAAAATGTTGAATCAGTTTCAGTTGGATCGACTAGTTGGTCTAAATTATTGAACAATTTAAGTTCGTTCAATAAGTCGGACTAATATATTGAATCAGTTTCCGTTTGATCAACTAGTTGGTCTAAAATATTGTACCAATTGGAGTGGGATCAATTAGTTGCTCCAAAATGTTGAATCAATTTGGGTTGGATCAACTAGTTGGTCTAAAATATTGTACCAATTTGAGTGGGATCAATTAGTTGGTCCAAAATGTTGAATCAATTTGGGTTGGATCAACTAGTTGGTCTAAAATATTGTACCAATTGGAGTGGGATCAATTAGTTGCTCCAAAATGTTGAATCAATTTGGGTTGGATCAACTAGTTGGTCTAAAATATTGTACCAATTTGAGTGGGATCAATTAGTTGGTCCAAAATGTTGAATCAATTTGGGTTAGATCAACTAGTTGGTTTAAAATATTGAACTAGTTTGAATTGGATGGACTAGTTGGTTCAAAATGTTGAATCAGTTTCCGTTGGATCAACTAGTTGGTCTAAAATATTGTACCAATTGGAGTGGGATCAATTAGTTGCTCCAAAATGTTGAATCAATTTGGGTTAGATCAACTAGTTGGTCTAAAATATTGAACTAGTTTGAATTGGATGGACTAGTTGGTTCAAAATGTTGAATCAATTAGGCGGGCAAATATATTGAATCAATTTGAGTTGGATCAACTGCAGTCATTGCCAAGGTTACGAAGCGCTGCTCTGTGCTAAACGATAAGCCTAATTAGTTACTTGGCACTATGACATCATACAACGTCACCCATGCTTTTTCCTATAGAAAAAAATTTGTATACAACATGGCAGTCATTGCCGAGGTTACGAAGCGCTGCTCTATGCTAATAGCTACTTGGCACTATGACTTCATACAACGTCACCCCTACATTTTCCTAAAGATAAAAGAAATTGTATACTAACATGGCAGCCATTGACAAAACTACGAAATCCTATTACCTCATTAAAAATAAAATCTGTCGGGTATCAGCGAGCCATTAAAGTCGTATTCTAGGTGTCGCTGAACTTCCGAAATAAAAGGAAATGGTTGGGCTGGCTTCATTTCGGGGACTTTTGGCGATCGATTGGCTTTTCTCTTTGAGGTCAAATAAAGAGTCAGAGGGGGGAGGGGGGAGGGGGGGGGGAGGGCGGCGCTACGGATGGTTTCTTTTCCCACTTCCTCTTTACCTGAATTTGACAGAATTCGGCTTGGCCATTTGATAAATGAATCACTTCCCTCTCTCTTTTTGGAGGCGCGCGTAGTTCTCTCGCTAGCCTGATTTTCCGGCTTCGCTACAACACCTTCATGGTTTTATAGTAGATGCTTCCATACCCCCCATCCCTACTCTCCCCTCCCCCCTATGGCTGACATTTTTAGTAGGATTGACCCCGATAACCTGGTAAATGTTTGCCTAGGCGATGTTCTGGCATGCCTTATTGGAAAATCCACTTATTATTTTTTACGGTGATCTGCGGGTATGGTTTTAAAAGGTTTATTGGCTTAGCGCTTTATTAGCTCGACTCAGAATCTGGTGGTTTAATTATGACCCTGTTATCCACGCTTTTTTATTATTTAGGAGTTAAGTTAGCTAATATCGCGAGCTCTTTCATTGCTTATGGGAAATAACGCTAGCCGTTTCATTGGTTACGGATAATAAACTTAGCATTTTCATTGGTTTTTGAGAATATCGCACGCTCTATCATTGGTTATCGAAAATAACGCAAAACCTATCATTGTTTATGGAAAAAAACGCAAGCTCTTTCATTGGTTATAGAAATTAACTGAAGCTCTTTCATTGGTTATCTAAAATATATAAAACTGTTTCATTGGTTATCGAAATTAACGGAAGCTCTTTCATTGGTTATCTATAATAACGCAAGACCTTTAATTGGTTATGGAAAATAACGCAAGCTCTTTCATTGGTTATCTAAAATAACGCCAAACCTTTAATTGGTTATGGAAAATAACGCAAGCTCTTTCATTGGTTATGGAAAATAACGCAAGACCTTTCATTGGCTATGGAAAATAACAAAAACTCTTTCATTGGTTATCTAAAATAACAAAAACTCTTTCATTGGTTATCTAAAATAACAAAAACTCTTTCATTGGTTATCTAAAATAACAAAAACTCTTTCATTGGTTATCTAAAATAACAAAAACTCTTTCATTGGTTATCTAAAATAACAAAAACTATTTCATTGGTTATCTAAAATAACAAAAACTATTTCATTGGTTATCTAAAATAACAAAAACTCTTTCATTGGTTATCTAAAATAACAAAAACTATTTCATTGGTTATCTAAAATAACAAAAGCTCTTTCATTGGTTATCTAAAGTAACGAAAGTTCTTTCATTGGTTATCTAAAGTAACGAAAGCTCTTTCATTGGTTATCTAAAATAAGGAAAGCTCTTTCATTGGTATGGAAAATATCGAAAGCTCTTTCGTCGGTTATAGAAAATAACGCGAGCTCATTCATTGGTTAAGGGAACTAACGACGTAAGCTTAGTTCAGCGATTGGGGCATTAGTTTTGATGGCTGGCCAAAATTCAGAATCTGAAACCATCGAATACTTCCCAAAGTCATAAAATTACACCATAGCAGAAAACGTCTGGATGTACTTTTGTACTAACGTCGTGTACTCTACTTCATTCGAAAAGTAAAACAAGCCAACTTAATGTGAAGCTGAGACCTCTTTTATAAGTAGACAGCGGAAAATAAATATAAAATATATTTCAACAAGTTGTTCAAATCTAAAATTTTTAGAGTTTCGTTTGCTACTCTGCCCTTACTTTTGAATCGGGAGTCCTCTTCAGATGTTTGGGCGTTCCTTCGGTAACTCAACTTACTCAAGTTGGCTAAATCCTTGACCAGTCTAGTAACTGGCGCCGCCACAGACGAAAACATAACGAATTCCGGCAATTGGCCAATTTAAAAATTACGTTATTGCGGGTGACAGTACCTTTACATTGTGAGGTACAGCAGGCTTATTTACCTGCTTTTATACCCTAACATGGCGTCGTATTTTCACGCGCAAAATGTATTTTAAGATCCTCAATTCTGTGCAAAAATGGTATTTAAAACAAATCAGCTAAAGTAGAACTCCCGACGAACGAAATATACTTTTAGACTATACTAACCCAAATAACTGTCCTTTTTTTAGTCAACAAACGGCTGACAGATGTCAAATAAAATGACCCAATAGCCCACAAATGGCCCCCATAAGTAACCTAACCCATTAATATTTTCAAATAGACACAGTAATTAACATCAGGAACGGATTTATATTACATTAGGAAACATTTATAGTGTTTTTAATCCTACGACTTTAAATAGCCCTATCAAACTAACGTAAATTTAGTTCACCTTTCAAATGATCTCCAAAATTTCGGGCCGGGGAGGAGGGGGGTTTGAGGCGTAACGGATCCTAGATAACATTTCCAATGGACGCGTCTAGATTAATCACTCCTCTGGTACCTGGGCCCTCATTTCTTTTTCATACCTTCGGCCAATTTTTCAAATTTGAACTCCATTCTTCTGATAAAATGAAAGAGGGAGGGTGCCCTGAACTATATATCTCTACGCGAGGAAAAATAGTCCCGTCCGTTTTGAATCCGTCGCTTCCTCTTCCTAGATGGCGCCCACCAATACGTCACGGATGACGCCCCTTCCGTCCGCCGAGTGCCACCCGGGCCCGACATCTTTCATAACTTGGCGACATTAATCTTTCCACTCCAGTCACAGCGGAAAAGAATGGGAAAACATCTGTGCCTGAAATGTCCCCTCCCTTTCGGCCCAATGCCAAGTTAATCCGATTACTATCGCGAACAAAACCGAGACTAGCGTCAATTTAAGACGCAACGAAGTTGGCGCGTTACCAAAATTCGGACTTTCGCCTTTTTAAATTAAACGCGTTCAATTTATTCGATATAAATTGACTATATTGAAAGGTCTTGTACACTGTCAAATTATAACGATTATTTCGTTTTATAATGTAGCGCGTGTCAATTTAACTTGGCACTGAGTATAAATAGCGTCCTTTACTCACCTCCGCGTAGACTTTTCGGGTTGAAATAGGGTTAATCTATAATCCAGTATATACGTAATCTTTTCGCACCTTTTTTTACAAAATATATCGAAGCATAGTCAATTTTCCTAGTCTCTATCGCCGATGATAAACGCTCTATTTTGTACCTAGATAGGTGGCTGCAAAGTGCGGCTGGCGCTTCCAAAACTAGCCGATAGAGGGGGCGCCGAGATGTGTTTTTAAGCGGCAGTCTCCAATGATGGCGTGGAATATCTGTCTTCGGAGTCGAGCCAACATTTATCTTGAAAACGCGGAGACTACTTGATATATCGGGGCCTCATTTTTAGCTCCTTTCGGGAATTTATCATTTCGGCCACCCACTCCAGCGCCATCTATACGCCGGGTTTACGGTTCGGATTTTTCCATCCCCGATTGTAAACGCCAAATCGGATTGGGCCCCGCTTATAGACGCTCTTATTAACTTTATAACGACCGTAACGAAGTTAAGTCCTTGCTGTGTTTTAAATTGATTTGATTTGTTTGATTAATTGATTTCGATATTCGAATATTGTGAAATAGTTCGCGCGTCATTTCCGCTTATGAAACGTCATTGATTTTTGCCTTTCATTTATCGAAGGGAGCGAAATTTTGGTTTTATATTTATATTTATTTTTATTTTAATTTTAGTTTTACTGCGATTTCATATACATAAAAAGTGTACATTGTTTGTCTCTATACTACAAAAATTTTAAATATTCAAAATTTTAATTTTATAACAATGCCAAATTTTCCAAAAGGAAAATTATAGTCCGGTGATCCAGTCGCCATCTACATTCGTGAAACTTTTATTATTTATTTTATTTTAATAAAGTATATTATATTATATTATGTATAATATGATGTAATATAATATATTTGATTACATATAATATGATGTAATATTATATATTTGATTACATATAATATGATGTAATATTATATATTTGATTACATATAATACGATGTAATATAATATATTTGATTACATATAATACTATGTAATATAATATATTTGATTACATATAATACGATGTAATATAATATATTTGATTACATATAATACGATGTAATATTATATATTTGATTACATATAATATGATGTAATATTATATATTTGATTACATATAATATGATGTAATATAATATATTTGATTACATATAATATGATGTAATATAATATATTTGATTACATATAATATTATGTAATATTATATATTTGATTACATATAATATTATGTAATATTATATATTTGATTACATATAATATGATGTAATATAATATATTTTATTACATATAATGTGATGTAATATAATATATTTGATTACATATAATATGATGTAATATTATATATTTGATTACATATAATATGATGTAATATAATATATTTTATTACATATAATGTGATGTAATATAATATATTTGATTACATATAATATGATGTAATATTATATATTTGATTACATATAATATTATGTAATATAATATATTTGATTACATATAATATTATGTAATGTAATATATTTGATTACATATAATATGATGTAATATAATATATTTGATTACATATAATATGATGTAATATAATATATTTGATTACATATAATATGATGTAATATAATATATTTGATATATATATATGATATAATATATTAAATTACAAATCTAAAATAAATCCCTCTGGCAAATGCATTCATAATTGAGCAGTACATATTGAAAATAACTTTATTATTAGTCCTATCAATCCTTTTGTTTTATTTAATTTTTCTAAATTTCGAAATTATTGTGTATTGACGATGGAAAATATATTTTAAAGTATATAAACTCGTGAATACATATTTATGGTTTCCTCCCTGTTATAAAAGGGATTTGTTTTTTAACAAAGAGGAAATAAATATTCATTCATTGATAGGTCTATTGAGAAAAAAATATTAGCCTACACTTATGAATATCATATGTTAGGTTAACATATATACATTTGAATTCGGTCTTTGATAGATCAAACATCAATAGCTTCTTCGTTTACCAACTCTTTGACGTCTCGCGTATTACAATAAGAAAATAATATCATTTTCTGTATATATATATATATATATATATAAAGTATCTTAATAACGCGTGTTTATATCGACAAAACGTGTATTAGTTATTGGGTTCGAAGAATGATCAAAAATAGCATTAAGATGAACAGAATATGCAGGGATTAGGATGGGATCGGCCCCCTTTGATTCCTTACGAGTCGTTTCAACATCATCCTCCTTTGTTAATAATGTTGTTCCTTTCCCTACACTAACTTGTAAGTCGTATCCCAATATGAAAAGAGAATTCTGGGAAAGGCTAACGACCCTTATTAAGGCTTGAAATCCCATGAAGATCCTGGAGTTATCGTTATTATTTTATTCAGCGTTACCAGAAGACCACATTTTTTATGTGGCCAGGGTCGTGGCAAGTATGGAAGGTAGTGGAAAATATGGCCAATAGTGGAAAATATGGCCAATAGTGGAAAATATGGCTAATAGTGGAAAATATGGCCAATAGTGGAAAATATGGGCTACATTAAGTTAGCCCCCCCCAAGAAAGCAATTTTCAAATTAGTTAGTGCACCTTATTGCACCCATCGTGCACCGTAGTGCACCACCAAAAATATTTTATGCACCATCGGGGAAAGGCGGGAAATTCAAAAAACAAAGGGGGGGGGCTAAATTAACGACAGCCCCCCCATATTCGATTTTGATGACAATAACGGGCCTAATCTATTGCACCAATGGTGCACTATCGTGCACCACCAAAATCTTTTATTGCACCGTCATGATAGGCGTGAAATTTAAAAAAAGCATAAAATGACCGTAATATCTAATATTTGGTATTGATAAAAACAACAAGTCTAATCGAATGCACCAATGGTGCACCAGTATGCACCAGCAATTTTTTTATTGCACCGTCAAAAAAGGCGGGAAATTTAAAAAAACTTAAATTATTAATGTGGGGGCTAAGTTAACGACAGCCCCCCCACTTTCAATTTCGATAATTAAAACGTGGCTAAACCAATGCACCAACGATGCACTACCGTGCACCGCAGAGATTTCTCATTGCACCATACCGCTTTATGAGATATAATTGAATTTGCTCTTTCCAAGCTTTTTAAAAAATGATATTTTCTGGGGGGGGGGGCTAAGTTAACGACAGCCCCCCCACTTTCAATTTCGATAATTAAAACGTGACTAAAAGAATGCACCAACGATGCACTACCGTGCACCGCAGAGATTTCTCATTGCACCATTCCCCTTTATGAGATATAATTGAATTTGCTTTTTCCAAGCTTTTAAAAAAAATTATAATATTTTCTGGGTGGCTAAGTTAACGACAGCCCCCCCACTTTCAATTTCGATAATTAAAACGTGACTAAACCAATGCACCAACGATGCACTACCGTGCACCGCAGAGATTTCTCATTGCACCATATCGCTTTATGAGATATAATTGAATTTGCTCTTTCCAAGCTTTTTAAAAAATGATATTTTCTGGGGGGGGGGGCTAAGTTAACGACAGCCCCCCCACTTTCAATTTCGATAATTAAAACGTGACTAAAAGAATGCACCAACGATGCACTACCGTGCACCGCAGAGATTTCTCATTGCACCATACCCCTTTATGAGATATAATTTCATTTGCTTTTTCCAAGCTTTTAAAAAAAAATATTATATGTTCTGGGTGGCTAAGTTAACGACAGCCCCCCCACTATCAATTTCGATAATTAAAACGTGACTAAAAGAATGCACCAACGATGCACTACCGTGCACCGCAGAGATTTCTCATTGCACCATACCCCTTTATGAGATATAATTTCATTTGCTTTTTCCAAGCTTTTAAAAAAAAATATTATATGTTCTGGGTGGCTAAGTTAACGACAGCCCCCCCCCACTATCAATTTCGATAATTAAAACGTGACTTAAAGAATGCACCAACGATGCACTACCGTGCACCGCAGAGATTTACATTGCACCATACCCCTTTATGAGATATAATTTAATTTGCTCTTTCCAAGCTTTTAAAAAATGATAATATTTTCTGGGGGGGCTAAGTTAACGACAGCCCCCCCACTTTCGATTTCGATAATTAAAACGTGACTAAAAGAATGCACCAACGATGCACTACCGTGCACCGCAGAGATTTCTCATTGCACCATACCGCTTTATAAGATATAATTTAATTTGCTCTTTCCAAGCTTTTAAAAAATGATAATATTTTCTGGGGGGGCTAAGTTAACGACAGCCCCCCCACTTTCGATTTCGATAATTAAAACGTGACTAAAAGAATGCACCAACGATGCACTACCGTGCACCGCAGAGATTTCTCATTGCACCATACCGCTTTATAAGATATAATTTAATTTGCTCTTTCCAAGCTTTTAAAAAAATGATAATATTTTCTCGGGGGGCTAAGTTAACGACAGCCCCCCCACTATCAATTTCGATAATTAAAACGTGGCTAAACCAATGCACCAACGATGCACTACCGTGCACCGCAGAGATTACTCATTGCACCATACCCCTTTATGAGATATAATTGAATTTGCTTTTTCCAAGCTTTTAAAAAAATATATAATATTTTCTGGGGGGTTAACTTAACGACAGCCCCCATATTCGATTTCGATAATTTTAACGCGCCTAATCGACTGCTCCATCGATGAACTACCATGCATCGCAGTTTTTTTTCATTGCACCGCACTCCTTTTGGAGATATCAAGCGTTCGGGGGTTTCAATATAAAAAAAATAAATGTTAATGATTTTACTAATTAACTAAAGGATATATTAAAATTATAATTATCTGTGCTGAAACATATTATCATCATATAGTGAACTACGCCAGTGGCGTAACTATAGGAATTCTGGTCCAGGGTTGAATTTTAAAAAGGGGCCCTCGCCGAAAACCTTTTTAATAAATAAAAATTTTATTAACGTTAATATAAAATTGTTTAAATTTTGATTAGTAAGGGGGTCACTTGTACAACGGATTTCTGGAATTCTAATTAATTTCAGGTAACTAATTTGAATTGAGTGTTTGAAATACTTGGTGTATAACGTAAGAATATTCCAAAGTGTTCGATTATAAACGCAAACGTTCAGTTTTGAACGTTTTGTAAACCATTTGAATTTTTTTTCTTAGAGAAAGCTAACACCATACCAGTAATCTGTAGAGGGCGTGACCATAGACTTTGATCATGTTACCGACGCACAAACAAAGAAAATCCCGTTTGAGCGACCTTTAGCTTAAGAGACAAAAAGAGCCATTCGAAATTCTATATTTATCTCGCGCGCCGGCAAGTAAGCTCGCAATGAAAACAAGTCGGCCCAGGCCGTAGTTATAGTTCCACATCAGTGTATTAGAGTGGACAAACATATACACCCTTAGTAGACACAGGTAGGCAAACTAATACAAAAGCTAATGAGGCTACGTGATTTATTATCGTTTGATAAATAAATTGCCACCCTAAGTTAAAGAGTGGATGCCGCCCACCATCAGCTGACCCGGGTGGGCAAACTAATAAAAAATCTGTTGGGCCCATGTGATTTCCTATTGTTTGATATAAAATTCACCATCTTATGTTAAAGAGTGGCCACCGCCCACCCTCATGAAATCACCTTTTTTTCCGGTAACTCTCCCTTTAAGGGGGTTGGTCGGAGGGGGCGGAAATTAACGGCACTGCGTGCGCGTTAAAGAGTTCTATCGAATGAGACCAACTTTTTTTCGGTCACTCTCCCTTTAATAAGAAAGTGCCACACTTATTTATTACTTCTGACCATACATGGTTTCCATAAGAAAGTGCCACACTTATTACTTCTGACAATACACGGTTTCGATAAGAAAGAGCCACACTTATTTATTACTTCTGACCATACACGGTTTCGATAAGAAAGTGCCACACTTATTACTTCTGACCATACACGGTTTCGATAAGAAAGTACCACATTATTATTATATAATATTATATGCTCTCTGCTGCAATGTCTAACGGATCTATCTCTCCTGCCTTTACGGGCACTACTAATTAACAATCTACTTGTACCGCTATTGAGTAAACGCAAAATTTCGTTCCGCCCCCAATGGAAGAAATGCGACCCCCTATAGGGCGGGCACGAAACATAAACTGTTCAACGGTAAAATTTCAAGAGCCAATTCGCTGAGGACGGCGTGGCTTGGTTGGTAGAGCGGCGGGTTTTTGGAGATTACGCGGCGAGCGACTGTCTGTGTTCAAGTCCCGGTGGGGCCAGCTATATAAATAAATTATTTTTCGCAGCTCCATCTACCGTGTCGTCGCTTTTCCACGCCAAACAACATACAACATACAACACTTAACGACAATCCGTCCATAGCAATAGTCCCACTTCGATATATATATCTCGATGTGGAACTAAAAAGGGATACGGCCAGATATTCCATTAACGTATATGGAAACAGAAGGGGTGACTGCCTCACGCCGGTTTATTCACGCATAGGTGAGAAGTTTAGTTTAGGTACCCACCGCCGAGTATATGAAATTAGGGTTTAATCAGAAAATCAAGGGTTAAGGTTTTTATATTGTTATTTAGATTGCTTAAAACTTTCCTTGGGATATATCGAAGCTAAATCCAATGATATGTCGAAATCGGGCCCAGCTTAAGCCGTATAAGCTTCAACAAAGAATCAATTAATAGTCAAAAGAAAGATTTCATATACATAGATTTTCGAAAGAGACATACTCATGGACCAAAAATAATAGGCTTCCGCTTGAGCCTAGTGGGAGAGCCTTCTGTTATTACTAGTGAGGTTAAGCACCCGGCCTTTTCAATTCAAATGTTAAGGTTTTCATAGCGTTTTTCCAACGTTTCGTCAAGATAATTTGGCAGTGTTGCTCAAAGCATCCTCAACTTCCTTTGGAAACTTCTATGACCTTTGTTTAAAATATAAAACTTGGGTAATTAACACTCCCGAATTGGACGCTAAAAGCCTGGTCAGAGTTCAGAAATTATAAGCTTTTTTTTGTTTCCAGCGCGACTACGACCTCGACTTTGTATTTGTTGATGTTAGACAAATAAAGTTTTTCTTGAAAAGAATTTCAGTTTGAAACTTATTTTTGTTGGAATGGTTGTTTTTCAAGCGTGGTCATCGTAAAATCTCTGTTTCGATTATTAATTTTAAAAATGAGGAGATCCAAAAAAGATATCGAAAAACTTCGCGAAGCAATTTGGCAACGTATATCAGAAGTGTTTCACCATGATTCTGTGACCGGGAAAGGATTCCCTGTTTGGAAAGATATCAGTGCGGAATTAGAAGGGGTTATGTCTCCACTCGCAATATATACTTGTGTGATGAAAAACTACTACAATCTTCGTGATCTGGTCGAGGGAAAGACTCAAGACGGAAGCGATGAATCATCGGAAAATTCATCTAGGACATCTTTGAAATCATCCTCGGATGGAAATTCTTCGGAAAACATGGGTGAGCGTATTGAGTTTGAAATTTCACTAACCCAAGAAGATTATATGAAAATGGCTCCAGTGGAAAAGACATATAAATGTAATGAAAAGTCCAGATTAATATCAACCAGAAAATACAAAGTATTTCAGCCGGGTACTTGGACACACATTATTCACGAACAATTTAAAAAAGCGAGCGAGTGTCCTTGCGTCTTAACTTTCAAACGGGCAAAAGTTTTGAAATCAGGAAATTTTTTCGCTATGATTTCCGGATACTGCGTCGCGTGCTCCTCAAAATTTACGGGAATTTTAGATTCGGAACCGAAGTTTGGAGAAGATGTTGTCGTGAAATGCTCTTTGAAAGGGCAGTTCAGGTCCGATCACAAAAACATGCCCAAAAGACAACTTTCCGGAATCAAGAGAAAGCGAGCTGTTGAAGATATGGTGGAGAAGAAGATGGCTCCAAGTTTCGTCAGAAGAATGCAAGCGCGCGGAACTATGGAATTTGGAGATAGTGAGCCGTGTGATTTGCCATCCGCCAACGTTCTTAGGGTAGCGAAGAGCGAAGCCCTGAAAAAAACATTTTTGGACAGTGACCCCTTTCGGGCGCTTTGTAAAATGATAAACATTGTGCCTTTCCAAGGGGTGATTCGAGAGTTGGCTTACTTCAAATTTCAATTAATATATTGGTTGCCAACACAACTCCACGTATACCGCTCGTATTGCGAAATGAATCCCGGAAGGACCAAACTAAGCATTGACGCAACTGGTAGCCTCGTGAGAAAAATAGAAAGAGATGGAAAAAAAAGTGGACACATTTTTTTGTACGAAGCTACCGTGAATGACCCCTCAAAACAAAAACAGTACGCGGTAACGCAAATGCTCTCGGAAGCTCACAGCTCAAACTCCATTTTCACGTGGTTACTTCTTTGGCGGGATTCTGGAGCACCTGCTCCCAAGGAAGTCGTTACGGACATGTCGGCGGCTCTTTTAAACGCCGTTGCTCGGGCTTTCGGCACAGCTTCGTCGCTAGCCGACTTCATCCGCCAAGAAGCGAACGTCATTTTCGAAGGGAAATTAGAAGAGCTACCGCAATGTTATTTACGGTGTGACGTCGCCCATACCGTAAAATTGATCTCCAGCTGGAAAAGCTTGAGGTTGAAAGGCGTCACTGGTAGGGCAAGAACTCGCACGTTCTACTTACGCTCTATGGGACAAGCTTTACAATGCGAGAGACTATCTGATTTGAGACGCTACTTTGTAGCCATTGTAACTGTCGCAATGAGCGAAACGGAAGGACGTAATGAAGAAACCGGGCAAGAAACGAAATGTGAAATGCGGAAGAAATGGTTAATATCCAAAACTTCGGGGAACGATAATTCAAAGGAAATGAATAGCTTACTTTTGAGCTTTGGCGACGAAGCACCCCAAGAGGCAGATGACGGTTACAACACCACGTCAGTACGAAATTCTCCATTCGAAAGATGGTTTGAAGATATCATTGAAGCTTGCGGAGAACAATTAAATGATCCATACGAACAGGGAGATCGGGGAAACCAACAAGTTCTGCCACAATTAATAGAAGATCTACAGAAAATGTCACGGTTAATTCCTTTGTGGTCAGCGATTATGCGGCCCTTTTTTAAATGTGGTGGAGTTGTGGCAAGCAGCGCTCCAGTAGAGAGCAGCTTCAATGATTTGAAAAATCGAGTATTTGCTCATGAAAATTTGCCGATAAGAGTGGACGCGTTTCTGAAAACTCACGTTGACGTGCTGGATGGTGCAATGAAACTCATAGGGTCGTATAGCCAAGAGGAGGGTGGTAAGTCTTACCCCAGTAACTTAAATCAAGAAACTATGTATGGGTAAAATTTAAATGTATAAGTCTATAACCATTGTGTTAGGAAGTCGGTGTTTCGGGCGGGGCTTTAACTACTTCGGATTTCACATTCAGTGGCTGGCTGTAAAATGTGGACGAGTTTTTCACTCGTGTTAAACTTAGAAAACACACGCGCAAAATATTTTTACACACATATTAAAACCAAATGCTTTTTGCCGAACGAAATTCTTCAGCAGCGGAATCTCAAAGGCAGACTTTAAACGGTATAATATCAGTAGTGGAAAATTAAAAATGGCATATTTTACGATGGAAAAAGTTAAACAATTTTTGAATTATATTTACTGTCATAAATGTTATTACGTTTACGTTTCACTTATTATTTCCGTGACATTTTTACCTATGTGTGTTCAAAGCTTTATAAGCGTAACTAATATACTTAAAGTGCAAGGCTTAGCCAGCATTGTTTTATGTAGGAGGCATGGAGCGTCAGATAAATACCCCAAGCTTCTGGATCCTTGAAAATGAAGCTGGTTTTTGGAAAGCTAAAAAATGGCCTAAATACATTTTTTTTTCACCATTTTCAATTTTTACGTGTGGATTTAAGTGTAAATCAGCGCCGCACGTGATTTTTTAGAAACATTTTTGTTTTTCGTGTGATCACCTTAATATAGTTATGAGCGTAAGCCCCGCCCGTTTCTGCACACCCGTCTCCAAGTATATAGTTTAATAAGTAATTAATCAAAAATTAGGAAAAGACAATAGCTCTACTTCGAACATATCTTCGTCAAGGATTCCCGATTATAAGAAGCAAAGCAAATCTCCTTCAACAACTCCTGATTCGCGTTCCAATAAATCGCCATCTCCCGATTTCGTTAAGAGCACCTCGTCAAGTCCTGTTCCGATTGATATTAGTTCGTCTTCATCGACTCAGGATAATATCGCTAATAGGTGTATATTTTGTGATGTAAGTAACTTTTCAAGTTAAAATCGTACTCTGTTTTCATCTATGTTTCTTAAAAGAAAATTGACTGTGGTATGGATCATTTTGCATTTGAAAGAGAGGAAAAACTTGGTAAATAAAGAAATTCTATAGCATTACGCTTAAAAATTACATTTAATTTTTTTCTTATTACAGATATCGATGTAAGCCATTCGTGTTTTGAGTGCAAAATAGGAAACCACCCGGATAATACATTTAAATGCAAATATTGCAACGTACGGATTTTCACACTTTAAATGTCTTTGCTTTATAATAAAACGATAAGTATATTTTAAGGTTAATGTTCACCTTTTCGACGAATGCTCGTCGCAAATTGACGAAGAAAGTGAAGAGCTAGGACTAAGAAAATGCAGATTATGCCGAAGAAAACCGACGGAGGAAATTACCAGAGCTGAAGAAAGAAGCGCCTGTGAAAACTGGCGAAATCTGGGTAAAAGCCCTCCAAAACGGAGATCTCGAAAATCTTATCTAGACCCGTTATCGGAAATGAAGAGAATAGATTTCTCAAAAAGTCAAGCTGTAAGAATTATCGGGCTTTTAAAAAACAGCAACGTCATATCGCTACAAGCGGTAAAAATTAAAAAAAACTAGATACTCTTTAAGTAACACATGTGCTTTTGACACCTTTGCGCAGTCACTGTGCATCGCTTATTGCGACTCAGATGAAATTAAAAACTTAATAGACCAAACGGAACTTGAAATTTTTAGATTCGTTAAAAATATGATGCTTAAAGGTGTAACTTCCAGCCTCTACCGAGAGAGAACTAAAATTTTAATTGATATATGTCCGAATAAACTAAATTTACCATTCAATGTAACCAAAGTTAACTGCCAATTTTCAGTGTCGGTGCTAATTGGCAAATCCGACATCGCAAAATCTTGCAGCTACGAGATAAACTTTTGCAGCAATATATCTTGCCAAAGAAAACCAGAGACTATTTATCGGCCGATAACCACGGTAGATTGCCCCTATACCTCATTGGCTGATCTAGAGGCTCGAATAAAAGAGTACTTTAGTGAAACAGCGCCAACAATATGTAATACTTGCGAAAATGGTAAAAGATCAATAAAGAAAAATCTCTCTCAACATCACCTATTCGTCGAGCCCACAGACTTTATATTGCGGACAGATTGCGAAGTTAGTTATATTTTTAGATTAAGTGAAATTCCAAAGAGCGTAAAGGTTGGAGGTGTAAAATTTCACTTGAGGGCCATTTTGGCATTTCGAGGCGTCAACAAAGCCACGTCTATTGGTCATTACATTTGCTACGCCCATCGACCTAACGATAAATTTGAAAGTGACGATGACTTAGAAAAAGAAGTAACTGACGAAAGCGTTTACTCCAGTGAATTCACTTTTTTCATTTTGTATTTAATCTTTTTTCTATAATATCACATAAATGCCATTAATACATACTCGTCTGTAATAAAAATTATTTTTACTATACCAAAGCAGAATTAACTTCTAACCAATTAAGATCATATATTTTGAGAAAAACTAAACATCCATTTTTTCGAACGTAAAAAAAAGGAATTTGATTTTTTTTCGAACTAGCTGGATAGCTCGTTCTTCATCACAGCCCCCGACTAGTTGAGTTGAATGTATAATCCTTAAGCATACGATAAGTCAATGAAAAGAAAAATGGTAACGCTTATACGCAAACAGCAAGTTTAATTAAATTCGACGTAATCCGCAAGTTTAAAACACTACTTTTAAATTTCGTTTATAACAGAGTAATTAAACTTAAATAGTGAATTAGAATGTGAGAGCTTTTGTATGGCGCAGGTATATGTAAATTGGACCTGCCCCTTAGCCCCGCTTTTATCGTTATTGCATGGGAACGACATCTATGTAAGGAAATATTTACCACATGGTCCTGAATTTTAATGAACTTTATTGTTTCCGTTATATAATTAATTGTCGGAAAATCAGCATAAAATATCTCTCCTCCACCTCGTTAACTTAGCCCCCACATGAATAACTTAAGATTTTTTTATATGGGAAAGAGAAAATTAAATTATATCTCATAAAGGGGTATGGTGCAATGAGAAATCTCTGCGGTGCACGGTAGTGCATCGTTGGTGCATTCTTTTAGTCACGTTTTAATTATCGAAATCGAAAGTGGGGGGGCTGTCGTTAACTTAGCCCCCCCAGAAAATATTATCATTTTTTTAAAAGCTTGGAAAGAGCAAATTAAATTATATCTCATAAATGGGTATGGTGCAATGAGAAATCTCTGCGGTGCACGGCAGTGCATCGTTGGTGCATTCTTTTAGTCACGTTTTAATTATCGAAATCGAAAGGGGGGGGGGGCTGTCGTTAACTTAGCCCCCCCCAGAAAATATTATCATTTTTTTAAAAGCTTGGAAAGAGCAAATTAAATTATATCTCATAAAGGGGTATGGTGCAATGAGAAATCGCTGCGGTGCACGGTAGTGCATCGTTGGTGCATTCTTTTAGTCACGTTTTAATTATCGAAATCGAAAGTGGGGGGGCTGTCGTTAACTTAGCCACCCAGAAAATATTATAATTTTTTTTAAAAGCTTGGAAAGAGCAAATTAAATTATATCTCATAAAGGGGTATGGTGCAATGAGAAATCGCTGCGGTGCACGGTAGTGCATCGTTGGTGCATTCTTTTAGTCACGTTTTAATTATCGAAATCGAAAGGGGGGGGGCTGTCGTTAACTTAGCCCCCCCCCAGAAAATATTATCATTTTTTTAAAAGCTTGGAAAGAGCAAATTAAATTATATCTCATAAAGGGGTATGGTGCAATGAGAAATCTCTGCGGTGCACGGTAGTGCATCGTTGGTGCATTGGTTTAGCCACGTTTTAATTATCGAAATTGAAAGTGGGGGGGCTGTCGTTAACTTAGCCCCCACATTAATAATTTAAGTTTTTTTTTAAATTTCCCGCCTTTTTTGACGGTGCAATAAAAAAATTGCTGGTGCATACTGGTGCACCATTGGTGCATTCGATTAGACTTGTTGTTTTTATCAATACCAAATATTAGATATTACGGTCATTTTATGATTTTTTTAAATTTCACGCCTATCATGACGGTGCAATAACAGATTTTGGTGGTGCACGATAGTGCACCATTGGTGCAATAGATTAGGCCCGTTATTGTTATCAAAATCGAATATGGGGGGGCTGTCGTTAATTTAGCCCCCCCTTTGTTTTTTGAATTTCCCGCCTTTCTCCGATGGTGCATAAAATATTTTTGGTGGTGCACTACGGTGCACGATGGGTGCAATAAGGTGCACTAACTAATTTGAAAATTGCTTTCTTGGGGGGGCTAACTTAATGGAGCCGAAAATATGGAAAATATGGCCAATAGTGAAAAATATGGCAAATAGTGGAAAATATGCCAATAGTCGAAAATATGGCCCATAGTGGAAAACATGGCCAATAGTCGAAAATATGGCCCATAGTGGAAAACATGGCCAATAGTCGAAAATATGACGAAGAGTGGAAAATATGACAAATAGTGGAAAATATGGCACAAAGTGGGAAATACTGCGATATAGGAATATTTCCCGTAAAACCTAAGCGCAACTGGTTAAATTGACATTTATTTTATATAATTAAGATTACTTTAATTAATAATAATTATCATCAGCTAGGCTAATACCCATGGCACCACCTTAGGCCTAAGCCATCAAGCGACTTTTAATGCCATTAAGCAATTAAGTACAAGGCGTAGGACGGTGGTGGCAAGCCCCGCATGCCACGCGAGCTAACAGCTACCTACACTAACTATTACCGTTAACCTCCGCAAGTTTTTATGGAAGGGGGAACCGAAGAATTAGAGGGAAAACTCCTTAAACCAATAAGGAGCTGTTTTCACCTCAGTGCCACAAGCTGGGATCGAACTCGATTCCTCTTACTGCGAGGCGAAAGTGCCACCCTACTATCAAGAATACAAGAAAAATAGTTTAAAACACTTAGTAGTTTTGATGCTAACTCTTTAATTTGAATCAGAATATATATATATTACGGTTTTACAAAATTTGGTATTAGCGAAAAATATTGCCCACTATTTGTAAACCAATTATCGTGCAGGCTGGAAATTTCAAATATTTTCCACACTATTGGCCACCTCGAAACGCTTGAGTGGATTTAGCAGGAAAATTCTAAAATATTATTTTCTTAATATAATTTTAATTACGTCGGCAGACTTTGAAGTGTGTAATTTCCGTATTGAAACAATCGTCGGGATAACTCGGTATCAAACACGCCGACGACCGTTAATTTGGCTACTTTTCAAATGAAGAGTGGAATTTGGAGAAAGGGTTTTCCTCCATAGAATAGAGCGTAATCTTCGAATATGACACGTTCGTACCGATCTCTTTACAGCTCTTCGTTTTAATTGCGAGTTTGAGACGAGCTAGGCGCGTCTTTCACTACGTTGAATTCCCTGTCTCGCCTCTCATCTCGACAAAAATGCGCTTTCATTTTGAATGGCGAAGTTGTACCAATTCACTTTCTCTCGCGATCTGGATTAAAGGGGAACGGCCAAGCTTTTCCAAATATGGCCTTATTTCCGTATCAAAAGATTAACAAGACGTTCAATATACTAACACGTACCTTTTTTGTCTTGAAAAAATCGTTTATTCCCATTCGACCGAAATCCCATTCGACCGAAAGAATTTTAAAATGTAGCCCAATTGGCGGGGTGATTTGGTATTTTATTTATAAGGTATGTACTATCGAAGATCCATGTTTAGGTTAGGTTAGGTTAGGTTAGGTTAGGTTAAGTTAGGTTAGGTTTGAGTTGGTTGATGTATAAATACCCTCCTTTATTAGCTATCCGCTCCATTGCAAACGACTTCAGTAACTAAATTGAAAACATAGCAAAAGCCAATTTATATAGCAGCGTTCGGTCGAATGGGACACATAAAAGCGTTCGGTCAAATGGGACACATAAAAACCGCACGTTTCGGCGGAATTCGGTCGAATGGGACACCTCAAAAACCGCCTTCGGTCGAATGGGATTTCGATCGAATGGGACTAAAGCGAAAAAATAGCTTTTGGCCCAAAAAGTTGAAACGAAAAATAACGCCAGGGGGCTGTTCACAAATTACGTAACGTGGTAGGGGGAGGGGGTTTTGGCAAGCGTTACGAATTGTTACGTGGGGGGGGGGGGAGGGAGGGTTAACTGAAATGTTACGTAACACATCTTATTTTTAATATCGTAGAATAAAATTTTCATCAGTCGCAATTATTAAAAACATAAGCATTTTCATTGGTTTACATAAAAATACAGTTGTAATTTCAAATGTAAATTACAAACAACAAAATTTAGTACCTGATCTTATTGTACTTTATTACCAGCATATTAGTTGTTACGTACTATAATAATTTAACGGGGGGGGGGGGGGGTTCGATATTTGTGACGTAATTTGAGAAGAGGGGTCTTTCCATTTGTTACTCTTTGTTACGAGGGGGAGGGGGGGGTGTCCAAAAAGTGGTTTTTCTGCGTTACGTAATTTGTGAACAGCCCCCAGGTGTTTGGGTTTGAATTTTCGCCGCCATCTTAGGGGCTGCCGCCAGCGCCCCTAATCCCGTATGAGCGATTTGCGAACTATCATAACTTTTAAAATCGCGCAATTTAGGCTTAGGTCTCTTATAACTGGAATGCGCCGCGCGTGCGAAACATATTTTTCGCGTCTTCAGCAGCGCGAGCTTTTACGTTGTTTTTCTGTCTCACCGATTTCTCACCGGGTGTCGCGGCGGACGCGCGCTTTTCAATTTCCCGAAATTTCTTTATTAAACATTATCCACTCAATATTTTTTGATGCGGTTTTCACCATAAATTTTAGTTTTTAATGGACTATAGGACTATCTAACTGGTTAAAGCTTGACCGTTCCCCTTTAAGCAACGCCTTATGAACTCAGGAACGTCTAGGATTGCACGGAGTGTTGCTCATCTTTAGTAACACTTGGCTTGCGACTACAGTTAAAGCTTTTTCGGTGACATGCAGGTCGAAATTAAGAAAACTATTTCTGCGAAATTAAAAAATAATTTTGTGGAAGTTTATAATAGATAATTTGGCGAAATTAATAAACAAACTTTACGAAAATCAAAATAGCTTTGCGAAAATAAAATAATTTTACGGAACAAAAAATAAACTGCGAAATTAATAAATAAACTGCGAAATTAATAAATAAACTGCGAAATTAATAAATAAACTGCGAAATTAATAAATAAACTGCGAAATTAATAAATAAACTGCGAAATTAATAAATAAACTGCGAAATTAATAAATAAACTGCGAAATTAATAAATAAACTGTGAAATTAATAAATAAACTGCGAAATTAATAAATAAACTTTACGAAAATCAAAATAGCTTTACGAAATTAATAAATAAACTTTACGAAAATCAAAATAGCTTTACGAAATTAATAAATAAACTTTACGAAAATCAAAATAGCTTTACGAAATTAATAAATAAACTTTACAAAAATCAAAATAGCTTTACGAAATTAATAAATAAATTTTACGAAAATCAAAATAGCTTTACGAAATTAATAAATAAACTTTACGAAAATCAAAATAGCTTTACGAAATTAATAAATAAACTTTACGAAAATCAAAATAGCTTTACGAAATTAATAAATAAACTTTACGAAAATCAAAATAGCTTTGCGAAAATAAAATAAATTTACGAAATATAAAATAAGCTGCGAAATTAATAAATAAACTTTACGAAAATCAAAATAGCTTTGCGAAAATAAAATAAATTTACGAAATAAAAAAAAACTGCGAAAATAAAAATAACCTTGCGAAAATAAAGAAATAGCGTTTGCAAAAATAAAATATCTTTGCAGAAATAATATAGCTTTGCGAAAATTTAAAATAACTGCAAAAATTAAAAGAACTACATCAAATTTAGTTTTTAATTAGTAATTAAATTTAATTAATATTCATTTAAGTAGGTAGTAAATTCGACCATGCTGCTCTGGGATCATCTCATTAACAGGGTGACCACAACTCCTATATTTTATATTTTTCCTATATTTTCAACGTGTTCCTAGAACTTCCTATAATTACACTATTTTTTAATAATTTACTTTTGTTAATTTTTCGGTCTTCCCCTGTTGCAATTATGTCTTTTGATATAAAAATCTAGTTAGAAAGTATTTTAGAAATATTAGAAATTAGCGCTCGCTCAACCAATTATTAACGCCTGAATTTTCACTTAATAATTACTTGAAACCTATATTTTCCAGTACTTTTAATGGAATTGATCCTATATCTTCCTTTATTTTGCCTATAAATCGACTACAAATTTCCTATAATTCCTATAAAATTCTTGTTAATTTTTCTGTGGTCACGATGTAATTAAATACATTCTAGTTTATAAGTTTAAGGATATGTCTCTTAATAAGGCTGCGTTTGTGTTGCCGACAAATTAAATTGAAAAATGTCTCAAATAGTAGTTCAACAACCAATCCAAAGATGGCGTTGGTCTGCTACGATAGGAATCGGTTCTTGATCGAGGTTAACGGTTACACTCAGGGTTCCTAAGTGGTATTTAACAAATGGTAAATAAATGGTAAATATCGTTATGGTATAAAATGCTAAAGTGGTAAATAATTGTAGATAATGGTAAATAATATATTTTCATGAATTATCTTCAGTATTTAAGACTTAAACCACAATTTATTGAGATACAACCTTTAAGCTTTAGAACAGACTTGTAGATGTAGTGTAATGAAAAATAAAGTTTAAGATCTTCTTAAGTTCATATATTCTGTTTTTTGAATGATTTTCATGATTTCAAATATTATTATCAAATATAATTATAAACCAATATTTACCATTATTGTCACTATTTAACATTATTTACCAGTGCCACAAATTACCATTATTTACCAGTGCCACTATTTACCATTATTTACAAGTGCAACTATTTACCATTATTTACAAATGTGACTAATTACCACTATTTAACATTTTTTACGAGTTCCACTATCATTTTTACTAGTGCCACTATTTACCATTATTTACCAGTGCCACTATTTACCATTATTTACAAGTGCAACTATTTACTACTATTTACCATTATTTACCAATGTGACTAATTACCACTGTTTAACATTTTTTACGAGTTCCACTATTTACGATTATTTGCCAATGCAACTAATTACCACTATTTACCATTTTTTACCAGTGCCACTATTTACCATTATTTGCCAATGCAACTAATTACCACTATTTACCATTTTTTACCAGTGCCACTATTTACCATTATTTACCAATGCGACTAATTACCACTATTTAACATTTTTTACTAGTGCCACTATTTACCATTATTTACCAGTGCCACTATTTACCATTATTAGCCAATGCGACTAATTACCACTATTTACCATTTTTTACCAGTGCCACTATTTACCATTTTTTACCAGTGCCACTATTTACCATTATTTACCAATGCGACTAATTACCACTATTTACCATTATTTACCAGTGCCACTATTTACCATTATTTACCAGTGTCACTATTTATCATTATTTACCAGTGACACTATTTACCAGTGCCAGTAATTACCATTATTTACCAGTGCCACTAATTACCATTATTTACCAGTGCCACTATTTACCATTATTTACCAGTGAGATTTGCAAAATTCGGAAAAAGTTGTATTTTTGGAACACTTACACTTAACTAGATTGTTGATTGTATTTTGTAAATGTGTTAAAGTAGACTAATTAAATTGTGGCACCTAGAGTTAGCTGATTATGTATTTAGTAAACAAGTTAATTAGCAATGGCGTTTTCCTGTTTTGCGGAGTACATTTTAATTTTCATAATTTATTCAGCGACACAACAAGACCTTTAAACGGGGCTTCGCTAGTCGGTGGAAATGACCCGAGGGAATTCAGAACGAAAATAGACCTAATTTAGAAAGTTCGTAAATATTAATTTACGGTCTTAAAGTCAATTGGCCCGAACGGAAACTCAATAAGGGAATATCCCTTTTGTGTATTTTTGGGAATTCTTACATTGGCCTAAATTCGACCAGTAACAAATATCCATATATTATGTAGATTAAATTTTCTACTGGGAAGTTCGGATAAAATTGAACCCTCTTCTAGTATAAAGTTAAACGCTGTTTTGATTTATTTCAAAGACTGTCCATATTATTGCTTCACAATAGCATCTTTCAACCCACGAATTCAAACATTTTCCAATTGGTTGAAAATGCAGCAGGACGTTAAATTAACGCCAACAGATTTACATAATTTGCGTATCAAATAAAGTTATTTAACCCGATAATCGGAAAATATTAAAATGGTTTGTAGAAATACGCGCGTTTACCAAATGTGACAAATGTCATGTCATAAGGTCGAATTTCTGTTTATTGCTCTTGTAAATAAAGTTACGTAACTTATTGTGATATTCAAGTAATACTATTGGTCTGATAACTCCTATTTTTCTATTGTATCAAAATAAGGTTAACCAATTTTTTAAATTTAATAGAAACATAGAAATAAAAATTAATTTGCTATCTTTAATTAAATAATATTATTCCAAAATATGTATCAGATATCTATTTGATTAAAATTAAAAGCAGTAAAATTAACGTACTCAGATCAGGCTGACAGATTGTATCTGATATGATTCAGTGGGGTGAAAGTGTTTTGTCTGCTATGTAATCTGTATAAACCAGAGTATCAGAACGGTTATAAGAGTAGCCATTAACAGAAAATGGTTACCATAACAATAAAAATCCCAACTTGAAACTAGTTGAACATCGATATTTTTAAAACATGGTTATTGATTTTTCTTGACAAATTGATTAATAATTTGAGTGGAACTGTAATGTAAACTAGAATTAATTAATTAATTAATTAAAATTAATTACTATTTAAAACTAAATTTAATTTAACTTGCGCTGAATTGACATTGTCAGAGAACCTACATATTATACATTTTCATAAATACATTGATGTATAATAAGTGATTGAAATTCATGATTTAAAAAATCCATTAGGCCTAGTTTAAATTAATGATTTAAATAACAATTGATTTAAATTAATGATTTAAAAAATCAATTGATTTAACTTATTGATTTAAAAAATCAATTGATTAAAATTAATGATTTAAAAAAATAAATTTATTTAAATTAATGATTTAAAAAATAAATTTATTTAAATTAATGATTTAAAAAAATAAATTGATTTAAATTAATGATTTAAATAATCGATTGATTTAAATTAATGATTTAAAAAATAAATTGATTTAAATTAATGATTTAAAAAATCAATTGATTTAAATTAATGATTTAAAAATCGATTGATTTAAATTAATGATTTAAATTAAATTGATTTAAATTAATGATTTAAATTAAATTGATTTAAATCAGACGACCTGATTTCAAATTACAGATAAAAAGGTGTATCGTCGATCAATATCGATTTGGGTCGTAGTTTTTTGGTGTGTACATGGAATAGGTTCGATTTATGACTGTGCCTTACTTTTATTAGTTTGTTTTTTAGCGAGCCCACTATTTTGCCATCATGACTCCGAAAAGGTCTTTTATGTCCGCTAATATTACTAAGAGGGCACGAGTTTATTGGTACTTAAGACAAAGCAATAATATTGTTACGACTCTATTTTTATATCGAGAATTCAATATTTTTAAGCCTTGGCTAGTACGAATCGTGCACTTACGTATAATTTCGATATTGAACTTTAAGGACAAGATTTGTTTCGACTTTAACCAGAGAGTACAATCATTCACAGGTGTAATGCCATTAGAGGTTGATTGTTAAATACCCGACGTCTTACCAGATGGCGCCAGCAGTCTGGAAGTTAGAAATTTTATCTCAAAAACTACAAAAACTACAATTTTTCCCGAAGTTGAAATTTTTTTTACATTATGTTACGTAAAACATTACCAAAAATCGTTTTAAAATTGTATTTTTTTTTAATAAATCAACAAGAATTTATGTCTTCCCTTCAGGCGAAAAGATGAAATTACCGCCATCTAGTATAACTAAAAGCGTTAAAATTAAACCTCTTCGGGTCTTCGTTCTAAATGTTTGTTTCCCCGTAACCAGTCTATTGTTGAGGAAAAATGGGATGAAGTTATCAACACCGTTTTCTTTGTATTGACTTTTAGCGTGTCGTTGTCATAGCAACCTAGTGACGTCACTGTCCTTTTGTTGAAGGTGTAAATTATTATACATATCCACGGCTAAGGGTTTTACGGGTTTAATTACGAGTGAGGCAAAAGCGTTATAAACACCTCATTTTGTCGTGGTCGTTAGCGGGGAGGTTCGACAGAGGTCCCAAAATACGTTCGCCCCAAAGCGACAACCTAATAAAAATTCGGAGTTTAGATGAACTCGGCCGGACGGTTCCGTCATAAAGTGTCCATTTTCGCTAGTGGCCCTACTTCTAGCGCGGTTTAAAATGACCCATTAGAAGGATGACCTTATGAAGAGCGCTGCATGGATCATCGTTTTAAGATGGAAACCAGCTCGGCCGATTAAACTCGCGACGCTCTCCGCCAGGGCGCCGTGTTCGCCGCTGACTCTCAATCATCACTGGCATTATTAGACCATTATGAGAGACCACCCCACACCCCTTTCTCGCGATAAGGTAACATAATACACAATGTCCGAATTTCCATCTTTGTATACTTTGCGTGAGCCTCCGCCAGATGTAGCCAGATGAGTAACTGGTAGATAAATGGCGGTCGCTTGATGGCGCTCTATCGCGGCCATTAAAAACCCCGAAAAAAAGCCCCGTAAATTGCGCCACCTATAATCGTAAAAATGAAATATAATGGCATACGGGTTTTTGAGGAAAAATGTTTTGAACATTTTTTTTGTTGTTTTTCAAGATGCGTTTTGTTGTTGTATTGATGGTCGCTTATTTTTTTTGGGTGCTTGCTAATCTTACGACCATTTCATAACGATTTAGACTTTGCCCCCTTCATTTTTACTGGATGAAACTTATATTTTTACCCGTTGTGGATGTGAGATGTTGTTTTTAAAAACTTTTCTACAATTTGTCAGGTGGAAAATGACCTATTACGAATTATATTTTTGTGGACATAATAACAAAAACCAAGTATTTTATTACTTGGTTATTATTTAAAGATTTGGTTTTTCGTTAGTTATGGTAATTAACTTAATATCAAAAGAAATAAACTTATTGATCTAGATGAAACCTTCGCAGTCTCGAGCAAGTTTACAGAAGTCATAAACACAAAACTTCTTAATCATAGTTAAAAACGATATTAAATATTATTAAAGAGCCAAATATTTTATGGTTTTAAAAGGTTACTTTTTTATTTTATTTTTATTTTATTTTATTTTTATTTTATTTTATTTTATTTTATTTTTTATTTTATTTTATTTTTATTTATTTTTTTTATTTTTTTTATTTTTTTTTATTTTAATTTATTTTAAATTTTAATTTTTAATTTAAATAAAAGTAACCGTTTAAAACCATGAAGTCTCTTCAATATTTTAATACAGGGTTTTAAAAAAACCCAGACCCATCGGGTTTTATTGGTTTTTTTTTTGGGTTTTATTAAAATTTAGGCTAACAAGTTAACATTACAAAAATCGACGTAGTTCGACTCGCGATATTAATAAAATTTAAGACATTTCTAGTAAAATCTATGAACCATATATTTAAAATGTTTGAATTAACATGTGTTAAAACTAAAATAAGTTTAAACTGAGTCTTTCTTATATAAAAACAACCCACCCGGTTTAAATAAGTTTTTCTCAGTATTATTCCGCCTGACAATTTCGATCCAACTGTTATCAAGACACATTCAATCTGACTTCAGTTCAGCTTGGATCAAATAATAAAATTGTAATTTTTGATCCCAAGTCCAATTTGCATCTGTCTAATTTTCGATTTAATTTTTGAAGCAAATTTTAATTACCAGTTTCTTATCGATACTTTTTTCCAGAAGTTATAGGTTATGAAATGACTAAAATAATAGAATTTTCAACAACATTTTCTTCTTCAGAAAGCAGTTTCAAGCGAATAACTTTATCAGTATAGGTAGATTCATACTTATTTTAAAGATACACTATTTTAATTAATTTAGTGGGGGAGCACTGTTCGCGACCGAAAACTATATCTACGCCCCTTTGGTTCGTCATTGAAACCTATATAGGTAGCGGCTAAAGCAAACGCTAATAGTTTTTCCTCATCGTTATTCGTTAATTTGAATTTATAAATAATGAATTTTAATATAATTTTTTCATAATTTGTTGATATTTTGCATCGTTTATTTAAGAAAAAATGTTCTTATGACTTTTTATGAATCGTGTACTTATATATATATTTATTAGATTTTTTTCATTTTAATTTTACTTTCAGTTTGAACATTTTATCTGCTTTTTATATCAAATAATCTATATTACTTAAATTCCTCGAATAATATTACTTAAATTCCTCGAATAATATTACTTAAATTCCTCGAATAATATTACTTAAATTCCTCGAATAATATTACTTAAATTCCTCGAATAATATTACTTAAATTCCTCGAATAATATTACTTAAATTCCTCGAATAATATTACTTAAATTCCTCGAATAATATTACTTAAATTCCTCGAATAATATTACTTAAATTCCTCGAATTCATTATCTTGTCATTTTAATTCATTTTGGGCTCCCAACGCCATCTCGTTACAGAAACAATTACTAAGAATTTAGGAATTGCTGTATTTTTCACTTATAATTATTTAAAATAGTATTTAATTTCAGAAGTATTTCCAAAAATATTTTTTAAAATATTAAATTACCCTCTTTAAACTAAAATAACTACTAAAATAAACAATCGGAGCGAACCAGCTTCCTTGTTAATTTGTCTGTAGCAGACGCTAGATCATAGGCGCCGTTACGCCACCTAGACTCATTTCGGTCTTGAATATAATAATTATAATAATAATCAGCTAGGCTAATAATCAAGGCACCACCTTCGGCTTTGGTCAGAGACGTTCCAAAATTAAATTATATTTGAAGTCCAGCCATTTTAGTTCGGTTGGAAAGACGAAATGTTAAAGAGCGCAACAAACCATCCGAAAAACTTGGAAGAATGGCGAGCCTCTTAAATTGTCGGAAAGCAAATTGTTAGAACACGTCCATCCCATCTAGTATTTATTTTTTAAGACCCTTGATAAGTTAAGGCGAGATCTGTCCAAACTTTTGTTTTTCTTCCATCCGACGGGTCAGGCAGCCCACTCCCGACCAAACTCAGAGTCTACGAAACCGAAGTAATCATTCAATCTGATAGGACCTCCTCGCGGTACTGGTCAACCGAAGCCCGAAAAGTCCGTGAACCTATACAGCTCTCAACCCAAAAAACCCGGAAAAAAATCCCGAAAATAACCCCTAAGTTAGTAGAAACAGTGTGTGTGTGTGTTGGTTGTTGGAAGAGAACTTTAACGGCGCCCCCTAGGGACGACGAAACGAAGTAGAAATGGCGAAATGTCTCGTGGGAGGGTACTTAATTTGGGCTCCGGAATCCGAACCCCGTCGCTTTTGGCCGACGTACGTCGACTTTGCCTCTAACTTCGACCTTTCCACTTAGAATCGAGAAAAAGGTATCGCGGTTTTGGAGTTGCTATCAAACGCCACCAGAGGGCAAACCAAGCGTCGCTAACTTGAGCTATTTCAAATCAAACTTGTATCAGTCCCTACTTTGAGGTCGCTATAGCTTATATTATAAAGGTAACTTTTAGGTGTGCCAAAGTAATCGATATAGTAACGAGAAATGGTGTTTTTTTTTTCATTTTCGAGTTGTTTCTAGCTTTTGGATGTTTCTCTTTGGTGGGTTGACTTCGTTATCTCTGGAACCGCCATGGATGGGGTAAATTTAATAGGTTTTGATGTTAACCCATATCAAAGGTATCTCGTTCTTAACTTGATTAAGACATTTTTTATCGAAGGTTAAGATATAAACGATGTTTTTTGGAATTAAAAAAGTTTTTTTTTACCTGTGGGGATTTCAAAAGCAATCCTTAGTTGGATGGAGTTTTCTTGTTTTGTTACGGTCCGAGGGGTATTCACCCCTCCATTGTTATTTCAAAACGAAATGACGTTAGATTTTTATTTTACTTTTTTTGTACAACGAGACTGAGTAAATTAAATTATTTTAAAAGTTAATTAAGCTTCTTTACAAATGGTAATATAATAATAATCTGCTATTCTAATCGTAAAGGCCCAAGTCAACTTTTAATGCCTTTAAGCAGACGATTTGTCATTTCAGGGTGACCAAACTGCCTATATTTCCTATATTTTCCTATATTTTTAATGCCTTCCTATAATTTCCTTTATTCTTACCTATTTTCCTATAATTCCACGGTCTTTTGAAAATGAAAGAACTTTTTTGTACGTGTCATCATCTACTGTAAATACTGCCGTTTTCGAAAAAAAAACTTGAAATATACGAGCTTTGTAAATCTGCTAAGTGATCCAATAATTCAAGAAAGCAGTGTACAAAACATTATCAATATTCTAGGTGATTCGAGTCAAAGTATACCGATATGCAATAATTACCTTATTATTTTCCCCATATTTTTCTAAGCCTATTTAGTTTCCTTTATTTTCCTATAATTCGCCCCTAATATTCCTATTTTTCCTATAACATTTCCTAAGCTTTTCGCTGGTCACCCTGTCATTGTGAAAATTGTTTGTTTATCAAACCAAAATCCAGCTGTTTATAAGTTTATCGGGCTGGCCGCTATGTGGCTCTGTGTACACTGAAAAGGTGTCTTTGTAAAACTAACTATTGAAAACGGTTTCAATGCTAGTTTATTCGAAGAAGTTCACATGGACCTTACGTAGCAACTTGTATTCATCTTTATTGCGTGCTTGTATTTTTTAATAAAGCAGGATACACGACGATAACTATTAAAGCATAGACTGCAGTCCACTGAGCCTTTTACAATGGTTGTAGTTTCGTCCAATCACTTCATGTATCCTGGTTTATCGCGAAAATATAGACACAAAATAATTAATCTAGTGTTGTAAGTATGACCGAGGCCTTTTTTCCGGAAAATTTTCCGTATTTTTCCGAAAAAAATAAAAAAAGGTTTCATTCCATGATTAGTCTAATATATTGTTTGCAAATTTAAATAAAGCGGAATTTTCGCCTCATTTTTTCGAATCTGAAAGTAAAACTAAACCTCTAGACTAGTTTAAACTGATTAACAATGTAACACTATTAATGTTTTGTAGTATGCATTTTACTGATATTAGACATTTTATATCGATAAAAAGTTATAAACATTAAAAACCCTTAAAAAGTATAATTTATGTTTCAATTTTTTATTTTTCCGATTTTCGAAAAATTTCTGGAAATTTTTCCGCATTTTATTTTTCCGGAAAATTAACAACACTAAATTAATCCTTCATAACTACCCGCCGAACAGTCTTTGTGTTGCTTCCAAAACTTGTTTTGATCAGATGACGACTCAAATAGGGCTTTTAACTAGTTAGTTAGTTGGTTTTAGTTATCGTGTAACCGTGGCTGAAATTCATATCTAACCGGATATGACGTAATTTCCCTAAATAACAGGTTGCTTATTTTCCAAAAACCCGTCAAATTCCTAAAACGTATATTCAACGACGCATTTGAAGCGCTTCTAGCGAGAAATTACTTTAAAAAAACCGACTTTTACGATAAGTGAATGTTATTATCGGAGTACCAGTGGTATAAAAATAAATATAACCTCCCTTCCAGATGGTCAGTCTAGCGTGGAAGAAGCCAGAGTAATTTCGGGAAAGCAAACCGGCCCTTAAAAGTCACCCATTGAGCCTTTGACACTGAAATAACCCGCTGAAGGCGACATTTTTATATATTTATGATACGGCCCGTTGCCTCTGCTAATATAAGTAGATACGAAAACGAAACTATTCCTTTCGCATTATTATTTTTTTGACGTAGATGGTGTACGGAATAACGAAAGGGTTTGTGTATTACCCCACTTCGACATCCGTGAAGAGTTAAAGTGAAATTTTGATATAAAGAATTAAAATATTTACATCTATTCTCCGTGTATGTCGTGCGTTTCTGTTGAAATCACCGCGATAATTGCATTTACCTAATCTAAGTAAAATAACCTAAGGTAAGCTAAGCGTTACTAGGATTAAAAATAATCCCATAAAATATTTCGGATTTATAAGATATATATTAAACCTAATTTAATATTTAATATTTTATCTTGAAATTATAGCATAAATATACGATAAAAATATAAAACGATTAGATATATTTACATGATAAAAAATCACGAAATTATTAGATATAATTACATTATAAAAATAAAAACCTTTTAGATATAATTACATGATAAAAATATAAAACTTTTACAGATAATTACATGATAAAAATATAAACCTTTTAGGTATAATTACATGATAAAAATATAAACCTTTTACATATAATTACATGATAAAAATATAAACCTTTTACATATAATTACACGATAAAAATATAAACCTTTTACATATAATTACATGATAAAAATATAAACCTTTTAGATATAATTACATAATGAAAATTTAAACTTTTACATATAATTACATGATAAAAATATAAACCTTTTACATATAATTACATGATAAAAATATAAACCTTTTACATATAATTACATGATAAAAATATAAACCTTTTACATATAATTACATGATAAAAATATAAACCTTTTACATATAATTACATGATAAAAATATAAATCTTTTACATATAGTTACATGATAAAAATATAAAACTTTTAGATATAATTACATGATAAAAATATAAACCTTCTACACATAATTACATGATTAAAATATAAACCTTTTAGATATAATTACATGCTAAAAATATAAAACTTTTACATATAATCAAGAATTGATCTATTTATATATATAAATTCTTGATACAATTATAGGGTAAAAATATCACACTTTTTAGATGTAATTATCGGGTAAAAATATCACACTTTTTAGATGTAATTATCGGGTAAAAATATCACACTTTTTAGATGTAATTATCGGGTAAAAATATCACACTTTTTAGATATAATTATAGGGCTAAAAATCTCAAAATTATTAGATATAAAGATAAAATCGCGATACATTTTCGATGCGAAATAAATAACTTAGAACGAAAGCTTCCAAAAACAGCCGCTTGGTGCAAATAGGAATAACGCCTAATGCACCATTTTAGTTTCGCTATTGACTCGCAAAGATATTAATCAAGTCATTGTAAATCCAGGTATGGGTAAATTTGTGGTAAAAACACAATGAAATAAAGACCAAACTAAGGTGATTGGAAATTCAACTTCGATTTGCGTTTTATATAAATTTAATTTATATTTTTTAAATCACGTGTTCCAGTGCCAAACCTTTAAGGTCATTTTAAAGTAGCCTCATAGATCTTTGGAAATAAATCGATTTTTAAAGGGAATATAACCTCCGGTAGTTGGTTCGAAACACCAACGTTTGCAGCTCTGGCCGCTCTTGCCTTTGGCTTTAGAAATGTTTTGCGAAACTGTACAGGGAAATTTGAAAAATTGAAGGGGTCTTCCATAAATATTGCTTTGCATGTTATATTCCCTTTAAGGGTTCTGCCCCCCCCCCCCCCCCAACTGAAGAAATCTTGGCTACGGGCCTGGAATTGATGTCGTCATTGAATATCTAGAAAACTTTGGTATATATAATAAAGTTTAAATAAATGATAAAAGGGGGCCGTAAAACCGTATAAATTCGCGAGGGTAAATATATCTTAATCTGACTTCCACCAGATTAGTTTGGACGGTAAACCCTTTCATTTTTAGTTATAAACGCTTCTGTAAATTCCCCGCAGATTTCGCCGAAACGTCTGCATACAAAAAAAGCGCGAAAAATATTCTTATCTTCAACTCTTTGGTGCAGTTGGTATACCGAAGCGTATTACGCCATATAGACGACTTTTTTAAACCATTTTATCATCTAGACGAGTAAATATTCAATACGCACGCGAGATTGCGTTAATAGTAAATTCGTCTATGGTGAAAACGCTTCTATAACTAACTTTATATTCATGAAGTTTTGCTTATCTCCGACAAATACGCCTTGATTTCTTAAAAAATTGGGTTTTCTCTATTGCTGGTAAATTATTTATGATAGTCTCGATACGGTATTGAATTATTACGATATTTGGGACGAAACACCGTGTTTTCCAGACAGATTTGACTTCGAAATTTGGAAAACCTTAAAAAAAAATTCACTGGAATGTATTTTTGTGGATAAAAGAAGTAGATTTGCTTCATAAAAGATGCTTTCGATTTAACTGAATAGAATATGAATAACAACTGAGTTAAACAGAGATAAATGAATTTTATATTAGGATAAAATAAGCCATGCAAATTCAAAACACGAGTCAACATTTTTGCAAGACATTATTGGTCAACACAGGACGCAAACCAAGTTCCTCCGTGCGAATTTTTCCACGATGTTATAGACACGTTTTGGGTCACCGAGGCTTAGCACCTAATATTTAATTTTAGTAATTGATGTAGAGTTCTTTTAGATTGAACAAAACCAAATGATAATATGAATAAAAAAGATATTTATTATTGTAAATTGACATATTTTATAGTAATTTCCTTCGTGTTAATAGTCCTTTAGAAAACAATTAATTTTCTTTATGATTTCCTATATTTTCAAGGTCTTCCTATAAATTCCTTTAATTTTACTTCATTTCCTTTATTTTTCCTCTAATTACTTCAGTTTTCATACATTATACTGTTTATATTTATTTTTATTTTCAATTTTATCTTAAATTTCCAAAAAAAAAACAACGGGAAAATAGTATTCTGGAGTTGCCATAATACACAAGAATAATGCCTTTGGTTTTCCTTTTAGTATAACCCAAAACCATTTCGTCGTCGTGTACCCACATGTATCCGATATTTTACTATATCTGGTCAATTTTTTATATTATCCTTTATTTTGCCTATTGTGTTGCCTATATTTTACTTTATTTTGCCTATGGTGTTTCGTATATTTTCCTTTATTTCGCCTATTTTATATACTACATTTTCTTTTCGCGTTCAAATTTCCTATTATTCCTATAAATTTTCCGATTAATTTCCCTGGTCACCTTGTGAAGTTGTGATGGAGTCTTTCTATTTTTGTACTACAGCAGGGTACACGACGACGGAATAGTAGAGCTGCAGTACTTTCAGGCTGGTTTTTCACTAGGGTGAAAATGCCACAGCGGTGATCGTCAACGTAAAAATATTGTATTAAGCCTAACGGTAATTTTTCGCGTCGACGTTCACCGTCCTGGCGTTTTGCCCTAGTGAAAACCAGCCTTAAGCCTTCTTACCATCGCTTCTCGAAATATGAATGGACCTGTAGGCGTACACGTACGTGTTTTATATAAACCCTTAACCCCCAATAATTCCACAGCTTAACCTCTTTATGTTATATAAAAATAAAAATGGGAAATGAAATATGATTTTTAGGATAGTTTTTAACATTTCGCTCCATCCGTTTTTTTTTTTTAATATTTTAGTATATCTCGAAAGGTCTTTCCGTTTTTAACCGAGTTTTCTACACATTTTTCACCGAGCGTTTTGAAAGAAACGGGAATAGACATGTAGAGTTTCGAAAAAAAGAGACCAATTCTACGGCCTGATACGGCAGCCTTTGTCCGTACTATTCCTTAAGCCTTGGTTTCATATTTGGGGCCTATGTATAAGCGTGGAACCGTTTCGTTTTGTTTCTGATTTTGTTTCTCTCGCTTTGCTGCTGCCTGGAAGAGAAATGAGCGTATCGCGTGTCCTACGTTAAATGAGAAACTATTCTTCTCTTTTTAAAGTTTCTTCCGCCAGAGGGAGAGATATTAGATAGGCCTGTAAAATGCGCCGTCCTCCGTGCCTCGTATTAAACGAACTATATCTTGAATTTCCAACGTCTGTTTCATTTTCTTAGAAAGAGTATTTCAGGGGAATTTCTTCAGCTGCTTTTGGTATAAAATTGCCCTCAAAAACTAGAAGAATCTCCTGTTACGGTGTAATACAAAGGGAAATGTATTTTAATGTATCATCCGTTATCCATGGAATGAATATTTTGAGATATTTTTAGCTTACAGCATGGGCCAAATAATGATAAATCCAGGACATGCCTCTGGTACCTTCATACGTACTAAATAGATCGTCCACCAAAAGTAACGGGCGGCTATTTTAGTAGGTGGGGAAAAGGTGCAAATAAAAAAAATTGGGAGCAAAATCAAGCAGAAATTTCCGGTTTCCCGAACGCCATCTTGTGTTGACTAAGTCGAAATTCGGAAATAAGTGGCGGTTGTAATTCGAAAATCCTGCCATATTGGCCCCTCATTTTAAGATTAATGTTAACGATTCTAGGAAAGTATATGTTTAAAATTATATAATTATATATATTATACTAATTATGAACCTAGTACGTAAAAAAAAGTACTTGCATTAATAACCACACTAGATATGATAACTGTGAATAAATATTCCAGGATATTTACTACGACGACCACGTGTATTATTTTTGAAAACTGCCCCTAAAAAATTTGCCCCCAAAATGACGTAGGTCCGCGATCGCGCATTTTACCCAATAGGGGCAATAGTGGTCGGGTGTTAGCGCTATTGGACGGGTTTTTCACATAGAGTCATGTCCTGGATTTATCATTATTTGGCCCATGCTTACAGGTAACGGGGTTAAATAAGTCGTTTATTCTTTGGTTGGTTAATGATAATTATTTATATTAACATAACTACATTGAAAATAAAAATATAGATGTCAAATAATTATCATGGCTTTTAAAAACAATCAACTATATTACCAGCCTTTAAGTTAATTTGTTGAAATGAAAGCGTTTTTCTTTTGCAATATCTTTCTAGAAACCGTTCTATATCATTACGAAAACGCGATATTTTGTTGTACAACGGGATCCGCGACGTGACAAGAACTAGCTTCAGATTCTACTCAATTAATCGTTATATTTTATTAACTGTGCCTTAAATAATCTATTAATAATCTCTTAATCTAATGAAAATAAAGTTAATAATTTACCAAAACATTTTTTAACGCATCAAAAGAATTTATTTTCATACGGTAGATTGGTATTGAGCGGAGACAGAGTTGCCAGCCTGTACGATTACTATCGTTTCGTACGATAATTTAAATACGATACCGCATATTGTACGATAATTCAGTGAGAAAAAAAATTGTATTTAAATGTTCTCGTTGTTTTAGTTTTTCTGACCATTTTAAGTGTATAAAGTGTTAGAAAATGTCAAAAAAACTCAATATTTTCAAACAAATAGCGTTTATGGGAACGTTGTACTAAATATATCTAAGTGTTTTTCAATCAAACGATAATTTTACAAAAAATTCGATAATTATTAGATTGGCATCGTTATAATGTAATGAGAGTATACGAATGAAAACAAAGTAATGTAGACATTTAAAAATATCGTATAAGTTCCTAACTTCTATTTTAATCGAGCATTTAAACCCGGCAAATCAATCTAATCGTTTAAACCGTAACCCCAAGCATCTTATCCATTCGCCGAAATAAATCTTAAAACACTTAGTAAAGACCATTATAAGAGAACGGTATTATTTTTAATCGTAAGGAAGCGAAGGGAGTGATGCAGGATCCGATTGTATACAGGGTGGAAGCCTCAGCCGTGGTCCAGCCTCGGTACTTCTCCTAGTACACCAGAGTGTTGCGGGCTGAACACTTCTACAGGCGTTGGTAGGCCAAAACTAGACCAAAGGGAGAATTGGAAGCCTCAGCCGTGGTTCAGCCTCGGTACTTCTCCTAGTACACCAGAGTATTGCGGGCTGAACACTTCTACAGGCGTTGGTAGGCCAAAAATAGACCAAAGGGAGAATTGGAAGCCTCAGCCGTGGTCCAGCCTCGGTACTTCTCCTAGTACACCAGAGTGCTGCGGGTTGAACACTTCTACAGGCGTTGGTATGCCAAATGGAAGCCTCAGCCGTGGTTTAGCCATTGGTCTATTTTTGAACTACCAGCGCCTGTAGAAGTGTTCCACCCGCAGCACTTTGGTGTACTAGGAGAAGTACCGAGGCTGAACCGCGGCTGAGTATTCCACCCTGTATATAAAACCCTACAATTTATTCTTCGCCTGACCCTACCTCACCCCACGGCCCCAAAAAATAAAGGAGGGACCAAATCATTCGCCTATAATAAATCAGAGGTCCCGCAATAAACCGATACCCCCTTTATACAGTTCACGATCCTCGCAACTTCCCGTACGGCTATAACGAATGCGCGTGGGCCGGGAATTTATACGTTAAGACGTTGCGTGGCTACGTTACGTAAACGTATAAAAGGGGGGAGCAGGCGATATCTGCCATCCTCCCCCCTCCTGCTATTTACGATCGAGAATCGCTCCTCAAACTCCTTTAAGGTTTAAATGTCGGTATCGACATCTTAACGGGGGAGGGGGGGGATGGAGTAAGGCTCGATTCGCATTATACGCGACTTATACCTCGACATTATATATTCAATCTGCTTTTGACAAAAATGATTTTCTTTACAGTATTTTATATTATATTACATTACATTATACTACTTTATATTACTCTGCATTACATTACTTTACATTACATTACATTGCATTAATTTACATTACTTTGGGTTACTTTACATTACATTACTTTACATTACTTAACATTATATTACTTTACATTACTCTGCATTACATTACTCTGCATTACATTACTTTACATTACATTACTTTACATTACTTTGGGTTACTTTACATTACATTACTTTACATTACTTTTCATTACTTAACATTGCATTGCATTACATTACTTAACATTATATTACTTTACATTACTTTACTTTACATTACATTACTTAACACTACAGAACTTTAAATTACATTATATTACTTTACATTACATTACTTAACACTACATAACTTTAAATTACATTACATTACTTTACATTACATTTCTTTGAATTTCTTAACATTACATTACATTACATTACTTTACATTGTATTACATTACATTACTTTACCCTACATTACTCTAAATTACATTTCATTACATTATATTACATTACTTTACACTACATTACTCTAAATTAAATTTATTACATTATATTACATTACTTTACACTACATTACTCTAAATTACATTTCATTACATTATATTACATTACATTACATTTACATTGTATTACTTAACATTGAATAGCATTGCATTGCATTACTTTACATTACTTTACTTTACATTGCATTACTTTACATTAATTAACATTGCATTGCATTACATTATATTACATTGCTTTGCATTACTTAACATTGCAATGCCAGGGAATTTTAAAAATTAGTCGAAAAATCTGGGAAATATCAGGAAGTTTTAAAAATTAGTCGAAAAATCTGGGAAATGTCCGGGAATTCTTAAAATTAGTCTAAAAATCAGGGAAATTTCAGGAAATTTTAAAAAAATCAGGGAAATGTCAAGTAATTTAATTTCGGTGGAAAATAGGAAACTTTTACAAAAATATTGTTTAAAAAATTAAAAATAAGTCAGGGAAAATCTACGGAGATGGTCATGGAAAACTTGTAAAAATCGGGAAATTTGATAGCGAAAAAACTGTGGCAACCATGCAAGTGCGAACTGAACCTGATTGAAGATGGGGACGGAAGAGACTCCCAAAGAGAGAGCGCGAATATAGAGAGTCCGGACGGATAATATGTTAAAGATAAGACGCCGCGATGCCAAGAGAGAGCGAGCGCCTCGAATCATCATTTAAGAGAAGATCAATCGACTGCGGAGGAACCTGCAAGGAGAGAGAGAAGCGAAGACAAGATCATTTCTCTTGAGCTTGTTTTCCACCCCTCCTCCTCCCCCTTCGTATCGCGGGGATGCTCCTTCTCAGCATCCCTTCGAAGCCCCCTCTTTCGGCAAATCGTGAATCAAGCATTCGGGCCGTTTCTTTACTTTACAACTTTTTCACATTTGCTCGTTTTCCCTCTATACTGTCTTTTGTAGGTCTCGGAGAAAGACAAATTGTTCTTGATTCAATATTCCTTTTGCAGCTCCATCCATTCATTTTTAGGGTTCCTTCCCCCGTCGCATGCTAATTTGGGGCCTTTTTTCGACCGAGGATTTTCTATACCATTTATTTTTGGGAGGGGGGTCCCCCGAAGAAATCCCCCCCCCCCTTGGCCGAAAACTTTTTAGGACCTATTTGTTTTTCAGCTCTTTTTATGATTCTTTTATTTAGGTCTATTATCGAATTAGCCGTTTTAGTGTTTTGGGAAAATATTAAAAGTTAATTTTTACCTAAGTTTTTCTTTCGTCTGAATGTATTTCTGGAAATATAAATAGCGTATTTTTACAGCCATTTTTTAAACCTTTTACTGCCTTAGATAATTACTTTTTTAAACCGCAATAAAGTTTTTATTAAAATAACATTTAGTTTTATGAAGCGCTTCCAATTTTTAAATTCCTTTTTATTGTACAAGGTAATCTCAAAAATTACCCTTTTTGCCCTCTTAATTAGTAAAAATTGCCTTATATTTCCTTGTTGAATATTAACATACTAAAATATCTGATAAAGTTCAATAAATCGGACGTTATATTCAGGCAGGAATCCATACCTCTACTAGGAATGCTTATCGCGGCAGAATTTCGTCTCGATGTGGCTGACGGTTTTTTTTACTGTTTACTATGTTAACTTAACAAACAACAACGTGAAAGGGGAGCGCGCGCAGAGGGGAGTTTTTCTCTAGTAGGCGGGGCCAAAGCCGTCAGAGTGATCTTACCATACGCGATACGCCAGGATAAGCATTCCAAGTAGAGGTATGGATTCCTCATTCAGGATAGTGCAATTACCACTTCGCTTAGAGTGAAGAAAAAAGACTAGAATATTTATTTGACAATGAACAACAATGAAACATATATTGATTTAATTGAAACACAGATTACTAACGTACTACCGATCCATGATCGAAAATAGGGGTAATTTGCATTGCTTTCTTAAAAATTCAAAAACTCACCTTTATCCCAATTTCTTTTTTTTTCAAAAACCATTACCTTTTCTAATTCTGAAACGCGGAAATTCCCTTTTTTCAACCTTTTTTTTTTCGAAAACAAATTCCGTTCCTAATTTTGAAACGCGAAATTTCCCTCTTTTCCCTATTTATTTTTTCTGAAAATAATTTCCGTTCCTAATTATGAAATGTGATATTTCCCTCTTTTTTCGTATTTCTTTTTTACCGAAAACAATTACCTTTTCTAATTCAGAAACTGGAAAATTCCTTTTTCCCCTAATTCGTCTTCTTCCGAAAACAATTTCCTTTTCTAATTCTGAAACGTGAAAATTCAGTCTTTTTCCCTATTCATTTTGGTATGTTCCCATTTATCCCAATTTTACCTTCTCCCAAAGTTATCCGTTCTCCCAAAAACATGGTGTCCCGTTTGTCCCATTCCATTTCTCCCAATGATCAATATTCCCAAAAATATGGATTCCCCTTTCTCCCAATCATTATTTTCCAAATATATGGTAATTGCGCGGTTTTAGATCTCATCGGTACGAGTCGAAATGTCGAAAAAAATACAGCGTAACATTTTGACGGCATTATATTTTTTGACGAAATTGTCTAATAAAATAGGAAGGGGCCCATATGTGAATTGACTTGGCGTTAGGTTAAGTTAGGTTAGGTTAGGTTAGGTTAGGTTTACCATATTCATATGGGCAAAATTTGATGTACTTGCATATTAAAATAAAACTTAGATTCATGTTTATACCAAGTGTAATTTTGGGACAAATGGGATTTGGGATAACTATTTTGGGACAAATGGGATTTGGGATAACTGTTTTGGGACAAATGGGATTTGGGATAACTATTTTGGGACAAATGGGATTTGGGATAACTATTTTGGGACAAATGGGATTGGGACGAATAGGATTGGGGGAAATGGGATTGGGAGAAATTGGAATTGGGAGAACTATTTTGGGCGAAATGGGGGTAAACCTTCATTTTTTATTAAATAATTCCCTTTTCTAATTCTGAAACGCTAAAATTCCTTTTTTCACTTCTTTCTTTTTTTCCCAGAAACAAATTCCGTTAGTAATTCTGAAACGCGGAAATACATTTTTTTTTCGAAAACAAATTCCGTTCCTAATTCTAAAACGCGAAAATTCCAATTTCCTTTTCTAATTCTGAAACGCGAAAATTCCCTAAATGTGGAAGCACTGTTCTCCGCCTACGAGGAAAGAGTTAGAGAGTAGCGAAGTGTCTCCGCCCCAACTAGGAGAAAGAGGGGAAAGATTATACGAGGAAAAGCAGAAGGGCGTGGTTTTTATTCGGGAAATCACGAGGCTGCCCAAATATACATTGTTAAGCTGAATACATTCCGGGATTCTTGGATTCAAGGTTTTATTTTTATATTTATTAATTTTAGCATAGAAAATAAATTCGTATAAATAAATAAATAATAAAATTAATAAAAAATTTATATAGAAGTTTTTTTAAATGAAGTTACAGCAAAAGTAGCATAAGACCCAAAAGTGTGTCAGCTGTACCTTCGTGCCTATTAAAATTTCTAGTGAGACCTAGTCACACTATAGACTGCATAACTTACTTGTTGGAATAGTACTAGCAAATTTATATTTAGTCTATAGTCTGGCGCAATTGTCTCTCTTCGATTTACTCGCCCGTAGACATACGTTCTAAAACGCCTCACTCGGCGGCGCTGAAGTACCTCGATTTTGATGACGCATTTTCCGACCCCCCTTCGTTTCCCTTATTTACTTTGCGACAAACTCTCATTAACTACTATACCGTTCTGACACACTTTTGAGTCTTATGCTACTTTTGGTTACAGTAATATGGTGATAGGCTTTTAAGTTCGTTTAAAATTGGCACTTAATTTTCAGTTCATATATCGGTAAAAGTTTAAATACAAATAATCGGTTTTTAGCTGTACCAAAAGATAAAATCAACGTCATAAATTCTCCATTATAATTGGAAACATTAAAATTTCCGAGCCGTCGAAAACAATTTTAGAATTATTATTTTTTTTCCAATTGGACACTCAAGGGACGTCATTATGCCCATTTTTTTTATATTTTAACTAATTAAGCTACGGTTAATCACCAGATTTTCGTAATATTTCGCTTTTATTCGACTTAGGTCGTACGTGTGGCTTATTTATAGAAATACGGTATTATTTCTAGTGCCGAAATGTATAAAACAGCGTCACCTATATGTGTTTTTGTTTTCCACTAGGTAGCGCTGTGGTCACGTTTTTCCCGACTGGACGAAGGTGATATGCTGTCTTGCAGATAATGTGAGTTTCCTTTTTTATTTTAATGTTTTGTCTTTTAGAGTAAATAGCAATATTTCATAATTAACGTATTAATTGGGTTATTAAAAAGTAATTATCTAGCTTACATGTAATGAAGCAAAACGATACTCGAAATAAATGTTACCGGAGACATTTAAAGTGGTCGGCATTTAACATTAATAAACACCCAATTAAGTAACTTCATTATCTGATCAATAGATGGCGCAATTTTCAAATAAGAACACCCACAGATAAAATATTATCTCTGCTAGTGGTCGAAGGTAACAGTGATTTCGAGCACATATCTACAAATCGGGCAAATTAAAATACACCATGATTAGAATTAAATTCAAATAAATTTATAACACGACAAATTGTAGTAAAACATTTAATTTAATTTAAATTTAAATTTATTTTTATTTGGTTTATTAATTTTTAATATTTTTTATTTGATTTATTTTAAATGTTTTAAACAAAATTATTTATTAGCACGAATTTGAAGCGGAATTATTATAAATGTGAAATATTTTCAGGTTAAGTTAATCCTTTCCTACTGTAATTTTTAGTTTTAAGACATTTTTTAATATTTAAGTTAAAATAATAGGTAACGTGAATTAACAAATTATAAATTTTTAAAGATAAAAGCTATAATTTTCAAATGACCACTTTTAAGAGTTCGAAAAAATGACATTAGCCTTCACTAAATAAGGCGATTAGCACGCGGCAGCCGCAAAAATGGCGCCATCCGTAGGTTCTTTGTTGAACTATTATTTATCAAATCTCTCCTGATTCTCAGGGCCGGATTAAGACCTTCTGGGGCTCTAGGCGCGAGCTAATTTTGGTGCCCCCTTTTAGTAGCGAGCGAATCGAGGCGCTCCCCCTTTTTATAATTGACAAATGGATGGACAATACAATTTCAATGTAGACTTTGCGGATAAAATGTGGACGCATTTACTAAAACTACTCCGGAAAAGTAAATTATAAAAGTTTTGTACTTTTAATTATTTCGAAACCTCTTGGTGCCCCTTGTAGGCTTGGTGCCCTAGGCCCAGGCCTAGTCGGCCTATTGGGTAATCCGGCCCTGCAGATTCTTAATACTATCGTCTGCTAAATAGAGATGGCGCTGCTATGGCCGGAATCTTCAGTAAATGTTTACTTATTCTTTTGTAAATAAAAAAATTGTATTTAATTGTAAAAAAAAAGATACGGGAGTGGTAAGCTCGGCGAGGTACGCTTTAAATCAATGTTCAATTTTGTTTTAAATATAATAACGTAATAGACCCTTCTATAAAATCCAAGTTAAGCCGGTCAAACCTTTGGAAAAGATTTTAAAGCTATTTATGTAAGACTGGCAACATTTATTTTTGGTTTTAAGAATTTATCTTCTGTTTAGTCCTTATTTGGGCTAGATATATTACATTTATTTAGTTATTTTATATCGACCAACCAACCAACCAGTGTTGCATGTTTGCCAGATTAAAGAAAAGAATGAGCCTTTATCCTCTTTATACACAAAAGTAAATAACCACATAAGTTGTATTTTATAGAAAACGTTTTTGATGGGCATTAGCTAGATGCCATAATAACCTAACATAAGTAACATAACAGTCATAAGTACGATAATAACTTATGTTTTTTAATGTTAGTCTGTACTCTGTTTCGCTGGCCAAAGCTAGAAAACTTGTAGATGTGTAGATTGTACTATGGCCAAGGCTTATTGAAAATTCAAACGCTTTCATAAGTATTAAATAGCTTTTACTTCGATTTCAGACGCGTTTCGATTCGTATTTTCCGCAATTCGGAAAAATTAAAAATTGAAACATATTTTACTTTTTAAGAGTTTTAATTTTAGACTAGTCTAAAGGTTTAGTTTTACTTTTGGATTCGATAAAATGGATTGTGACTATTGGACCGAAATCCCATTCGTCCGAATGTACCATTCAACCGAATTCCAATCGACCATTCAATATACCGTTAGTGATACATATTTATATATCGTAGGTTACGTAACGATAGTATATCTAATTTGGACTAAACTATGTCTTAAATATTTATTATTTCGTACCGACGTGTATTTTTAGACCTTTTTCCCTTGAAATTTGATATTTTCTGGGTTTAATTTTGGAAAATAACCTTGATAAGACCCGACGTGAAATAGTTGCCTACCATATCTAACCTAACCCAACCTAACCTAACCTAACCCAACCTAACCTAACCTAACCTAACCCAACCCAACCTAACCTAACCTAACCTAACCTACCCGAAGTGAAAACGAACTAGATTTAAATTTCCCATTCAACTGAATCCCGCCATGTTGGGCTATAAACGAAAATACTTTTCGGTTCAATGGGATTCGGTCGAACGGGATTCGGTTCAATGGTATACAACCGATAAAATGAGGCGAAATTTAAATTGGCGAACAATATTAGGCTAATCATCGAATAAAAATCTTTTTTTTTATTTTTTTCGGAAAAATACGGAAAATATTCCGGAAAATGGCATCGGTAATTTTCCACGGAAATTTGTAGATCTGTAGATTGTTAGATGTCAAAGGCTTAGTATTGGAAATTCAAACGCTTATAAAAGTAATAAATAGCTTTTGCTTCGATCTGAATTACTGAATAAGAATATAAAATTACCATCCCTTCGATTTGAGACGCATTTCGGATCGTATTTATCGAGGGGGACATTCTCAAATTTTGAGTACGGAATTTGGAGTCTCAAAGTTATTTCAAAAATCAGAAATGGATTTTGAGATTTCAGAGCACGATTTTCGTGTTGGTTTAGGCTGATTTCGAGATTAGTGATCGTATTTTAGCCCATATTTCGGGATTTTAAAGTTGATAAAATAATGTTTCTCCTGAATGTAATAATAATAATAATTGTACAGGCTAATTCCCAAGTCATCAAGCGACTTTTAATGCTTTTAAATCAGGTGACTGAGTTACAAAGCGTTTGAGGATGGTGTCAAGCTCTTCATGCTATACGAGACAACTGAACCCTACACTCACTATTACCGTTAACCTCGACAAGATTGCACATTTTGGTATTTATAAACATCGTATCAACGTAGAAATTCCCGGGCCCGCTCTCATGCTTATGACCATAGTATTATAAATGAGGCCCTGTTTCCACCAATTCGAAATTATTTGATTTTATTCTCATACTAGAATAACGACGTAATCATATACAACCGAATTTAAAATCCTATTTTAGCTTTCTTAAGGGGGGCCCTGGATAGGATATAACGTTAAGAAAATGGTTCCAATTTGTCACTGGTCATGACTTATAGATCGTATTACCGAGCCAAGCCCCTGAGGCTTGTCCCCTGCCGCTAAAAGCATCAACTTTGACCCTGCTACATTTAACAAAGAAGAAAGTGGAATATAAACTTATTTTTAGTCGCTTTTTTCTTAAAGGGGCACAGAATTCACTAAATTGATCCGAATCGATGTGGGATGGAAAGGGGGCGTGTCTACGATCCGGCTTGAGCGCGTTGTACATAAAATATGAAAACTATCTATAGCGGATAAAGTTGCCGTACCTTAGCATAAAACTATAAACAAAGCGTCGGAAGCTAAAGTCTAACGGCCTTATAAGTCGGATAAAAATGTACGTCGATTGTAGATTTCGGGGCCTTTTTTTAGTTAGGCCTCGGCTCGGGCCTTGGCTTCCTTTTCTCTATATATATAACCTAAAGAGATTTCTTCGGGTATAGAGCGAGTGTTACATTATGCAATGGTTCGAGATCCGAGAGAAAAGGCTTAACTTTAGGTGGTAGGGCGGTCGGTCCCCGTTAGATGGCGCCTTTATTTCCACTAGTGGCTCCTTCTCGCGGAATATCAAGGCATTTTTCAAGTGTTTAGATTATCCTCGGATTTATTCTTTTTATCTTTCTTCCGCGCTATTTTTTTTTCGCGGAAAAACCAGAATCTAAAAGTTGGAATAAATCACTTGGAAAGACGGAATTTTTTTCCCGCCATCTATCGAGTTAAAAATATATATATTTTTTTTAAAGGTATAAACTTACCCAAAAATATGAGAGGTTGTTGAAATGCGAAGATTTTTTTGATCATACGATAAACCCTAATTTGGAAATTTTAAATTTAGATCCAGTTTCGTAGAGGTAACCTATATAGCTAATTCGTCTTGTGATAAGTTGCTTCGGATCGTATGGCGAGTTTTTCGCCAATTATTTATATTTATCATTGGAAAGTTTGTATAATAGAGTATAATTAAATATTTAAAAACGACGTAATACCAGAAGTATATAATATAACTCTTTGAGATAAGTATTAAGTTTACTTTACTATAAGTTCGTGGGGTGGCGGAGTGGTTAGCACTTTCGCCGCGTAGCAAGAAGAGCCTGGTTCGATCCCAGCAGGTGCCACTGGGTGAAAACTTGTAACTAGTCCTTTTGCGATGAGTTTGCAAGCTCTCTCCCCACTGGTTGAAGGGGTCTTCCTTCCGTTAAAATTTGTCGAGGTTAACGATAATAGTGAGTGTAGGGAGCTGTTGGCTCGCGTGGCAGGAAGGGCTTGCCACCGCCCTCCTACGCATTGTAACCCGACCGCCTGAATTAATGGCTTTAAAAGTTTTTTGATGACTTGGGCCTGGGGTGGTGACTTGGGTATTAGCCTAGCTGATTATTATTATTATTTCCTATATTTACATAAAAATGACTCCTATAATTTCCTTTAAAATGACAATAAATTCCTATTTTTCCTATAAAAAATTGGAAAACATCTTTAATAGAGTACCTTTTCCAATAGAGAAAGAAAAACTTCCCCCAAAATGGCGGCCATATCCAAAGGCACGGCGCCAAATTTATTACATTAAAAAACACGTTGTCCACGAAAGGTGTCGAGATTTCTACTACAAAAAAATCCATATATTTTAATAAATATATTTAATTTTAATATCATCTTTTAGTTTTGCGTAAGAAAAAAGATGTGTCGAAATATTATTAGACTTCTTTATATGGAGCTAAGCCTATAGATCTTAAAGGATGATAAAATACGCGAAAAAGTAGATTAGTCCATAATTAAAAGGGATAATATATCTAAATCCTAAACAAATTTGAAGAAATTTAAAAACTTACTAATAACTCGTACCGATAGGTCTTCGAGCAACGCGAAACTCGGATCTAATAGATCTTCGAGTAATAAACTAAATTAAAAATAAATAAAATAGCCAGAAATTCCAACGGTAGACCGGTTTCGTTCTATTTGGAACTCATCAGTACCATGCGGGAAATCTGGCTGGCGACTATCAAATTGAAAAGAAAAACTAAGCCTAAACATTAAAAATTTCAAAACGCGTTGCATAGCAACGGAAAGCCGAAAATAGGGGAGTGTGGTGGAGAATAGTATATACGATAAGTAAAGTTAGAAGAGACCACCTATGGATCTTAAAACATGACCGTTCTTCAAAACTTGACCAACAAAAGCGTGATTCGAATTAACTGCTTCGCGCGTGGTCAATTGCGTTAACTCACTTCCGGTCGGAACTACGTAAAATTTAGCTCCATAGTTACCATGGTAACCAACTATAGATAAGACCACGGCACACTTACAAGGAGACGACCCGAGGTGTAATGCACCGATTTTGTTCAAACTCGGGGGTTTGTTAGACCTTCATGTTTCTTGAAAAACCCTAAAGGGAAATGTCTCCATAGGCAACCGTTTTGCCATGGCAACCAAAGATGTTTTTGACAACACGAAATGGAAATTTTCCCATTGAAAATAACATGGGAATCTGAGCAATTTTAAAAATTTAAATTTTTGAAAATGCTAAAAAGAGAAAATATAAATAAATAAATAATGAAAAAGTTCGAAATTGATTAAAATTTTTACAGGGGGGTACCCTTAAAATTTATCAGATCCCCATGTTATTTTCAATGGGAAAATTTCCATTTTGTGTTGTCAAAAACATTTTTGGTTTCCTATGGAGACATTTCCCTTTATGGTTTTTACCTCTCCGAGGAGACTATGATTGTCCTATAGGAGGGGTTTTACAATCACCGTGTTTGTTGGTGGGTGTGTTTGTGTGTGTTTCTGGGCTGCGAACGCGTACGCATTTTCGGGGCAAAGTGTAATCGCTGCGTACGCAGTTTCTTAGAATTAGGGAAAAGGTTTTTACAAAACAACTCTCTTTTTGTCATTGGGTGTAGTATAAACATTTTTCAATTTTGTGTTAGTACCGGGCGGGATTCGAACCTTAACCCTCCTGCACGACAGGTGAGCGTTCTACCACAGAAGTTACGTGAAGTTCTACCAAACCCCCGAGTTTGAACAAAATCGGTGCGTTACACCTCGGATCGTCTCCTTGTAAGTGTGCCGTGGTCTTATCTATAGTTGGTTACCATGGTAACTATGGAGCTAAATTTTACGTAGTTCCGACCGGAAGTGGGTTGATGCGCTGTTCACGCAACAGCTCTTCATCAAAGTTGGTCGTGATTGGACAATGCAGGCCGATTTATCGTAGGTCACGTGCCGGAAGTGGGTAATGGCTTCGTTACAAAACCGTCAATAGTAAATACTCTCTGTTTTCCCATAGAAATGATAGAGAGGAACGGAAAGTGTAGCCTCGACAAGGCATTAAAATAATCTTCACGTCTCAAAGCTACGCGCCAGGCCCATTTACTTCCGGTTGCGTTCCGCCTTTCTATTGGCTGATCAAGAAAGGAAAATAATTTCAGTTTCTACACTCTCATTGGCTGATTAAAATTCTTATTTCTTAATCATTGATCCGGGAATCAGGATTTCGCGGGACGTTGATGAGAGTATTTACATTAATTTAAATTATTTTTATTAGATATTTATTATTATTTATAAGTAATGGTTTTCGTGAAATTTTGAGTGTGTGTTGTAGAAATCTAAACAGAAAACACATTTATCAAACCTTAAAGCTTAGGCCTTGGCGTTTGACGCAAAAAATTATTTACCTTTTCTAGTCTCTATACATTTAATTTGTTCCCATCGTCGATAAATTATTTATCGTCGATTGGAACAAATTAAAAGTATAATAGTAATCGATTATTTCCATTAAAAATTAAATTGTTAGACTTTAGAATTTTATTAACCGAGTTAGATCTATGCGAAATTGTAGCAGACAACGGAAGAAATGACCGTGTTACGTCACAACCGGAAAAGAGTAGGCCTAATCTACTTGAAGTCGGAAATGCGACAGACTTTCCATTCCTCTCTATAAATTCTATGGTTTTCCAATCTACGCTACGTAGCTCTAATACTGTATCATCGTTGTTAAAATATTTGCCAACAGTACGAACGAAACCTTCCATGATTAAGGTAAAGAGCTAGGTAGGCTGCAATCGGGCCGAAAATTCTTTTGTGCCAAGAGACGGAGAGTATAAAAAGTGAGGATCCTACCAAGATGGTCTCGCGCAAATTAATTCAACTCAATTCAGGTGTGTATGATACCGGGGCTCAAAGTCATTTTGATTACAATACACCAATTTTCCGGCCCCCTAAACTCACGCGCCCTGTTTTCTTATTCATACTTTTCGTCTTTTCATTTTTTCCCCTTACGAAGAAAAGTTCGCGTTATTATTCCAAAAAAATTAAGATTTTTTTTATCTCTAAGAAAAGGTTTCGGCGCGTGCTTGCGTGTACCTTTCGTAACAACACCAATTCAGTTTTGAGAAATTAGGAGAGGGGGTATTTGACGGGGGTGGGTCCATCGAGGGAGGAGTTAAAAAAAATAGCTTCATTTACATATAATCCCCTTCTAGCGTATGAAAATTTTTCTTCATTGGGTTTTTTCGCTAGATTTTTTTCCGCCATACTAGGGTGTTGTATAGTTTTTGGTCCCTGTTCGAATTTATCAAATTAATTCTGAGATTAATACGATCTTATCCTGGAGAGGAATTTGAGAGGGAGGTTTTCTGTAAACGGGCTTAACACCGGTTATAGAATTGATGTATTTTTAAATATATATGTATTTATTATCTAAAAGTTAACCTACGTGCTAGACAGGGTGCCCACTAAAAAAAAACAAAATATGATAAATAACTGAAAAACATTTTTTTATTTTAAATTTCTATGCAACATAGTGTAAAATTGAATGACCTTGAACTGTCTTCAAGGTCATTCAAAAACCATCTCGTTGGTTTTACGGCTTTGGTTCTAATTAGACAGCTGTTGCTCGCTTTATTATTAGTTCAAATAACTTTGATTTGACCAAATTTGACCAATCAGCCGAAAAATTGAAGTTTAAGGAATTCAGTGTTTGATAATAAAATAATTTGATTAGTTTTAATGTGACTAAATCAATTAAATACTGAATAGTTTACAACGGTTCAATTAAGCCCCAGTCGGCATAACGACGGAGTTCATAGTGTTGTTCAACATTTCAATTGAAATTATTCTTTCTTTTTGTCATGACAGATATCAGCTTCAATTTCTCGGCTTCTGATTGGTCAAATTTGGTCAAATCATAGTTATATGAACTAATTATATGGTGGGCAACAACTTTCTAATTGGAATTAAATCCGTAAACCCAACGGTTTTTTTTAAATAGAGCTAATACCCGAGGCACCACCTTCGACCACATAAGCAATGTTGCTTGTGCGTGATCAAGTAACAGGTGGTTTTCGAGATAGTTTTTGAATGACCTTGAAGACATGGTTCAAGGTCATTCAATTTTACACTAGTAAATGACCCCCTGCAAGAGGAATGTTCCATAGAAATTAGAAATTTGAAATAAAAAACACGTTTTTCAGTTACTTATCATTTTTCGTTTTTTAGTGGACACCCTGTAGAAAAGTAACTATTCGATAGACCAGTGATTCTCAAATGGGACTCCAATTAAAATTCTAGGGCATCTATAAGATAGAATTAGTTTCGGTAGAAAAAAATTGAAATACCATGCGAGAAAATTAGGTTAGGCTTAGTTCATTAAATTTGTTAAGTTTCGAAATGAAATGGATTCCAGTTAATTAGATAAAAAACCTTAGCCATACTCTGCTTACTGCTTATTTTTACTTAATACAATGGTTAATTCCCATTACTTAAACTTTTAAAGAACCAATTTCAAAAATAAAGGTGTAATCATTTAACCGACAACAACGGCGCCATTTGGTCAAAATTGAACCTACGAAACTACGCCGGAAATCGACTTCAGCGACGCCAAGTTTGTCCACATTCAACTAAAATTAACCGTGATTTTACTAAGCCTCATAATTTAACCGACAACAACGGTACCATTTCGTCAAAATTGAAACTACGAAACTACGCCGGAAATCGACTTCAGCGACGCCAAGTTTGTCCACATTCAACTAAAATTAACCGTGATTTTACTAAGCCTCATAATTTAACCGACAACAACGGTACCATTTCGTCAAAATTGAAACTACGAAACTACGCCGGAAATCGACTTCAGCGACGCCAAGTTTGTCCACATTCAACTAAAATTAACCGTGATTTTACTAAGCCTCATAATTTAACCGACAACAACGGTACCATTTCGTCAAAATTGAAACTACGAAACTACGCCGGAAATCGACTTCAGCGACGCCAAGTTTGTCCACATTCAACTAAAATTAACCGTGATTTTACTAAGCCTCATAATTTAACCGACAACAACGGTACCATTTCGTCAAAATTGAAACTACGAAACTACGCCGGAAATCGACTTCAGCGACGCCAAGTTTGTCCACATTCAACTAAAATTAACCGTGATTTTACTAAGCCTCATAATTAAACCGACAACAACGGTGTCATTTCGTCAAAATTGAAACTACGAAACTACGCCGGAAATCGACTTCAACGACGCCAAGTTTGTCCACATTCAACTAAAATTAACCGTGATTTTACTAAGCCTCATAATTAAACCGACAACAACGGTGTCATTTCGTCAAAATTGAAACTACGAAACTACGCCGGAAATCGACTTCAACGACGCCAAGTTTGTCCACATTCAACTAAAATTAACCGTGATTTTACTAAGCCTCATAATTAAACCGACAACAACGGTGTCATTTCGTCAAAATTGAAACTACGAAACTACGCCGGAAATCGACTTCAACGACGCCAAGTTTGTCCACATTCAACTAAAATTAACCGTGATTTTACTAAGCCTCATAATTTAACCGACAACAACGGTGTCATTTCGTCAAAATTGAAACTACGAAACTACGCCGGAAATCGACTTCAGCGACGCCAAGTTTGTCCACATTCAACTAAAATTAACCGTGATTTTACTAAGCCTCATAATTTAACCGACAACCACGGTGTCATTTCGTCAAAATTGAAACTACGAAACTACGCCGGAAATTGACTCCAGCGACGCCAAGTTTGTCCACATTGAACTAAAATTAACCGTGATTTTACTATTCCCAGTATTCACGCGTGCTTTTTGAAGCCTGAACAGTGAGTCCCCTTAGATTCTTGATCCATGTTGCAATCGAAATATCTCTGACCGTTAGCCGTGCCATCTATCGCCTAAAATCTCCGTGACAATGCAGTCAACTATTCGTAAAACCATTGGCGTTTTTGCAGCCAACAACAAGAACAATACGACACATTTAATATTAAGATTGTGTTTGATTTCGATATCAAATCTTATAATCCAAGACTCGGGACATCTTATCAATAATATATCACGCGACCATTATTGAAACCACAAATCGCGAACGGACGTGGATTCGCCAAGTATAACTCTCGGTTCGAAACCATCGTTCAAATCAAGCGAATAAATTAAAACGCATTATATAACGCGCGATGTAGAATTGCCCGAACAAATCGCGTTGAAACTTTCCTCCTATAAGGACATTAACATAAAATTTATTGTTGAAAGCTCGAGGCGTTCCTTCCCCTTAATACGTCAATAGGAGTCCAATCCAATCAGTTTCGAAACGGCTTTCCAAGAGTATCACTGAAATCGTACATTTTGAGGAGAAGGTCCAAATCCAGGATCGTTTTGGCCGCTATAAATTTATTATCGTGAAAATTGCTGGCAACGGAAAAGGGGTTCTATTGGCATCCATAAAACAATATGGGCTTTTGGAAAAGCGAGGAGGCAGCATTCCCGGATTCGCGCCAGTCAGGTGCGAATGTTTGGCTTTCAGGTGGCCATTATTAATTCAGCCTCAAAATAGACATTTTCAATCGCGCGAAAGTACCATTCTGTAATGGCTATAGTCTCGGAACCCTTCTAATCTATTTGACATGGCATAATGTTATCTAACTTGGGCCCATTTTGCCATCCGCACTGCGGGTTTAAATTGTGGTAAATTTACGTTTCAATTCGTTTTTAGTTATATGAATTGACGCTAGATGGCTTTATTTAAAACAATCAAATGTTGTTTTTTTTAAGATTGTAATTTTATGTATTTATATATTAATTTATTCAATGAAACATAAACTGCGAACAGGGTTGGACTGAAGGATATTTATGTTCTATCTTTATTTATTTGGTGTTGGTCCATTTGATCGAAAAATATGTGATCGACAGTCTATCATTATACGTTGCAATTGATAGAAATTCCATTTGATCGAATCCCATTTGTCATTTGTTTCATAAGATCGAACCTTCAAATGATCGAATACTATTTGATCTAATTCAAAAGTATTTATAGTACCAGTTGGTATGTTTTTATTTTACCGAATGTCAATATGAAGTGCAGAACGAATAATGATGGAATAATTCATTGCTTAAGTGCGGAAGGAATAATGATGGAATAATTAATTGCTTTAACTGTATTAAGCCACAAAGATGAAGAGATTTTTACTTGATACACTATATGATGGAATTTTTTATGACATCGACGATAACGGCCCGTTGTTTTTGATATATATAAATAGGGTCAGCTTAGGTTAGGTTAGGTTGATGTACGCGCGCCGTAGGCGCGTATGCTCCGTTGTATACGAGGGGTCTGACCACGTTCGATTTACTCCCAAAAACTAGTAGTTTTACCCTACAGTAGCTTTCGATCAAATTTCGTTCGATCAAATGCCATTCGATCAAATGCAATACGATCAAATGGAAATTCGATCAAATGGGACCCGTTCGATCATTTGGTAATCGATCAAATAGACTAAAACCATTTATTTTAGTAGTCACTGACTAGGGGGGGGCAAAAATGGGGATATAAAAACCATAAGGACAGTCGAAATTTTGCTTTACCCGTCAGAAATAAAATAAGAATTTATTATCACTTGAGTTACGTGACCTTGGCCGATCAGAACTTTTTTTTAAATAAAATAAAATTGATGAATGATAAATTTATGATTCGCCATATTCGCCATTATTTATGAATATTTAGAGAAATTTTAGTCAAATTGACTAGTGAGCACCCAAATTTCGGTAAATTTTAATAGTCAGAGCATTTATTTTAGTAGTCAAATGCCGTGACTGGTGTCTTATGTGCAACCCCGACTGCGAAGTCAAAGGCTGGCTTATGTGCAGAAAGACCAAAAATCAATATAACCAAATAATATAGATAAAAAAAATTCAATAAAGAAGATTTTTTAAGTAGCGACATTGTAAAAGAGGGTCAATTTTGAGCGAAATTTTTGATAATTTTTTTCGGTTACAATATCATTGGGGATCAAATTCCAATCATTAAGTACACTGTTTGAAAAGGAATTCCTAAATTTTCTATGTGTTTCTGTAGTTTCCAAGAATTACACTTTTATCCTATTTTTTCGAGCTTCACCTGTCGCAAATATAGGTCTTTTGATATCAAAATCTACAAAGATATGTATAATTTGAGAAATATTAGAAATTTACGCTCGCTCAACCAATTATTAAATCAAATTCCATTTAAAACCCATTAATTTTCAGTTAATAAGTACTTGAAACCTATATTTCCTGTAAATTTAATGGAATTTATCCTATAGTTTTTGTATTTATAATGGAATTAATCCTATACAGGGTGGAAGCCTCGGCCGTGGTCCAGCCTCGGTACTTCTCCTAGTACACCAGAGTGCTGCGGGTGGAATGAATGAATGAATGACTTTAATACCGTCCATAAATTACAATGGTCCCTTTTTTAACAGGGAGGAGTCAATGACTCTACCGGTACAATATGGTAAAATACACTGAATAAAAATAAATAAAGAAAACAGTAAAATGTAAACAGAGATACGTTAGATGATGATATGATGAACTTATATACAATGGAAAAACTAGTGAATGAGCAGGGGCAACTCAAAAGAATCATAATCAGGCCACGAGAATTGTTCAGTTCAGTTCGAAGGTGTTTTTTGGATGCGGGCTTTATCCCACTCATACAAAATGTTTTTTGTGGAATTTATACGTTCCCAGTCCATCTCCTACAGGCGCTGGTATTACCAAAATAGACTAATGGGATAATTATAAGCGCATCTTTATCCAATCGCCCGATAAAGCATTTGGAAGATGCGCTACTAATTCTCCCATTGGTCTATTTTTAGACTACGAAAAGTACCGAAGCTGGACCACGGCTAAGGCTTCCAATTATCCCATTGGTCTATTTTGGCCTACCAGCGCCTGTAGAAGTGTTCCACCCGCAGTACTCTGGTGTACTTGGAGAAGTATCGGAGCTGGACCACGGCTGAGGCTTCCACCCTGTATTTTTGTAATTGTTATGGAATTTATCATACATTTTTGCAATTTTAATGGAATATATCCTATATATTTTTGTAATTTTAATGGAATATATACTATATTTTTGTAATTTTAATGGAATTTATCCTATATTTTTATATTTTTAATGGAATTTATATGGAATGTATTCTATATTTTTGTAATTTTAATGGAATTTATCCTATATTTTTATATTTTTAATGGAATTTATATGGAATGTATTCTATATTTTTGTAATTTTAATGGAATTTATCCTACTTTTTCCTGTAATGTTAATGGCATTTATCCTATATTACCTTTATTTTTCAAAAACTCTAACGTCTTCCTACGCGGTTGAAGCGCACGTGGGTGACGTTTTACCTTCCCCCTTTCGTGTCGGTTTGGAAATTCCACAATAATGCCTGCTTTTCGTCGCAGCATAGTAACTCTCCAAAGTCGCTAGTTGAATTGGGTCTAAGGTGGTGTCTTGGGTATTAGCTTAGCTAATTATTTTTATTATTATTAAATAAATACATTCCTTTCAGTATATTATGTTACATATAGTAAAACCTTGTACTATAGTAATAAAGTAACTTTGTAACGTCATCTGAAAAAGAACAAAATGTACATCAGGAAATTAATCGTAAAAATTGTACTTTTCGAGAGTAATTTGATTTGGAGCATGGCCGCAATTACAGCGTTCTCTGAGCGACATTAGTACGTAATTGTTTAAGTGCTTTCCATATTATTTGTCGGAGAAGTAAAGAATAACTGTCCCTCTTTTTAGTTCGCCCCGTCGCTCCCAGAGGACGCTGCCTCCCCGGGCTTATACACGCTCGCTGTTGGTTTCTCGGGGGCTTACGAAAAAAGCGCCTTCTAGCGGCCCGAACCGACACGATTGGGATTGCTTGAGTTCCCTCGTGGCTACACCCACCACTCTCTCCGTATCCATATATATATATATATATTTATATATATTTAGCTTTTTTTCGTCTTCTGCTATTACTATTGTAGCTGTTACGCTGGGGGTTAAAACTGGACGGCATATAAAGTCGAGGGAAATAGGGATTAGATATAAAAAAAGGAAACAAGTAACTAAAAGGCGAAATATAGTATGGCGCTTAAGTTGACATCTGCATTCGTTATACCGAACATTTGGCGGAATAAAGCGAAGTAAAATTGTTTTATTATTAATTTAATTCTTAATTTAATAGTAATTTTTCTTTATTATTATTTTATTATTAATTTATTTCTTAATTTAATAGTAATTTTTATTTATTCTTATTTTATTATTAATTTATTTCTTAATTAATAATTTATTAATAATTTAATTCTTAATTTATTATTCATTTAATTCTTAATTTATTATTAATTTAATTCTTAATTTATTATTCATTTAATTCTTAATTTATTATTCATTTAATTCTTAATTTATTATTCATTTAATTCTTAATTTATTATTCATTTAATTCTTAATTTATTATTCATTTAATTCTTAATTTATTATTAATTTAATTCTTAATTTATTATTCATTTAATTCCTAATTTATTATTCATTTAATTCCTAATTTATCATTAATTTTATTCTTAATTTATTATTCATTTAATTCCTAATTTATCATTAATTTAATTATTAATTCCTAATTTATCATTAATTTAATTATTAATTCCTAATTTAATTCTTAATTTTATTTTAATTTAATTATTAATTCCTAATTTAATTATTAATTTTATTTTAATTTAATTATTAATTCCTAATTTAATTCTTAATTTTATTTTAATTTAATATTTATTAATTTCTAAAATGGCACTTTTAAGTTCAACCTCAAGCCACACTTGATAGATGGCTCCATATTCCTTGATCAGACAGCGACGACAAAAAACCCTCTATATAATATCCCTCTATAGCCTGGCTGTCTGTTTGCGGATATCGAAAGGCTGCTCTTCCTTTGCCAATGATGTCAACCAAATCAAAATTGATGAAATTTATGTCCCTTTATCAGAGTATCATTCTGGCGTTATCTATGAGGCGCTGTATTTAAAAAAGGTTACAATATCAAACTATATTGACGCTCAGTCTAAGCCTGGGTTTTTGGGTTATTTTAAGGTTTGTTATTTTTTATTTATCCGTTTCGTTAAACTGCGGAGATTTGATCTCTGTTTTTAAGGGCTGGCTTTCAGAGATTTCAACTTTACCTTACAAATAAAGTTTGAGACTTAATTTTTTAAACCTTTGAACTCATTGGGAAAACGGAACAGCTCTTTAGAAAGAATCCTACTCGTCGTTGGCCCAGTGATGGGCACCGCTCCTCTCATTGTGAGCGCTTTTGTTATTGTGAGCCCAATTGAGCGGCAAAATGTTTTTCTAAAAGAGCGCGGAACGAAAATGAGAGGTGCGCCAATTTGAGTGCTCAAAAAAGACTGAAAATGAGAGGCGTGCCAATTTCGGTGCTCAAAAAAGAGCGAAAATGAGAGTAGCGTAAATTTCAGTGCTCAAAACAGAGCGAAAAGATAGGAGCGCTTATTTTACCGCTCAAAAAGAGCGAAAATGAGAGGAGCGCCAATTTCAGTGCTCAAAACAGAGCGAAAAGATAGGAGCGCTTATTTTACCGCTCAAAAAGAGCGAAAATGAGAGGAGCGCCAATTTCAGTGCTCAAAAAAGAGCGAAAAGATAGGGGTGCTTATTTTACCGCTCAAAAAAGAGCGAAAAGAGAGGAGCGCCAATTTCAGCTCTCATAAAAGTGAAAAGATAGGAGCGCTTATTTTACCGCTCTTAAAAGAGCGAAAATGAGAGAAGCGCCAATTTCAGCGCTCAAAAAAGCGAAAAGATAGGAGCGTTTATTTTACCGCTCAAAAAAGAGCGAAAAGAGAGGATCGCCAATTTTACCACTCAAAAATAAGTGAGCGTGAGCGAATATTAGTGCAAGCGGTAGGTGAGCTGAGCGGCTCTTTGACGAAAATGCCCAACACTTCGTTGGCTGACGAGAAAAGATCGGTGACGGCGGCGTTATGCAAAATAAATACTTCGGCGGCGGCGCGCCGAAAATTAAAATAAAAACCGGCGGCGTCGGGATCTAGTCAATACAATTTTGTGTTGAAGACATTAAAAGTTAACAAAATAAATTAATTGACAAAATTTGCACTATAATATTTTTTATAACCTCGCGTTCATTTGGATTATATGTTAATTATTTTCTTAATTAATTATTATTTATTTAAGGGCAAAATTCGCGCGGTTATAACAAAAAATTAAAATCATCGAATCTAAGAATTTTGGCTGTAAAGAATTGCTTTTCGAAAATCGTAACTCTTTCTAGAATATGCTCATAATACTTAAATTTTCATAAAATTTCGAGCTCCGTATTAAAAATTCAAGTAAAATATTATTCCAAATCAAAGTTACTTCACCTCCTATATTTTATAATTTGTCCTATATTTTATAATTTGTCCTATGTTTTATCATTTTTCCTATATTTAAAATTTTTTCCTATATTTTATAATTTTTCCTATATTTTATAATTTTTCCTATATTTTATAATTTTTCCTATATTTTATAATTTTTCCTATATTTTATAATTTTTCCTATATTTTATAATTTTTCCTATATTTTATAATTTTTCCTATATTTTATAATTTTTCCTATATTTTCTTATTTTTGGGGAATATTTGGTATTTTATCCGTTACAATTACGTATTTTGATATAGATTACACTTGCAAAGCTTACAGACTAACAAACTAGGGGTCCGACATTCGTACAAATCCCTTACACTTTTAAGAAAAATTATTTTAGATATCTTAAAAATTTGAAAATCCTGAAAATCTGGACGAAATTCAGTCATAATCGGCCTAAACATCATGAAATCAACACGAAAAGCTTGCCCTGAAATCTCAAAATCAGTTTCTGTTTTCTGAAATAACTTCTAGATTCAAAAAAAAAGTGTGCAAAATTTTAAAATGTTGGATCCCTCGGTTAAAAAGCATTTTGAAATTACGTCAGTTGTCATGAAAAATAATTTTAATTCTATATTTTATTGGGAATTCCAACATAAATTAAAAATATTTTCCAGAAAATACAGACTATAAAATCCTATAAACTGACTTCATTTTTTTAACTTTATCAACCAAATTACCTTGAAAGCCATAGGCTTACAATTTAAAAGTATTTGAAATCTATATTTTTTGTAACTTCAACATAAATTATGTTATATTTTCCGACAAATATATCCTATGAAATCCTATAAATTGACAACGAATTTCATATTTTTCGATATACAAACCAAATTCCGAATGAATTTTCACTTTAAAAGTATTTGGAATTAAAAAAATCCTAAAAATACTATAAATTAGAGTTATAAGTCGGAATATTTTACGTATTAAATAAAAAAGTTTTAATTCCATGATTAGTCTAATATTGTTTGAAAATTTAAATAAAGCGGCATTTTCGCATCATTTTTTCGAATCTAAAAGTAAACCTAAACCTCTAGACTAGTTTAAACTGATCAACAATGTAACACTTTTAATGTTCTGTAGTATATTTACTGTTATTAGACATTTTATATCGATAAAAAGTTAAAAACATTAAAAACGCTTAAAAAGTAATTTATGTTTAATTTTTTTATTTTTCCGATTTGCGGAACATTTTCTGGAAATTTTTCCGCATTTTATTTTTCCGGAAAATTAACAACACTAAATTAACTACCAATTACTATTAATATTTTGAGCTTTTCCGTGATGAACCTACCATTTAAAATCATCTTGAAACTGCCTAGACTCCAGCCGATGTAAATAGAGTTTGTACAAATTTGCAATGGTCCCTCGCCGAAAAATTCCAAAAGGAATTAGTTTTGATAAAAAGACTGTTTTTACATTTCGTTGAAATATCCAAACTGGACCAAATCTTCCAAGATCCACTAGAGACCCTAAAACATGTCAAAGAACTACATTCCTAACGAAACTGTCTTTGTCGAAATTACGTAAGCCTAGGTCACCAAAACACTTCTCTCGAGAAAATTATCAAACGAAAAACATTCAGACAGTGTTTTCGCAGGATCAGACCCGGGTGATTTAGCCATTACCAGAGAGTAGGAAGTTAGTCCCCTCCCCAAATGGCTGCAAAAACTAGAGACATCTAACGGGTGTTCCGATAAACTCTCTCCCTGCTAGAGCAAGTCTAGGTTCGTATTTTTTGGGATGGTTCCCTGGGGTGTCTGCGACGCCTACGAAGGGGAAACCTACCAAAAATCCAACTCGAAAGAAGAAGCCCCGAAGAACGGAAGTTTGCCCCTTTCCATACGGCTTCTCTGTATCGCCCTCGTAGTATAGTTCTTTTTTCCGCCACTGTAAGGCAAAAGCGCGCTTCCTACCGAGTTTCCGGAATCTTTTCGAGTGCTTTGGCCGAGGACTCCGCTATCTAGTTAAAATGACTTTTAACCTACTTTCCCGAAACGTTTACTCGCCACTTCAACTAGGCACTACGCTTTTATCGTAATCCATTGGATGCCTCAAATTTTTTAATAATTTGTATTGAAGGAAGTTCGAATCTCTAATATCGTTTCGTACGAATTTAATCGATTCCAATTTAAACGAAATCGAATTTAGGAGTTCTTCTTCAGTCACTGTAATTTGCCATTCCATTACCATTCTCATTTCCGTTTGAATGTTTGTCTTCCAACCATTATCATTCTTATTTCCGTTTGAATGTTTGTCTTCCAACCATTACCATTCCATTTGACGTACATTTTCTTAATCCTAAAATTCCCATTGACGATTCAAATTATTACGGTCATATGGAAAATCCATTTCTAACCGTTCCCTACCATCCCCGAAATTCCCATTCCCGATTCCAATTATTGCGATCACATGGAAAATCCATTTCTAACCGTTCCCGGTTAAAATTTTTGCGACCGGAGGGAAAATAAATTTTCTATAATTTCCGAACTCAAAATTACCTTTTCTATCCATTCCCTAAACGAAAACAATGTATAATTGGATTCATTTCCGCGGTAATTCCCATCCACGGTTACCGTGGTAAAGGATAAAGCAGCTTTTTAACTCACACGTACATAACCACCGGACCCCCAAATTATAATTCCTATAAAATCCTATATTTTTAAAATATAATCCTATAAAGTGCTTAATTTTGAGAAATACAATCCTTTATAGTCCTATTTTTCTAGAAATATAATCCTATAAAGTCCTATATTTTTAGAAATATAATCCTATAAAGTCCTATATTTTTAGAAATATAATCCTATAAAGTCCTATATTTCTAGAAATAGAATCCTATAAAGTCCTATATTTCTAGAAATATAATCCTATAAAGTCCTATGTTTTTAGAAATATAGTCCTATAAAGTCCTATTTTCCTATAAAAATATTTGATGATTTGAGTGGGTTTAAAATGCTAGTAGTAGCATAGCCACAATCCTCAAAATTCAAACGATTCGGTGTATCTTTAAATTGATGTTTAAGCCTCGCATCAATTTTCGCGTTTATTCAAATTCTAAATATGTTTCTTTAGCAGAATGACATTTCCCCGCGCTAATAGGATCCCTTATTCTTATCACTTATCACTATCCCGTATTCCTCAACCAATGAGTCAGTGTCCAAAAATAAATTCGAAATAAGTTCTTCTCCACCGGATAGATGGCGCTTCTCCTCGCGCGAGAATAATAAAGTTGGGAACTTAGCGGCTTCGTACGTGTCCGTTCCGTAGAAACGCCGGGCAGGGAAGCCCCTTTTCCAAAACCGATAAACGAGACTTCACTTGACGTTGAAACCCGACGCGCTGAAACGGTAAAGTCTACGCGACTCAACGCTAAACCCGCGACCCCTTAATGGATCCCGTAGCGCCAAGCTTAAACGCTAATACCGGGTAACAGAAATGGAAGGTTGGCTATTTTTAGCAAAAGCAGAAAAGAGATATGATATTTTTGCCTACTGTCACAAAGTCGGGTATCTTGATCCCATTTTGAAAACTCAGCGTTTTTGACAGTAGATTTAGTCACACGAAAGGGAGGGGGGTAGGAAGAGGAGAATTGGGGAGAGGGGGATTGGGGCAAATATATCCCCTCTTTCTCGGTAGTGTGAGGGGCTAGCCCTTCCAAAAAAATTGGGGGGTAGGTCCTTCTATTGAAATATCGATTTTGCCCAAATAAAACCGCTATTGAGATTTTATACGCTGCGTGTCCACCGCCTCCCCCCTGTTATAGTTTACCCCTCGGATCCCACCCCAAAACCTCAGACCCACCCCAACCCCCCATTTGCCTCCCTCGTTCGAGTGACATAAAAAATATATACGTGTGTACAGTACTGCAACCGCGTACGAATGCCTTTTGATGGACTTGTAGATTACGATGCGTGTTAGATTTTAGGGACGGGCGTTTTTTTTGTTCTTTCAAGTATTGTATTGTATGGTACTGTATACTGCTAACGACGGTAATCCGTTTTTGACCTTGCTCGTCAATTTTACTAGGGGTTTCTTGCCACCACCCTCCTACGCATTGTAACCCGGCCACCTGATTTAAGGGCTTCAAAAGTCGCATGATGACTTAGGCCTAAGGTGGTGCCTTGGGTATTAGCCTAGCTGATTATTATTATTATTATTATTATGTTCCTCAGTCAGCGGTTTTCGTACCAGGGATTTCATTTCAAATTAATCTAGTGGGGAGATAATCTTCCTGATTTGATTCTTTTCACTGTTACATTTACAACGAATTAATCATAATAATAATATTTATTTCGCCAAAAACATTCCAGGCAACCACGTAGGCAAAGCTTTTATAGGGTGGTTATCAGATTTTTTGGTTTAACTAAATATGTAATACCTGGTTATTAAAATAATATTTGAATAATATATAAATAAAAAATGTTGTAATGTAATATAATATAATAAATGTTATAATATAATGTAATATAATAAATGATATAATATAATATAATTCAATTCAATTCGAGTTTATTACCTGCATATAAACATGTTTACAAAAACACTTTTCAGATATATACAGGATGGTCATATTATTTTACTTTTACTTTGAATTTTTATATTAATAAAAGAAATTGTCGACTTTTCCA